>NW_012267310.1:4437797-4529857 GCF_000151885.1 Dipodomys ordii | reverse complement strand
TGTCCCTCAGCTCTTCAGCTCAAGGTAGCACTCTACCACTTGAGCCATAGCACCACCCCCAGTTTTCTGGTGGTTTATTGGAGATAATAGTCTCATGGACTTTCCTGCTTGGGCTGGCTTTAAACTGTGATCCTTGGGTCTCAGCCTCCTGAGTAGCTAGGATTATAAGCACCACCGCCACCCAGCTCTTTCTAATTTTACTCATCTCTTTGGAGTGGAGTGCTCTCTTTCCAGTGTGCAAAGGTTTCCAACTCTTCTGTATTATAAAAGGAAACTGAAAAATTGAATTTAATCAAGATTTCCAATTTGAAACTACTCTGAATCTGCTGTGTGGATAATTTCATCTCATATCCAAATCCACGGACAGCAGCCAGGCTGCAGGTAAGCTACCAACATCATTGTTGGTCAATCATCTTTACTTTGAGGACTTGAGCCATAGGCCTGGGGCACCTCGGGGAAAAGGTTAAACCCTGCAGTCTTCCCAGAGTGCCTGACAGCCCTCTAGTCTCTGAATAATAGGGCATTTATTTCCCCTTATAACCTATTTCCCCATTACCTCTTGTAGCCCTAGAAGAGATTTTTTTTTTTGCATGGGAAAATCCATTACAATTACTATGGTTAAGGTAACAGTAATTATTTCTAACTTTAGAAATAATTACACAATTATATGAAGCTGTTAGAAGGATCTGTCAAAAGCTTCTGCCTCCATCACTGTTATTGAAATTATTAGCGTGTTTATTTTGTTTGAGAACTGGCAAATTCTGTTTGGACAGACATGCCAGTGAGACGTGTTAGCTTGGCTTAGTGTTTCACACACAGAAAGAAACAGCAGGGCTGTGGAGTTGCCTTAATCCAAACTGACAAGGCCTTTTCTCCTTTGAAAATCTTTTCCTATTACCTGTTAAACTGAGCATCAGGAAAGATGACAGGGTCCTAGGCCTGCTTTATGCCCAGGAGATGAGCTTGCTGTTGCCAGCATTCTAGCTACTGTTTTTTTTTTCTTTCCTTTCCTTTGCTCTCTTTTTTTTGTGTGTGTGTGTGTGCCAGTCCTGGGGCTTGAACTCATGACCTAAATGCTGTCCCTAAGCTTTTTTGCTCAAAGTTCGCTCTCCACCACTTGAACCACAGCTCCACTCTGGCTTTTTAATGGTTAATTGGAGATAAAAGTCTCACAGACTTTCTTGCCTGGACTACCTTTGAACTGTGATCCTCAAATCTCAGCCTCCTGAATAGTTAGGATTATAGGTATGAGCCACCGGTGTCTAGCTGTTATAGTTCTTTTATTTTAATTTAAACTTTATTGTAAAGGTGATGTACAGAGTGGTTAAAGTTACATGTCAGGGAATGAGTACATTTCTTTTTGAACAGTGTCACCACTCCCTCATTTTCTCTCAGTTTTTCCATTCCCAAGTCCCCTCACTATAAAGTTATATAGTTCATTTCAAACATAGTGTCTAGTGAGTATCACTGCTGAATTGGTTCACCCTTTGTCCTACTGTTTCCGTGATTCCCCTTCTCCTCCCCAAATCAGATCAACTTATATCCATGACAAAGGGTACAGAAATCAAAAACAGTGACAAAAGGGAATGAACCAAAGGAAAAAATAATAACTGAAAACAATACAATAAAGTCCTCTTGTTTCAATTTCTTGTTCATTTCGATAAGCATCATTTTATATGGTCATATGCACATACCTCTTGGGATCCTCTCCTAAGAATTTCTGTTATCATTCTTAAATTCAGTTCTAAAGCTTGGACTTTAGCAGTGTTTTCCAGCCCTGTCATATATTAACAGATCCTAAGGAATTAAAAACGTACCTGCTAGAACCCCTGGGTAGATTGCTCTGAGATAATGGCATGAAGCCAAATTGATACCCTCTGAGCTTTAGGAAACCTTTAGCTCAGGGACCAAAGTGAATCTGATAGTAGCTGAAGTCCAAGAGGTAAATGATCAATAGCTTGTGTAGCAGTGAGGAGAACTGATGGGCTTTGTGACCACAACAGAACAAATACCCAAAAGGCAGCGTATTATGTTCAAGAAAAAGCATCATCCATAAGCAGAGGGCAGAGGATTTAATACCAACAATTGAAAATGACAGCAGCCACCAAGCACCTAATCCACTGTGCACAAAAATAGTTGTTTGATGTTCGTTGTACAAAATTAACAAGTGAGGAGGAATCAAGATGGCAGAATCGTGACAAAGATGAACCCCGAACACCTTCTAATCAAACAGGGAAACAGGGCCTTTAGCATGGAACTCCACTTCAAGAGACCACACCAAACAAACTAGAAATAATCCGGCTGTGGCACCAACCAAGAAGATTCAAACAAGAAACAAACACAGAGAAAGCAACACAGGCAAGCAGTGCAGCTGCGCTGCAGACTACAAGCTTCAGCCAGAGGGCCATCTTGTCTTCTTTTTCTTTTCTTTTCCTCTCCCCCACCCCCATGCCTTTTCCCCCCTCACGACCCTCTGGTGACAGCCTCACGAAGCAGACAGAACAACATACGTGGGAGGCAGAAGCTGAATCTCGAAACTGGGTAAGGCAGCCACGGCAAGCACGCCACAAACGCCATTTGCAGAGGCAAAGCCACGCCACAAGGAAACTACAAAAGTTCTGCACGGCCTCTAACGTTCCCTGGACACCGTGGCGGCGGAGGGGAGGTCCTAACCGCACAACAGTCTTGGCGAATCCCTTAATGCTGGAACAGGTGCAGCAGGGCCTTTAACAATGGCGCAGGCGTGGCAGGGCCTCTAGCCCCAGAACGGGATCTCTAACGCCCGTGAGTGAACACAGGTGGGCCTCAAAAAGCCAGTGAGTGCATGCAGCCCCACGCTGCCAATGCGGCCTCTGGGGGCTGCACCCAGCCTAGCCCGCATGCGCAGCCAAGAGAGGGACACCACCAGCCACCCCCTAGGACAAGAGAGTCTGAGCGCAACCAGGCCCCAAAGTTTGCTGTTGGCTTTGCAGAGCCCGTGCCCACCTGGCAGAGGTATACACAACTCCTAGTAGCCAGGATCCAAAAAAGAAATACTTCTACATACATCTTTGTGAAAGACTTTGGACTTAAAAAACAAAGAATCATGCCGGGCGCCGGGAGGGCTCACGGTTGTAATCCTAGCTACTCAGGAAGCTGAGCCAGCCCGGGCAGGAAGGTCTGTGAGACTATTTTTTTTTTGGTCGGTCGCGGGGCTTGAACTCTGGGCCTGGCGTGAGACTCTTCAGTAAACCACCAGAAAATCGGAAGTGGCGCTGTGGCTCAAGTGGTAGAGCATTCGCCTTGAGCTGAAGAGCACGGGGATAGGGCCCAGAGTTCAAGCCCCATGACCACCACCACCACCAACAAAAAACAACCTAGGAATCAACTTTAAATGCAGCAAAATATAAGAGGGAACTTTATTACAATGGAAGGGCAATTAGAATTACTGCATATCTCTCAACATGAACTCTGATTGCAAGGAGAATCGGGAGTGGTTTAATTCAACCTCTGAATGACAATTGCCAACCTAAATTGGGTGTACCTAGCAAAGCTAGTATTGACAAGTGATGGAGAAACTATAACCTTTCACAACAAACAAATACTAAAGGAATTCATGACCACTAAGCCAGCACTGTAAAAGCCACTAAGCTTCAGGAAGCATACTGTCTGAAGAAGAAAATCAAAATCAAGGAAACACAGCATTGAATAAAAATTAGTGGAATTCTAGGGGCTGGGAAGGTGGCTCAGTGGCAGAGCACTTGCCTTGCATGCCTGAGGCCCTGGGTTCGATTGCTCAGCACCCATAAGCAAAAAGGAAAAAGCTGGAAGTGGCACTGTGGCTCAAGTGGTAGAGTGCTAGCCTTGAGCTGAAGAGCTGAGGGACAGCACCCAGGCCCAGAGTTCAGGCCCACAGCCGGACCCCCCCCCAAAAAAATTAGTGGAATTCTAGTTTAGCACACACAACAATAAGAAAGAAGAAAGCCACAGGAAAACAAGATGGTAGGAAATACGACAGTTCTCCATAATAGCATTAAATATCAACAGGCTCAACTCTCCAACCAAAAGACAGAGCGGAAGATTGGAGCAAAAAACCAAATCTAATCATTTGTTGTCTCCCAAACATTCATCTCACAGTCAAAGAGAAACACACATTCTGAGAGAAGGGATGGAAAAAGATCTTTCATGAAAAATGCATCCTGCAAGAAGGCTGGAGTATCCGTATCTGATAAAAATAGACGTCTCATTTAAATCAGTACGAAGAGGCAAGGAAGGTCATTCCATATTAATATAGGGAATGTTCCATGAAGTGGAAATTTACAGTACTTAATATTTATGTAGCAAACAATGAGCACCTAAATATATTAGACTTACAGAACATGAGAGACCCCAACACAATAATAATGGGAGACTTTAACACTCCACTCTCACCAAAGGAAAGGTCAACCAAACAAAAGATCAGCAAAGAAGCCTCTGAAATTATGCCATAATCCAAATGGACTTAAAAGATATCTACAGAGTATTTCACCCAACAACCATATAATTCACATTCTTCTGGTCCCCGGCCGTTCTGGAAATGCAATGACCATATAAGATGATGCTAAGCAAAATGAACCCCAAGATAGGGACACAAGAGACTTTATCTTTCTTGCTGTTGTTTTTAATGTACTTATAATGTACTGTGTGATTTTTTTGTTTCTTTTATATGTTCTTCCCCCACGGTATAACCCCTGTTGTCACTGTATTTGATTCTGGTGTCCTGCATCTTGTATATACATTTTTCTAATTTGGGGAAGGGAAGGGAAATAATAAAATGCTGAAACAAGGATACAGGCTGACCCATTGTAACAATGAGATGTACAAGATACTATGTTGAAAAATGAACTTTACAGCTTGGGGTGGGGAGGGAGGAATTGGGGTGGTGGGGAGAGAAGGAATGGTAGGGGAAAAACAAAGGAGGGGGGTAACAATGCTCAATAGGAAATGTAGTCATTACCTTATTCATGTAACTGTAACTCCTCTGTACAGCATTTTTACAATAAAAACCATACAAAAAACCCAAAAAACTAAGCATAGATCTTCCCTGCAAGCCGATCAGCAATACCAACTCCTGGGCATCTTCTCAGAACATCAAAAGTCAGAATACCAGCCAAGTGCGGGTGGCTCACACCTGTAATCCTAGCTACTTAGGAGGCTGAAATCCGAGGATCAAGGTTCAAAGCCAGCCTGGGCAGGAAAGTCTGTGAGAATCATATCTCCAATTAACCACCAGAAACCTGGAAGTGGTGCTGGGGCTCAAGGTGGTAGAACACTAGCCTTGAGTATAAAGAGCTCAGGGACAGTGCCAAGGCCCCAAGTTCAAGCATCATAACTGACCAAAACAAAAAAAAATACAGAAAAACAAAAATAAAAACAAAAACACCCAGCCAGGATACCATAGATACTTCATTGCTGCACTATTCCCAATAGCCAAGTGATGGAAACAGCACCGATGCCCTACAATAGAGTGGATCCAAAAAAAATCTGGTACCTATATACAATGGAATTCTATACAGCCATTAAAAAGAATATTATGTCATTTGCAAGGAAATGGATGGACCTAGAACAAATCATGTCAAGTGAAATACACCAAGTTTAGAGAGACAAATAGCACGTGTTTTCTCTTATATGCAGAAGCTCGATCTAAAATACATGATGAATTCTGTATAAATTATACAGGACTCTAAGTATTCACACACAGTGAGAGCAAATGAGGATACTTGTAGAGAAGGAACGCAAATGTGCAATGCCTACGGGCATCTGATCATATACAATAATATTTATCAAAATGAACTCCAGGAAATGGGAAATGGAGGTTTTTTTTCCTTTCAGTTTTGTTTTGTTTGTTCATTTATCTGTCTGGTGGGGAAGGAGGACACAGAAATGGAGGGATAAGGGGTGAACAAATGCAGCAGTGGTACTTACTAGACACTGTTGAAAATGAACGATACAACTTGTGGGCAGGGACAGGAAGAAAAATCTGGGAGAGAGAGAAGGAAGGGGTGACATTAGATATTCATGGGCTGGGAATGTGGCGTAGTGGTAGAGTGCTTGCCTAGCATGCATGAAGCCCTGGGTTCAATTCCTCAGTAGCACATACACAGAAAAAGCCGGAAGTGGCGCTGTGGCTCAAGTGGTAGAGTGCTCACCTTGAGCAAAAAGAAGCTCAGGAACAGTGCCCAAGCCCCAAGTGGGAGCCTGAGTGGCAAAAAAGAAAAAGAAATGTACTTATTACCTGACTGGTAGAATCCTACTGTACATCACCATTGTAATACCAACGAAATGTATTTACTACTAATAAAATAAAAATAATAAAATTAAAAAGTGAGTAGCCAGGCCCAGTGGCTCAATGCTTGTAATCCTAGCTCCCTGGGAGGCTGCGATTAGGAAGATTGTGGTTTGAGGCCAGCCTAGACAGAAAAATTCATGAGACCCCTTCTCAACTAATAACTGGACATAGTGGTATACACTGGTCATCCTAAAGTATGTGGGAAGCTGGGATTGGGAGGCTGGGGGATTCCAGGCCAATCCAGGCATGAGACCATCTCAATGGAAAGGTGGTATGGTAGTGTACATCTGTCATCCCAGCTAGGACAGGAAGTCTAACACAGGTGGATCATGGTACAGGTGTAAATCCAGGTAGGAAAGTGAGACCCTATTTCAAAAATAATTATCACATGAAAGGTCTGGAGATGTAGCTCAGCAGTAGAGTACCTGCATGAGGGCATGCGTTTAAACCTCAGGACTTTCAAACAACAGCAACAAAATCTGACAGATGAAACAGCTAGAGACAACTGCTTGTTGCTAAACATAGGTGGCTATTTATTTTGAAAATAAAAAGGTTGATCTACTTCTGGTCACGATTTAACTGTTCAGTTGGTTAGTGGTAACCATGACAGACAGCACAGACACAGATCATTTCTTCTTTTTTTTTTTTTTTTTTGCCAGGCCTGGGTCTGTCCCTGAGCTTCTTTTGCTCAAGGCTAGCACTCTACCATTTGAGCCACAGTGCCACTTCCAGCTTTGTCTGTGTATGTGGTACTGGGGAATTGAACCCAGGGCTTCATGCATGCTAGGCAAGCACTCTACCATTAAGCCACCTTCCCAGCCCAACATAGGTCATTTCATCAACTCAGAGTTCTAGTAGTGAATGGCTACAGAAACCTTTCCCAGAGGGCAAGCCATTCATCATGATGCCTTATGATTTATTCATGTGATCAAAGTGTAAATCTATGTGTTATTATGACACAAACATCTGAAACTATTATCAGCAGATAATCACTTAGAAGCATGCATTATTAAGTCATTTGGGAAGGATTCGTGAAGGACAAATAAAAACATACATGCTATTGTGCAATCCTCTGGAGCAGCTTCATGGAACTTGTGGCAATTGAGTTGGAGCGTCTCTGGGAGTTTAAACTGGTGGTACTTGCCCTCTAGATGTCAACTGGGGACAGGAACACGGGCTGAGAGAAGGCCATTCATATGAAACATAAAGATGTTGTAAAATTCTGACTATAGTCAGTTTCCTAAGTCAGTAGAAAGGATCTCTATCTAGTATAGGCCATGTCATGGTGAAGCTGATCGTACTTTTTGTTGTTGTTGTTGGTTGTGGGACTTGAACTCTGGGCCTGGGCGCTGTCCCTCAGCTCTTCAACTCAAGGCGAGCACTCTATCACTTGGACCACAGCGCCACTTCTGGTTTTCTGGTGGTTAATTGGAAATAAGAGTCTCATGGACTTTCCTGCCCAGGCTGGCTTTGAACCATGATCCTCAGATTTCAGCCTCCTAAGTAGCTAGGATTACAGGCATGAGCCACTGACGCTGGACTGATTGTACATTTTACCAGCTCATAGTTTTCCTTTGAATGGGTCTTAGAAAGCCAACTTGTCATGGTTTGTAGAATGAGGGGGGGTCTGGGGGGAGGGGGCTGGATGCTACCTGGAGCTGGAGGTCAGTATGAAAGTGCACCTTTGCCCTCAGGACTCCATGCTGCCATCTGGAGGCATTTGTTCCAAAAGTCTCTCTGAGTGCAAGCTTATCTGCATTATTTAGACTGGGGTTTAGAATGTGCTCCTCCCTCAAGCTGGCTGTTACTGCCTGTAGGGAGCTGTGGACATCAGATACCTACCTGCCTTTATGTATCTGTTTAGCAAAAATGAAATCATTAAGTTTGTGTTTTTTGGACAAAATATTTAACAACATGAATTGATTTATCAATGGTTTCCATGTATTTGTTTCTTTGTTTACTTACTATCCTTCCCAGTCCTGGGGCTTGAACTCAGATCCTGGGCACTGTCCCTGAGTTTCTTTTGCTCAAGGCTAGTGTTCTTCTACTTGAGCCACAGCACCACTTCTGGCTTTTTCTGAGTGGTTTATTGGAGCTAAGTCTCACGGCCTTTCCTGTCCAGGCTGTTTTCAAACCACAACACTCAGAGCTCAACCTCCTGAGTAGCTAGGATTACAGGTGTGAGCCAATGGTGCCCGGCTATGCATTTTTGAGACAAGGTCTTGCTAGGTAGCCCAGGTTGGCCTTGAACTCAGGATCCTCCTGCCTCAGCCTCCACCTGCTGAGATGACAGGAATATACTGCCACATTTAGCTATATTTCAGGTCTTTAAAGAGTGTCATAAAATTTCAACCATGGAAAATGCCTTGGAATCCATGTAGTCTACTCTTAATTTTATAGTTGAGGAAACTAAGGAGCAATTACAGTTTGGTCCTAGAATAATCATGATGTCCTGTTCAAAGTTTTTGTCTCAAAGTTTCAAGTACTTGTGTGTGTGTGTGTGTGTATAATTTTTTTTGTGGTACTGGAGTTTCATCTCAAGGCTTTGGACTTTGAGATTGCTTTGCAGGTGCTCTGCCACTTGAGCAATAACTCCATCTCTACTTTTTGCTGTTTATTGGAGATGGGAGTCTCACAGACCTTTCTGCCTAGACTGGCTTCCAATCATGAGCGTCTAGATCTCAGCCTCCTGAGTGGCTGGGATTACAGGCATGAGCCACTAATGCCTGACTACTATGTGGTTTTTAATGTTAAATTTAAAAAAGATGCGCCCCCTTCACTACTAAATGTTCCGTAAAAAATGACACATTGTTAAATAACACAAGGACCGCATCTTTTTGATTATTTGGGATGCATTTCATTGCATCTAAAATGGCTTTGGAGGCACTGGTGTTGCTGAGTTTCCAAAAAGATGTCATAGGTTCAACAGTCCTATATTTGAAAAATGAATTTCTCTGGGGCATTTGCTAAAATATTCTCATGTCTCAATCCCAGAAATCTGACTCTACATTTAACCAGCATTTCAAGTAATTCTAGTGTAGGTGATCTATGACCGGGTCATCTCTTTGTCCAGGACAGTCTTAATTTACATGTTTGTAAAGCATACAAAAGAAGTCTTTTTCTATGATTTGCATATAGCATAATTATTGTTCTTTTTCACTATAGAAAATGTCCTGGTCAGACAATATAGTACATTGTCTTCTTTCCTCTAACCATGGACTATAGTTTGATAAATACAATGAGTGTACTATAACACAGCTCCTGAGTTTTGCTCTGATTTGTTCCCTCTGAGTTGAGTTCAACGTTCTCTGCTACATGGAATCCAAAAAGGTAATTTTTCCTAAGAATTTAGGAATCCCTGGGCATTCCCAGCAACTTGCAAATGTACCTGCTGCTGTTGCTCCTAAGTGTCATTTCCAAAAACTGACAGAAGACGAACTGTGTAGGTGACGAGAATTCAGACACCACCACTCTGAAACTCTGTGAATGACAAGTACCATTTTATTATTCCGGTTAGTGGGGTACAGAATTGTCCGTATGCCGCAGGACTAGGAGGGCTATGATGGAGACAACAGATGGCCCTCAACGGATGGGGAATATTATCTGAGCTACACTTGTCTCTGGTTCGGTTTCTCCAATAATCACAAGACATTCTTGTCCATGGAATGTGGAGCCACAAATGTCCTCATCCATAGCCATTCTTCATTCATGACAATGTGTACCAGCCAGGCCACAGAGCAGCATAGAACTTGGGGGTCAGAGGAGCTGGGCTTTATTTTATAAATCACAAGGTGGCTTCGGACCAGTGAACAGGTGTGTACATTTCCCATTGTAACTAAGCTGACAGAAGCACGAAGTGAACCAGGTTGAATTTGCATTTGTGGATACAAATACTGTAATGAATATTTATTTCATGTGCAAGTTAGTGTTTCTAGTCATCAAATCAGCAATTGTTCCCAGTTAAGGCAACACTTTTCTAAGTCAAAGAGCTATGGAGAAAACGGAGCAAAGGGAGGACCTTTTCACTTCAACACGGCGTTTTAGATATGCTCACAAAGGTTTATTTTTATTCCACAGTCATTTTTTTTTTTTTTACAAAAAATACAATCAAAGCATTTCTTTGGCATTCACAGGTTGTGTTCTAAACCTGGGAATGGTTTCAATTTTTAGTACTTGCATACTTTTGTGTGTATGGGGGGGGGTGAACTTAAGAGATGGTGTGTATAAACTCTAGGCGTTAATTACAGCCTCAAGTGATTTTAACCACCACCAACTATGCAGAGATCAGAGTTCACCAAAACACTAAAGCAGTATGTCCTAGTGTTCTAGTGTATATTCTATTGTCTAGGATGGACTCAATCCTGATTCTAACTTCTCACCAGAGCATAGCACTCAATTCTAATGCAGTGTAGCAGGAGAGTGGCACGTGATTGTCAAGAGAACAGAATGAATGAGGCATCAAAATTCTTTCTGCAACATTCAATGCAGTCCATTACCTTCTTTTTCTTTTTGTGGTCTTGGGGATGGAACCCAGGGCTTCGTACATGCAAGTCAAGTGCTTGTCACTGAGCTACATCTCCAGCAAATCATTTTGCTTTGTAATTTCTAGGTAAACCTTGCTTTGGCTGTCCACTCAAGAGTCAAGATACACTTAAGTTTATAGTCTTAAAATTTTTGCCAGGCACTGGTGGCTCACGCCAGTAATCCTAGCTACTCAGGAGGCTGAGATCTGAGGATCGTGGTTCAAAGCCAGCCCAGGCAGGAAAGTCTGTGAGACTCTGATCTCCAATTAACTACCAGAAAACCAGAAGTGGCGCTGTGGCTCAAGTGGTAGAGCGCTCGCCTTGAGCTGAAGAGCTCAGAGACAGTGCCCAGGCCCAGAGTTCAAGCCCCACAACTGACAAAGAAAAAATTTTAAGTATATGCACAATGTATTGATTAAATGGACTCCAGCAGGAAATTTTCAAGGTGAAAAGCAAGAGACCCAGGGACTTTCTGTGATGTTTTTCCCAGGAAAAACTACCCAGGCATCCAGGGGTAGAGTGAGCAGCTACAGGACCATTTCATGTCTCTTCTATTTTACTCTCTACGCTGGACACAAGAGCTGAGGGGAAATTCTCCTCCCTCCCCTGAGATTTAGCCTGGTCCCTCAGTGGCAGGCTGCAGCCTTGAGTCTTTTCAGATCCCTACGGTTATAAACTTTAGCTATGAATATTCTACAAGATTCTCATTGAGCATGTGATAGTAACCTCAGCCTTTTTTTTTCTTTTTTTAAGATGAAGGCATCAGCCAGTTCTAACTGGGAATATGTAGTACCTTTTAAATCCAGATTGATGCTTCTCACTTCTAACAATTCAACAAAAAAAAGAAAATGGTATTTATGAGAAATATGATTTAAACAATATAACACTTCCTTTCTGACTTTGCAAACACCTTTTGTGATATGCCATTCAGTGCAGTGAAGTGGTGAATACCACCGATTTCCAATCAGATTTAACTTTTGAAATTTCCTTGCCAATGCCTAGTGTACATGAACAGCCAAAGCAGAGTGAATGTTAAATGGTAAAGATTCGTTTTGCTTTCTCAAAAAGAATCTGAAGGCAAGAATATTTTGAACATGAAGTAGTGCTGTTATTAATATGCACTCCATTGGAAGTTTGCCATTTTCAATCAAGTCGGAAGGCAAAGATGAGTTGGAAAGCAGTTAAACCAGTCCTACATGATGGAGTTACACATTACTTTGTTAATTGGAGGGAAAAAACATCTTTGAATACATATATGGTCTTTAACATTTGTGCAAAAGTCATCTAGACTATTTAGTGAGCCATTTTAGATTAAGAGAAGTTAGAATTACTTAATGGAATGTTCTTTTAAGTGAAAATTTATTATCCTAAAAGGAGACAATTCCAATGGAAAACAACGTCCTCATGGAAAAAAAAAAAGATAGGAAACAAATGACCAAACAGAATGAAACTTCAAGAGTTTTTCTCTCTATGAAAACTTCAGAGAAGTACCATAAGAGACCCAGATATGCCTTTCTACAAAGGAAATTTGGGTGTCATTTGTCATAAAAGGGCAAGAGTGGGTTTTTTGGTAATCTCATGTTCCTGAGATGACAGCATTTTTTGTTTAAATTCTAGCTTGAAGCTTAGTCAAGAACTACCAAGCTGAATATAATACAATACAATACTATAGATTTTCATGGAACTCTTATGAAAGGATGGTTATTCCCTGAGTCAGGAAAGGGTAATGACAATGCAAGTCTTTGGGTATAAAAAATATACATAGAAAATCAACAGGATCTCAATCTTTACTCCTCTCCTTAAAGAAGCTACTAAAATAAAAAAAGATTTATCATTATAGTCTAAATTGTTTTCTTTCTTAATTTTTTCTTTTAAATGAACACTTATTACATCTCTTGAAAACCCTCTTTTGTATAGAAATAAAATACAACTCATAATTAACACAAACCTGGTAGAATCCTAAAAGAACTAGTTAGAATGCAACTATAAGTCTTCATTTCTTGGAAACTAAAATAGGAAAAGTTGAGCAAACTTAATAGAATCCTGGAATGATTAGAACTTTTAAAGAATGCAAGTATAATTCTGTACTTTTGGAAAATAGAATGTGAAAAACAAATCCAAAATACCTCTCTATGTAAATTAAAGTTCCATCCATGGTATTCAAAATTAAAATAATTTACATAATCTACTATACTTTGTGTTTTTTTAGTAATTAACCTTCCTGAAGCTGATTTTGTTCTCCTTAGTGTTTGCTTAACTAAAGTGCTTAATAAAATTTCTACAGAATATATTACCCTCTCCATAGATGAATATTATTTTGAACTACAATCTGACAAAAATCTAACTACATTTAATTATGCTTGATTAATCCAAATGTCACTGTGAGATTTATAGAACAGAAGAAATATTTTTTCAGGTTAAGTTCATACTCTTTTCACTGTAAACTTCCTGGATCTAATGTTACTATTTCAATTCTTCAGTATGTATGCTAAAAAAAAAGAGGCTCACAAAAAAAGATCCCCACCAGTACACACTTGACCATGGGATTAACCAACAAGCCAATGCTTCTTAGCATTTTCAAGAGACTTTCAGACAGATCTCCATCAAAGGTCTTATGCCTACAGTGTCCCCCACTCTGCAGTGGAAAGGATGTTGAGACCTGAGGTCAGTAAACAGCAATGTGCATGCAAAATGTCTTCTGGTTTTAGTAAAACACATAATATATGTTCATGTGAGATAAAGGGGGGGAGCTTTCTTTTAATGCAGGCACAAAACTGTCTCAGATGTTGCTTGGAGACTTTCAGTAATAATGTCCCAAGGTGCTTTTCTTCATATGCAAATAAGCCCACTTAAAGGGTGACCAATTGGCCCCACCGGTGGGAATAATTAAGCACATCACTTCCTCTTCTCCAATTAGTTCAGCCTCTCACTATTGGGTCAGTCGGTTCCACCCCTAGGGGTAACAGAACAGGCGGATGGGGAGAACTTCAAGTCCTCCAGCTCTGATATTCCCTCTGGGGGCAAGTGGGATTGTCATATGCACGGAAGGGTTTTGTGTTGCACATAGGAAGTGATAGCATTAATCCTACCATGGAAAATATGGGGAAATTGTCACGCCTTCATCTGCTCCCTGTTTCCAAGGGCAGCAAGGCAAGGAGTGAAATTGGACTCAGCTCTCTCTGTCTGCCTGGAGCTGCAGTGTGTGGACCATGACAGGCTCTGGCACACAGCCAGGCACAGAAGACAGACTCCAAATTTGGATCTGGATCCATAGATACAATGGAGAACACAACTGGAGACTCATTCACACTTTGCCTGGGATGAACACATCTGTCTCTGATGAACCCAACAGTAAGAAAGGAGGTTTGATGCAGTGCTCTGGTACATTGTTTTCTCCATAGTACTCACCTCCCAACTGAACTATAAAATCACCTTCTTTTGTTTCTCTGCTTTGATCACTGCCACATGCCCAGTACTTAGTCCTTTCTAGCATGTTGAAGACATGGATATGATTCAAATAGAAGACAGCTTCATTTTCATTTACATGACTTGTCTGTTGTCACCATCATTTGTGGCCAATACTCCAAATCTCATACCAGAATAGTGCTAGGGCTGACTCTGAGCTTAGTTAAGAGGATGCCCTGCCTTACGTGAACTTGGATTGAACAAGGCTGTCCCTTGTCCTCCTTGAGTATTAGGCATGAGCTCTGAAGGTGACAAAAGTTTGCTACTGGTTGTCTACAGGGTCATGCTAGGCATTGAGGCAAAGAAGGCTCAATCCTACCAACAAACCAAATAAAACCTTCACCTCATAATCTACCTGCAAACACGCTCCTGAAACATTAACCTATATCCTTCAGACTTGCAGACCTTTTAAATAAATATTCATAAATAACAAAAAAAACACAATGAAGACTTAACACCTTAGAAAGGGTTTCACGTCATAGAACAGGCTGCCCTTAAACTCAACTTTTCTGCCTTAGCCTCTCATGTGCTGGGATTATAGGTGTACACCACCATGCCTAGCACACTATAGTTTGTTTTCCGTCTTCCTTCCTTCCCTTCCCTCCTTCCTTGTTTCCTTCCTTTCTGTGGTGTCAGTACCAGGACCTCATGCTTGCTAGGTTTTTTTTTTTTTTTTTTTTTTTTTTTTTTTTTTTACAGCTGGCACTCAACAGCTTGACCCATCTAGTCTGGGATTTTGCTGGCTAATTGGAGATAGAGTCTTGTGGAATTTTCTGCTCAGGCAGGCTGTAGAAATGATTTTCTGATCTTAGCCTCCTGAGCAGCTAGGATTACAATAATGAGACACGGGTACCCAGCTTAGCACACTTCTTTCCTTTTCTTTTCTTTTCTTTTTTGCCAGTCCTGGGGATTCAAATTCTGGGCCTAGGCACTGTCCCTGGGCTCTTTTTTTGCCCAAGTTTAGCACTCTACCATGAGAGTCACAGCACCACTTCTGGGTTTTTCTGTGATTAATTGGAAATAAAGAGTCTTAAGGCCTTTCCTACAGAGACTGGCTTCAAACTGTGATGCTCAGATCTCACCCTCCAGAGTAGCTAGGATTACAGGCATGAGCCACCAGCACCCAGCTTACTTTTCTATTTCTTAATGAACCACATTTTACAAGACTTCGTTGAAAAGACAGATAAGGAAAGTTGTTACAGCAAAGCTCTCACGAGGGTTAACCACCTCAGTGAGACTCCTTGACAACACTCTGTTAATAAAAAGAGCTTATACTTCTCTTGATAACTCTGGTTACGTGCTTGTTTGAAATATTCTGTTATGTTTAATTAACTAATTAATCATTGTAATTGTCAGTGGCTGATAACTTCTTCATTTCATTAAAATGTCACCTGTTCCCTATGTTTAAACCAGAAGGTAGTGATATTTCTAATCAATGGAACAGGAACCTGAGTTAAAAGTTATCTTTCCACCCAGAACAGTAAACACAAATCCCCTATTAAGCTGTTAATGGTGCTTTCCTGCTGGCAATATTGGTTCCTTCTGGCTACTAACATATAGATTATGAAGGACATTATCTTCAAAGTCAATGTTTAAGCACCTGGACCACTGGGAAAGATGGCAGAATAAATGTGTGTTTGTTTAAGTGCTCCTGTCCTCAGACACACACATTCAAAAGTTGAGCAAAGAGTTATCTATAATGAAATAGATATATAAAAGCCACAATCTCATACCTTGGACTCCAAGGGCATGTCTAACAGATAAAGCAAAAGGCATAAATACATTCTGGACAAATACTGATTTCAGAGACTGTGAAAAATTTAGAAAAAAATGGTCCAGCACAGACAAAGAAAATAAGGAATCAAAAAGGACAACATGAGCCAGATACTAGTGGCTCATGCCTATAATCCTACCTTCTCAGGAGGCTGAGATCTAAGGATCGTGGTTAGAAGGCACCCAGGCAGGAAAGTCTGTGAGATTCTTGTCTCCAATTAACCACTAAAAAGCTGGATCCGTGATTCAAGTGGTAGAGTACTAGCCTTGAGTATGAAAGTTCAGGGATAGTGTTCAGATCCTAAGTTCAAGCCCCAGGACTAGCACGCGCGTGTGTGTGCGTGTGCACACACACACACACACAAACACACATACACACACACACACAAAGCATAATGATCTAAGGGAAAAAGTAAAAAAATTAAAAACCTGTAACAAAGTGAAAGCCACATTATAATCAACACCACAGACCTACTAACAACAGTACAGAAAATGGAGTCATTGAAATGGAGGATGACTTGAGGGGGAAAAACATATAGCTTGAAGGAAGACAAGTAGACAAAAGCCATCAAAAGAAAAATACATGTGAAGGATAGAGAAAGCCAAAAGAATGACACATTCTTAATGAATAGGACAGACCATAACAATATACAATCCAGTAAGGCCAGAAATATCAGTATTTAATGCTCACCATGTATTAGAAAAGCCAAAAGAAAACCCTTAACCCTGAGATATACCCAAATGAAGTCACTGATTTCAAGGATGAACAAAGAATCACAGGTCATCTGCAAAAGAGGAAGAAAAATCCATCTGGTCTCACACTCTCAGTGACATCAGAAATCGACAACAATGAAATAACATTCTCCATGAATCAAGAGAAAAAAATGTGATTTAAAAATACAATTGGTAGCTTAATTATTGTCCACAAGCAACAGCAATAAAAATACATTTGTAAATATGTGCGAATCTAACTAAAGCTGTAATCAGGTTGACCAAAAGATAAGAGCATCAACTCTTGAATGAGGCGTCTTGTATGGAAGGGTTGGCAGTAGGCACTGATTTCATTCAAACATAGAATTAAGCCTAAATAACTCTAGCAATTACCTACAGTTATAGACTTTAAGGTGCCTATCTTTCCAGGTAAAAGCTGCTAAATCCATTTGATTATCTCCTCCAACGAACTTGCCAAAATGGAAATACAACAAAAGAAAACCTCTCAGGAGTAGAATTACCTTGTATTATAGAAAATTTTTGGTTTAGAGCTTAGCTTACCCTAGAGGATTAATATGCCCAAGAAATTCCTCAAAAGGAACAATGCTAATTATCTGGTAGACCTCAGAACAAGACCCAACTATTCACTTTGGTTCTGCCACCCAAGCAAACTACTTAACTGCTTTGGATTCATATGAAAAGCAGAGCTATTCCTGTATGGTCCACCTCATGGCACCAAAATGATTAAACTTGATTCTGAATGGAAAGGTTTCTTTGGAATCTATAAGCCAGGCTATAAAATCATGCTACTGTTTAAATGAAAAGAACCCCTGTATAGATCCCAAATTAGATATTCAGAGACAAAGAAAAGATCAGATAGTCCCTGTCAGTCCAGCTCTACATCTGTCTCTTTTCCACATTTTAAAGTCATCTTTTAGCACAGTGTTAGTTTTCCTTCTTTGCTTCAACAGATACTTACATTCAGCCCTACTATGCACCAGGCACTATTTCAAATGGTACACATGGTCCTCAGAAAATTAAGAAAGAATGAATGAGAGCTGGGTGCTGGTGGCTCATGCCTATAATCTTAGCTACTCAGGAGGCTGAGATCTGAGGATGGCAGTTCAAAGCCAGCCCTGGCAGGAAAATTAATGAGACTCTAATGTCCAATTCACCACCACCACCAAAGGAAAAAAAAGAAAAAAGAAGAAGAAAAAAAGAAGAATAGGAAAGAACTTAGCTGAAAGAGGGGTCAATGTCTATTTCTATTACAATCTCTACATAGGAATCTGACTGTTTATAAACAAACCCAGCAAACAACTGGAGATGTGCTCAATTCCAGAGGATTATTACAATTAGCAATGTTGGGAGTTGTAAGATGTTCTCAAACTCTGCTAATGGTTGCTTTAGGAGTTAAATTCTTAAAGAAGGAAACAAAACCAGGAAGAGCCAGATTGTATTGGGGTAATATGAATGAATAAGTCCAAAAGTATATCTGTAAAGGACTACCTTAAACTCATTTAAATATTGAAGCAAACGTTTGGTTTTTAAAAAGATGTATAAGCCGGGTGTTGGTGGCTCACGCCTGTAATCCTAGCTACTCAGGAGGCTGAGATTTGAGGATCACGGTTCAAAGCCAGGCCAGGCAGGAAACTCCGTGAAACTTTTACCTCCAATAAACCACCAGAAAACCAGAAGTGGCGCTGTAGCTCAAGTGGTAGAACACTAGCCTTGAGCTGAAGAGCTGAGGGACAGCGCTCAGGCCCAGAGTTCAAAGCCCACGACTGACAAAAAATAAAAAAATAAAAAGGTGTGTAAAGAAGATGACAGGATGTTTCTACATCCTACTCCACCTTAGGTGATGCTTGCTGTGAAGGCATCCCTCAAGCAATAAAAATATTGCTGGAAGTCTGGTGCCATTGGCTCATGCCTGTAATCCTAGCTCCTCAGGGGGCTGAAATCTGAGGATTGTGGTTCAAAGTCAGCCCAGGCAGGAAAGTCTGCGAGACTCTTTTTCTTTTTGCCAGTCCTGGGGCTTGAACTCAGGGCCTGGGCACTGTCCCTGAGCTTCTTTTTGCTCAAGGCTAGCACTCTACCACTTGAGCCACAACACTACTTCTCACTTTTTCTGTTTATGTGGTACTGAGGAATTGAACCCAAGGCTTCATGCATGCTAGTCAAGCACTCTACCACTAAGCTACCTTCCCAGCCCTAAGAAACTCTTATCTCCAATAAACTACCAAAAAAGCTCTGACTCAAATGGTGGAGCACTAGCCTTGAGCAAAGACAACCTTCAGGCCTTGAGTTCAAGCCCCAGGGGACCCCCCCCCCCAATACTTTTGGAATGAGGCAGTGGCTCCCATGGCCTGAACGTGCTGCTTCCTTTTCTCCCATAATATAGTTGAAAAGTGTATAGGTGCTAGCTCATGTTTATAAGGAAGCTGGGATCTTGAAATGCAAAAGGATCACTATTTTTACTTTGCGGAGAGCACAACAAAATGATCATATGGAACCATTTCCCTTCCCAAAACACAGATTCAACTTCAAACCAATGATCTGCTAAGTGATTCATCTCTTAGCAATCTCTTGTGAGAAATACACCAAACGTTCTTTTACTTGACTGATCATATGAGGTCAGGTAAGATAATAAAATGGAAGAGAATCAGACTCAGTGGCACTAAGAGAGTTGCAATCAAGCCAAGTGGTCTGAGCATAATTCCTCCCGGGGGGGGGGGGATCACTAACATTTTTGCTTCAGACAAGAGTCTGGTATGTAGCCCAGGCTGGCCTTGAACACGTGATCCTCCCACCTCAGCCTCACAAGTGATGGGATTATAGGTGTGTACCACCACACTGAGCTATAGGTTACAATGTCTAAATCAGAGGACTCCATACTGGAGAACTGAAGTAAAACATGTATATGGACATTAAAAGCAGGTAGAAAAATTATAGTGAACAGAAACACATACTGTGGAGTTGTATTAGAAGCTGGTTTGACTCTGGACTCTCAGAGCTTCTGGTATTAACTGCAAATATAACATTCTCTTTCCTTATTCTGTGTCTTCTGCTAGTTCCTATTTCCAGCCTCCAGCAAGAAGGACTGTGAAAATCAGATTAAGCTGACAATTCTAAAGTTGTCTAAAATTAATGGCAATGAAAATTAGGAAGACATAGCCTTTTTCAAAATCAACTAGAAAGAATATTTTCTCTCTGATAGTCTTATTTTGTACTAGTAAAGTGCATCACACAGGAACTTTCCATAGAAGTCTAAAAAGAATATAATAGGACAATGATGCAGTATTACATTGGTGAGATTTTTCTGAAAGTATAAAAGCTTCAGTCCATTCTCCACAAGTCTGATACTGCCTAGAAGACAGCTTTTCACTTAACATCTTTGAAACTAAATTGGTTAAGTGGAAATTTTCAAGTCAACTTTTGAGGGTGCTTTAATCACCAGAATGGAAGCATACAAATGAATTTTAAAATAAAATAAATGCCATCATGATTAAGGTCTAGCATAAAGAGGCCAGACCTCACAGTGAGAATACAGTCAGATGGAAGGCGAAAACCAGTCTAAATCAGAGAAGGAACGCATTTAAGTCAAGAAAGGTAGGTCCCTGGGACTGAATCATTAAGACACACTTAGCAGATGTCTTCCATGTCCAGACTCTCCAGGCCCTAGCTTGGAATAAATATGGTATTTGATCATAAAAAAGAAACAGTAGGATTTGTTATATCTGGAATGGGCAAAGAATTCGGAATCCTAGGAAGACTTTAGACACTAGATGCCATTATAATGAAATAAAGTGTATGAGGGTTGAGGAGCTCTAGGATAGTTCGTGCTCTGTGCTCTTTTGACAGATGCCAGCCACACCATAGCAAAATACCATGAAGAATGACTCAAGTCATTATGCTAGTGGAAGATCTGGCTGGAGTAATTATAGAAGGGCTCCACAGAAAGGTATGAAGAAAACACACATTCAAACATTGGGAATAACTATAGTGTAATGCTCAGAATAGGTGGGAGAAAGTTCTCTGGTTGAGCTGCAGAAGACAATCTTTCTTCACAGAGAGGATCAAAGCATTCAGTTTTCTAGAAAGTTCTATTAGTCTTCATCTTGTCCCTATAAAGGAAATAATTGGGAATATCCACAGTAAGTTTATAAGTATAATCTCTATTGTAACCAATATTTACTCAGAGCATTTAGTTAGAATGATAAGTAAAACAATCCTTGCCTTAATTCAGAATCATTTTTACGGTGACTATAGAAAAAATAACATTTAATTACGTATATGCTAAAATAGTTCTTTGTTTTCAGTTAAAATCTTGATTAGACATGTAAAGTGATTACTAATAGATATGGGATTTCTTCTTGGGGTGAGAAAATAATTCTGAATTTAGATCAGTGGTGAGGGTTGAAAAACTGTGGTTATACTAAGAAAACCTGAACTGTATACTTCAAAGGGATGAACTGCATGCAATGTGAACTATATCTCAAATAAATGTGGTATGTAAGAATTGGCTAGAGAATAACTTTTCTTAGAGTTTATCGTGAATAAACACCAATTTTTCCATCTCCACTAAATAATTTCTGAAGATTTCTATCCATTACCTGTTAGTTTAACATTTAAGACTGTCAAGGTAAAAAGTTTTGCTAAAATTTGACAACATACTAGAAATGAATATTTAGTATATAACATGCTACACTATTGTGTGTGTGTGTGTGTGTGTGTGTTGGTCCTAGGGCTTGAACTCAGGATTTGGGTAGCGCTGTATTACTTGAGCTACTGCCCACTTTTGGCTGGTTTTTTTTGGTGGCTAATTGAAGAGTCCCATAGGCATGCCTACTCAGGCTGGCTTCAAATCATGATCCTCAAGATCTCCACCTCTTGAGTAGGTAGGATTACAGGTGTGAGCCACCGACACCTTACTTACTTACTTTTAAAATTATCTTGGCAGGGCTGGGAAGTTGGCTCAGTGGTAGAGCGCTTGCCTTGCATGCCTGAGGCCCTAGGTTCCATTCCTCAGCACCACATAAGCAAAAAGAAAAAAGCCAGAAGTGGCGCTGTGGCTCAAGTGGTAGAGCGCTCGCCTTGAGCTGAAGAGCTGAGGGACAGCGCCCAGGCCCAGAGTTCAGGCTCCACGACTGGACATCCTCCCGCCCCCCCCCGGAAAAAACAAAAAAAATTATCTTGGCAATAGGATTCCATTAAAACTACCTTTTCACACCCCAAATGGACTTTATTAAGGATAGGTTCTTTATTACCCAAATCCTCCTTGTATCTGTGCCATAGTCTTACTTCATGCCCTATGTATTCTCTGGCTTGCGCACACACTGGAAATGGAATGGTAGGAAATTGACGTGATAGAGATATTTCAGCTGATTAGGTTAGTCTTGGCTGAGAATGCCGAGGTGTTTATGTAAGTGGAATTAAAAGGAAAGGAGATGCAATTAAGCCCTGCATAGCTGGTCAGAGCACAGCTCTTCCCTAGAAAAATAACGCATCATGGTGGCAGTGCTACCTGCATTGCTACTATCATATGACCAAAGGTAAGGCAACCAAACTTGTCTACAGTTCATCATTTGAGATGAGGGGCATGGTGGTACCTCATGGTATTTCTGTAGGAAACCATATCATTTACATCACTCATTAGAAAAGACTGACAGTACAAAATTGCAGAGCTATATAAACTACATGGTGTAAAAATTATTATTCTGCTATACTATGTTAAAGATGTTAAGAACCAAGGTTTTCATAAAAAATAAACTAAATAAAATAGATGAGAAACAGTAGCATGTCAAAAAGAATCAAATGAACAATATGAACTTATACACAGATGCATATATATGAGGGGGCATAGATATATACGCATGTGTGAGTGATATATGTGTGTGTATACACTCACATACATATACACACATATGCAACTACCTGTCTAGATAAAAGGCCTAGAAAAATCTAGGTTCTCTAGTTGAGCACTCTCAACTCCCAGATCTTTACTATTGATTGAAAGAAGAAAAGCAAACATAGGAGTTCCTTAGGGGAAATGGCTCATGCGAACACAGAGCATGAAAGGTGTCAGATGAGCTTCGGTTAATCATCTTTGGCCAGAAACCAGGAAATCTTTCAAAGATTAATAGGCTTTCTCAGTAGAAAACAAGAAAATGATCTCATTCAATATAGTCCCCATTGGGCAGTCTAAGTAGTAAAAAGGATCATGTCCACTACATGCAATAATACAGATGGACCACACAGAAGGGTACATACTGAAAGGGTACATATTATTTGTTCCTATAGTGACAAAAGTCAGAAAAATGATTCTATATGGAGAGGGGAGGAGAAGAGTTTGACTACAAAGTCTTCTGGGGTGGTATTTATTTATGTCTGTTGTAGGGCTTCAACTCAGGACCTGGGCACTGTCCCTTAGCAATTTTGCTCAAGGATACAGCTTTACCACTTGAGGCACAGCACCACTTCCACTTTTGAGTGGTTACTTAGAGGTAAAGAGTGTCACAGGGACTTTTCTGCCTGGGCTGGCTTCAAACCTCAATCCTCAGATTTCAGCCTCCTGAGTAGCTAGGATTATAGGCATGAGTCCTCGGCACCGGGCAGGGGGTGCTTTTTAAATGAAATTCATGACAAGACAAACCCTTGCTTACTGTGTTTAATACCCCTACAGTGCAAGGATTCTTAGGAGAGTGGGCCATTATTTACATGGTGATTCTGGTTACCCAATTCTGGGTACATCCTTCTGTTAGGCCTGAATAGTATGTTCTCATCTTTCTCTAGGGAACATTTTGCTTTTCCAGGGATAAAACTGCAGAGGACATCAGGTGTTAAAGCACTGTTCACTCATCCCGATGGTATATTCTGGGGACAAATCAGATGTTTACAATGGAAATCAAAGTAGTACATTACTGTTTAGCCTTGTATTTTGAGGCATCTCTTGGTTCACTGCTGGGATTGCTCCAGTCATCGGCCTCAGGTGTAGTCTTGTAATGGCGCCATGCAGACTTATTGAACACTGGCAGCCTCTCAAATGATTCACTTGAAAGGGCCTATGGAAAAAGCACATACACTTCAGGTCTATGATGCAACATTTCTCATAAGACACACATATTGTACTTTTTAAAACAGCAGTAATCATAATGCATAGCCCTTGAACTTAACTTACAATTTAACTTAACATTTTATTTAGACTGGCCAGGAAGGCTTCCCTGTCCCCACCCCTGGCATGGGGATTTGAACTGAGGGCCTGGGTGCTGTTCCTGAGCTTTTGCATTCAAGGTTAGCACTCTACCACTTGGATCCAACCACCACTTCCAATTTTCTGGTCGTTAATTGGAGATAAGAGTTTCATGGGCATTCCTGCCTGGGCTGGCTTTGAACCATGTTCCTCAGATCTTAGTCTCCAGAGTAGCTAGGATTACAAGCAAGAGCCACTACTGGCTCTAGGCTAAAACTGAAGCTTTATTTTTTAAAGGAAAGAAAACATTCACTTACTCATTCAAAAATCAGTACTGAAGTATACATATCTAGCACAAAACTGACTATTCTTAGGTCAAGCACTATTGTTCACTAGGCACCTTTTCCCTCAATAGGGCTCAGGAAGAAATAATCCTATACATATCAGATTTATAAACATAAAAGTAATATCAAATACCACAGTATTTCAGGGTTGGGCATGTAGCTCTGTGGTCTAGTGTGCTTAACACGCATGGGATCCTGGGTTCAATTTCAAGCGCCAAAGCAAACAAAAATCACATTATCTACAAGCAATGATATCTAAGAGAAACACTCCAAGTAACTGGTTAAATCATGGTACTGTAGCCTGGCACTGGTGGCTCATACCTGTAATCCTAATTACACAGAAGGCTGAGATCTGAGGATTGAGGTTTGAAGCCAGCTTGGGTAGCAAAGTCCCTGTGAGACTCTCATCTCCAGTTATCCACTCAAAATACAGAAGTGGAGCTGTGGCTCAAAGTGGTAGAGCACTAGTCTTGAGCAAAAGAGCTAAGGGACAGTACCCAGGCCCTAAGTTCAAACCCCACAATAGCCCCCCCACAAATATGGTACTGTAAACATATATGTCACAGTTGAAAAGAATGAGTCAGCTCTATATGAATTATATGTAGGAAGATCTGCAAAGTAAGTATAAACTAATATGAAAATAAGTGAAATGTCACTTACACGGGGAAATATTAGATTCCTCTCATATTTATAAATTAATTTATATAAATATATATTCACATAAACTTAAAATTTGCATAAACTTATATAAATATATAAACCTCTAGGAGATTAAGACTTGTAGTCACTACTGTAAGAGAATTGGTGGCGTAGGACCAGCAGTGGTAGACTTGGTTTTCTTTCTTTCTTCTTTTTTGCGGGGGAGGGGTAGCTCTTTTTTGTAAAATTTTGCTAGTACTTCTATTAACTATTCAAAAATATTCTAGGGGCTGGGAAGGTGGCTCAGTGGTAGAGTGCTTGCCTTGCATGCATGAGGCCCTGGGTTCGATTCCTCAGCACCACATAAACAGAAAAAAAAGCTGGAAGTGATGCTGTGGCTCAAGTGGTAGAGCACTAGTGTTGAGCTGAAGAGCTGAGGGACAGCGCCCAGGCCCAGAGTTCAGGCTTCACGACCAGCAAAATAAATAAATAAACAAACAAATAAACAAAAAGACTCTAAATATTTGAGCATTTATAAATAAAAGCCTACCCTTTCCCCATCACACAATGCACATTCCTGTGGAAGCTAGCACGAAACCATTTTTTTTTTGCCAGTCCTGGGGCTTGAACTCAGGGCCTGGGCACTGTCCCTGAGCTTCTTTTGCTCAGGGCTAACACTCTACAACTTGAGCCACAGCACCTTCTGTCTTTTCCTATTGATGTGGTGCTGAGGAATAGAACCCAGGGCTTCATGCATGCTAGGCAAGCACTCTACCACTAAGCCATATTCCCAGCCCCTAAACCATTTTTGGACGACCTGCTTCAGAGTCAGAGTTTTAAACATAGCACAGCAGCTCCCTTGCTTGTGATCTACTGAAAGTCAGCCCTTGACACAAGGGTTTATAAAATATAGATTTTTTTTTCTTTTTTTTAAAGGTGAAACAAAAAAGAAAAAAGAAATAAAACCAAACAGTAGCAATAAATGAGAAAGATTGGGGCTGGGAAGGTAGCTCAGTGGTAGAGTGCTTGCCTTGCATGCATGAGGCCCTGGGTTCAATTCCTCAGCACCACATAAACAGAAAAAGCCGGAAGTGGCACTGTGGCCCAAGTGGTAGAGCTCTAGCCTTGAGCTGAAGAGCTGAGGGACAGCGTTCAGGCCCAGAGTTCAAGTCCCACAACCGACCGAAAAAAAAATGAGAAAGATTGTTACAGAGTATCAATACTTTTTTTATTTTTTGCTGGTCCTAGGCTTGAACTCTAGGCCTAGGTGCTGTCAGGTGAGAACTCTACCACTTGAGCCACAGCACCACTTCCAGATTTTTTCTGAATAGTTTATTGGAGATAAGAATCTCCTAGACTTTCCTGCCACGGCTGGCTTCCAACTATGATCCTCAGATCTCAGTTTCTTTAATAGGATGATAGGGATCATAGCCACAGACACCTGTCTTCAACATTTATTTTATTTATTTATTTTTTTGGGTCCGGTTGTGGGGCCTGAACTCTGGGCACTGTCCCTCAGCTCTTCAGCTCAAGGCTAGTGTTCTACCACTTGAGCCACAGCGCCACATCTGGCTTTTTTTTTCTGCTTATGTGGTGCTGAGGAATAGAACCCAGGCCTCATGCATGCAAGGCAAGCGCTCTACCACTGAGCCACCTTCCCAGCCCAGAATGCATCTTTTTTAACTAACCTTTTTATAACCACATTTTCATTATTGAATTCTTATGCCTTGAGAAAACCAGTGATATTTTTTATGTGTGTGCTGGTCTTAGGGCTCGAACTCAGGGTCTAGGCACTGTTCTTAAGCTTGTTTTGTTCAAGGCTGGTGCTCTACCATCTGTGTCACAACTCCACTTTTGGTTTATTTGGTGGTCAGTTGGACTTTCCTGCCTGAGGTTTCAAACTGCAACCCTCAAATCTCAGCCTCGTGAATAGCAAGGATTAGAGGTGTGAGCCACTGGTACTCAGCTAAGCCAGCTAAGAAACAGACCATGAAAAATTACAAGTTAGAATTATGGTTTTAAAAGTCAGTATTTTAACTTTTTATATCTCCATGCTTTATATTTTTTCTGTATCTGAGCATAAAATCAAAAGTGAGGAATGCAAGGAATGATATGGTGTTTTTCTCAATTAGTTATACAGCAACAGAAATAGAACGCAGTACCTTCAGATAAATGACAGCATCAGTACCCACTCCTTCCATGGAATATAACTTTAGATCTCCCTGAAAATATCTAGCATACAGACGAGAAATTGGCAAGCCATAACCGAAGCCAGCCTGTTAAAAAAATTAAAATAGTGAGACAAGCACATATAGTTTATATGAGTACAATTCAGAGGAGATTAAAATAAATTATTGATTCAGATTTAAATAAAATGAATTGTTAATTCAATCACTATGACATATATGCTTATCTATGGCTTGACAATCTATTTTCACTCAAAAAATTTCTCATATGTTTGGATAATAATAGTCAAAAATCCTATTTTTTCCAGTAACAGTTTTTTGCACTTTCAAAAAGCAAATACCAAATCAAGTGGAATTTTATCTGATGACAAAACTAAACTACATTCATTTCAAAGTTCCATTATCAGATTTGCTTGTTCTCTAGAGTGAGAATTAATAGCACAAGAGTTCAAAGCCATAAGTAACAAGGCTAAAAGACTGAAAAGAAAGCCATTTTCTCAGAGTCTACTTCTTAAGGTTCTGGAAATGATACCACAAGTTAATATACAGTAGTTCTTTTTTTTTTTTTTTGAGATAAGAAAACAAATTCTAGTGGCTTCCTATCTGTCATTACAACTCTGACAACCAGTAGCTTTTTTCAAAGGGGTCTCAAATATTGGTGAGAACTACAAGAATAATTAAGACTAAATTCAATAGTGGTGGTCATGAGTGGGTGGGGGAGATGGGGCTGGGAAGGTGGCTCAATGGTAGAGGACTTGCCTTGCATGCATGAGGCCCTGGGTGTGATTCCTCAGCACCACATAAGCAGAAAAAGCCGGAAGTAGTGCTGTGGCTCACGTGGTAGGGCACAAGCCTTGAGCTGAAGAGCTGAGCGACAGCGCCCAGGCCCAGAGTTCAGGGCCCATGACCAGCAAAAAAAAAAAAAAGAAAAAAGAAAAAAAAGCTTCATCTTCTCTAACCAAGGTGATGGAAAAGCAGGCAGTGGTCCAACTGTGTTTGAACTCAGACCTAAGTTGAAATCAACTTTGTTTGTGAGACTGGGAAGTCTCAATCTCTTTGACACTTTCCCAAACATGACAAAAAAAAGCTTACTTTGGGTCTACTAGAAGGATTAAAGGATATAATAAATGTAAAGTCTTAGCACAGTGCCTAAACCATAGTAAAGCTAAATGATGAAAGTTGGTATTATGACTTCTTTAGGTATTGTTAATTTTTTTCATTTTTATATGTTTATTGTAAAAACTGTTCAGGGGGTTACAATTACATGAGTAAGGTAATGAGTACATTTCCTATCGAGCTTTGTTACCTCCTCCTTTGTTTTCTTATTATGACTTCTGAGAGCAGCAAGTTTAAAGAGGTATGAGGATTTCTACTATTTTCTAACTTCTCCTTTGGAGACCTTCAAGGTTAAGCCTAACTGAAAGAGTGGGGGGGGGTGACAGGATACAGTCCCCCATCGTTGAAGGGCCTTAAGATTAGCCGAAATATGGCCAGCAGGAAAGATGAGCTATCCACAGTAGTGACTGAAGTGAAATCAGTGAATCTCAGGAAAAGAGCAAGTGAATTCGAGGTCTAGCAGGAAACAGCAGAGGACACAGAAATACCTGTGAGGAAACAGGAAAGTATGTTTTCCAGTAGCACATATCCAGCACTCACTTGAAAGCTGAGGGCAGTTTACAAACTGGGGGAGATGCTAGGGGAAGCATTTGTTCAGAAAGAGAAAACACCCTATATATGGAAAAGATTTCAGACATAACCAGCATGCGCCCTAACCTGAGTCAGTTGAGTGACCATGGACAAAGTACTAATAATGACATTTCCTCATCTAAATAGTAGAAATGTGAATACATTGAAAGGTGTCTTACTTCAATTTTTCACAAAGAAAACATTGACATAACAGCTACCCTCAGGATGCCTTTTTAAGATCTGGAATATGCAAGCCTTATTCTCTTTATGAACAACTCGAAAAA
Source organism: Dipodomys ordii (assembly GCF_000151885.1). Taxonomy (NCBI): domain Eukaryota; kingdom Metazoa; phylum Chordata; class Mammalia; order Rodentia; family Heteromyidae; genus Dipodomys; species Dipodomys ordii. The sequence goes on along the minus strand of NW_012267310.1, from coordinate 4,500,750 downwards.
ACACTAGATTTGTTTCCAGTAGCTTCTTTTTCTGTGATGTTTATTTAAATAGGTACTAGATGTTCAGGCAAGTTAATCTTTTACAAATTTTTTTGAATCTCTATAAAAATTATTTTCTCTCTGTTTTCTACATGCTGACTTAACAAACTCTGCGTTGAATAAATGATGCAAAGTGTTTTTATTCATACACATAAGACGACCTTATATGTTTATCAGCCAGGTAAGACTTTAAGATGAAATTTAATATATATCTTGAACTGTTTTGTCGACTGATAAATATGTTGCTGTGTTTAATGACAAAGAGTTCAATTGTTGTTTGTCAATTAGACTCACTCAGCAGGGGAAGAAAGGATGGTCCTACTGGATCTACACGCTACTATCTTAACCAGAGATTTTTCTGACTACCTTAATAGTGTTGAAGGGTAGTTCCAAATGTTACAGAAAGGACCTGGAAAATTTATATATTACTTATATGTTTTGTGCTTAGGTGATTTAATAGGAATTTTTTCTTGCCAGTCCTGGGGCTTGAACTCAGGGCCTGGGCACTGTCTCTGAGCTTCTTTTGCTCAAAGCTAGCACTCTACAACTTGAGCCACAGCGCCATTTCTGGCTTTTTCTGTTTATGTGATACTGAGGAATTGAATCCAGGGCTTCATGCATGCAAGGCAAGTAATTTACCACTAAGACACATTCCCAGCTGGAAACTTTTTTTTTTTGGTTGGTCATGGGGCTTGAACTCAGGGCTTGGCTGCTATCCTTGAGCATTTTTGCTTAAAGGCTAGCGCTCTACCACTTTGAGCCACAGCGCCACTTCCAGTTATCTGGTGGTTAACTGTAGATAAGAGTCTCACAGACTTTCCTGCCCAGTCTGGCTTCAAACCATGATCCTCAGATCTCAGCCTCCTGTGTAGCTAGGATTACAACGTAATAAGAAATTTTTAATGTTTTCATAATTAAACATTCTAAGTACATAAACAAACTGTATTGTAGATATTCAAAGCTTTGGATAAGTTGAACATCTGTGGGATGCGACATCAAAGTATCTAGCAATCTAGGGCCAAAGGACTCATGAAGAATGTGGAGATAGCCAGGTAGTGGTGGCTCGCACTTGTAATCCTAGCTACTCAGGAAGCTGAGATCTTAGGACTGTGTTTCAAAGCCAGCCAAGGTACAAAAGTCCATGCATGACACTCTTGTCTCCAATTAACCAGCAAAAAAGTTGGAAGTGGGACTGTGGCTCAAGCAGCAGAGCATCAGTCTTAAGCAAATAAGCTAAGGGACAGTGCCTAGGCCTTGAGTTCAAGCCCTAGTACTGGCACAAGGAAGGAAGGAGGAAAAGGAGGGAAGAGAAGGGGAAGGGGAGGGGAGGAAGGAAAGAAGTATGTTCACAAAAAAATAAAATAAAATAAAATAAAAATAAAAAAAAAGAAGGAAGGGGGGGTGGAAGGTGGGAAGGGGAAGGGAGAAGAGGCCAAGGCAAAAATCTCCCCTTTTTCCAGGTGCCAGTGGCTCATGCCTGAAATCCTAGCTACTCAGGAGGCTGAAATCTGATGATTGTGGTTCAAAGCCAGCCCAGGCAGGAAAGTCTGTGAGACTCTTATTTCCAGTTAATAACCAGAAAACCTAAGTGGTACTATGGCTCAAGTGGTAGAGCTCAGGGACAGCACCCAGGCCCAGAGTTCAATCCACATAACTAACAAACAACAACAAAAAATCTCCCTTTTCTCCAAACCATTTGGGGAAGCACCCTAATTCAGTGATTCTAGCCTAACAATCCAGAAAGCTAGGCCGCTCCATCCTTCTATTAAGGTAAGGTCGTTTTCTTCAGCAGCAGTTTGTAATGCTTACCAAGGGAGCAGCTCTTGAAGGCTCCAGGCTAGGTCGAGGAGCAGTGGAGTACATGTAATTAAACAGGCGATCTATTTTTCGAAGTGGAACTCCACCACCTTGATCACTTATCTGCAGTGTACAAATAGACGAACATTTAAAAAAAAGAAGTCAATCTATACTTAGTGGGAGGCAATGAGTTCATTAAGTAAATCACATGCTAGAATGCTCTAAAACATAGCAGGAGCTACTGAAATGTGGCTTCTTTGGGAACTGTACAACAAAGGAAGTAGACCAGTTAAGCAGGATCCAGCAGGCTTAGGGTTGAAATCTTGCTCAATGAAGTTTAAATAGGATACCTTAAGCTAAGAATCCAACATGGTGCTTTCATGTCACTTGACCATAAGGATATATCCTATGAATTGCTTCATTAAGCAGTTTTATCATGCAAGCATCATAGAGTGTGTTTATACAACCAGGCTGGTTACTGTGTCACTAAGCAATGTAATCTTATGGGACCATCATCATATATAGTCAATTCATGACTGACTGAAACACTGTTACATGGCTGTACTTATAGATAATACAGTAACTGTCAGTTTTCTTCTCTCCCTTTGATCTCTCAATGTCTCAACACTGATAAAGTATACACGTAAACATAAAGCAGTTACCTTGATAGACAAGTCTTCTTTACCCAAAGTAACAAGAGTTTTCACAGCTGGGTAGCCCTCTTTTCGGTCTTCATATAATTCGACTGTTGCCCTCATTGAGTTCTGAAATTGTAAGACTGTCTTTAAACACACACACACACACACACACACACACACACTGCTGACTCATAAGCCACTATTTCATTAGTTAATTAATTTTGGTGTTGACCCCAGGACCTTACACATACTAAATACACACATACCCTACCACTGAACTATATCCCCACCCGACAAACTACAATTGTAAAAAAGAAAGGAACACAACAAGTTTTTGTGGGCCAATATTAGCTGGATGTATATGCATTTTCCCCCTAAGGAGCTTAGCTAAATGAGTTCAGATCAAGGAAAAAAAATTTTCATATAGTTTTTAGCTCTATCCAACATGCTCAATATTTATTTTTCTTTCCTTGCTTCCTTTATTTTTGCTTTAGACTTCTAAAATTATTCAACTCAACTCAGAGGAATTTTTTTTAATCACATGTAATAAGGCTGCAGAAGCTGATGTGCGCACTTGAAATCCTATTTGTCAGTCTGCCATTTATTTTTATTTTTTATTTATTTATTTTTTGTGGGTCGTGGGGCTTGAACTCTGGGCCTGGGCGCTGTCCCTCAGCTCTTCAGCTCAAGGCGAGCACTCTACCACTTGAGCTACAGCGCCACTTACAGTTTTCTGGTGGTTTATTGGAGATAGGAGTCTCACAGTCTTTGCTGCCCGGGCTGGCTTTGAACCGCGATCCTCAGATCTCAGCCTCCTGAGTAGCTAGGATTACAGGCGTGAGCCACCAGCGCCCGGCTCAGTCTGCCATTTATAAAGCACCTTTCCTCTAAAGATGGCAGAAAAATGGAAAACATTCATGCTTCCCACAGAAAATTAATCATTTGGCTGAGAAATGTGCAAGAAATATTAGTTACACAGAAATTTTGAGAAGCCCCACAGCTGTAGAAGGGAATTTTCACAATTGAATGCCCATCTCTATTCTATAGTTTTACATCAGTAATGTTCTAATTTTTGGAAGCAAATAAGCATAATTGATTTTTCAGATATTCAATGTAGTGTTTTCCACAATGGAGGAAATAAAATTTTAGCTTGAATGCCTTAAAACTGCTAACAACATTAGTTACCAGGAAACAAAAGCAATAGCTTAGTCTATAGAGAATCTGAAGAAGACATTTGTCTTTTTTTTTTTTTTTTGCTGGTGATGGGGCTTGAACTCGGGGCTTGGGTGCTGTTCCTGAGCTTTGGTGCTCAAAGCTAGTGCTCTACCACTTGAGCGCCACAGCTCTACTTCCAGCTTTTTTTTGTTTGTAGTTTAGTGGAAACAGGAGTCTCACTGACTTCCCTGACCTGGATGGCTTTGAACCACAATCCTCAGATCTCAGAGTAGCTAGGATTACAGGAACGAGCCATTGGAGCCCAGCAGTCTTGGGGCTTTTGTTTTTGTCCTTTTGGGTACAGGCCATCCACAGCTTTCTCTTCTGATTTGCCTCTGTCAGAGATTGTGAATTGACTCAAACATGTAAAATGGCCACAGGATCTTTGAGGGTAAGAACAGCTAGTAATGCATGATCACAGCTAATGCTCAGTAGCATACATCTGTATAAACACAGTTTTATTTTGGTCTGACGCCCACCAATAATGCCTTTGCCAGATTTGGAAACTGAAAAGCATCTCTCATCTCATAACTGAAGAAAACCAGTATGGATCTGATGTAAAGTCACTAAAGTACAATTAAGTTTTGAAATCAGTATGTACTAATATTCAGGAAAACTATACTGTACCCAGCCATTTTTCATCTCACAGTGTACAAATTATAAAAAAAAACACCCCACAGGATATCAGAAATAGAATTTTTAAAATGGTTATGCAAAACCTTTTTCTTATGCTAATCTAATGAATCCATTATGCCCTGAATCAAAGTAATTTAAAATGAAGACTTTGTTCCATGTTTTTAAATTCCACTTACCTTGAACAACTCAAATAGCATGTGAAACAGATGAGAGGGCACATAAACTACTTGAATAGGTTTGTCTGCTGCTTTGGCTGCAAACAGAGACAAAACCATCAATGAATAGCACCCAAACTAAAAGTCAGAATGATGTTCATCTTCTACTTTCCAAGTATATAAAACACAACTCTATAAAAAATAATACAAGGCTCTTATCTCCAATGGCAAGACTGAGGGAAAACATACGCTTCCAAATCAAATAAACTTGGGGTGAAATCCAGTTCCTTAATTTACCAGTTTTGTGAGCTTGGACAAATCATTCCAGCTCTTTGGAACTTAGCTGAACAAAATAAGAACATTAACATCTATGCTATGATGTGAAGATAAATATAGGATACCTAAATGTTACTTGGCATTTTTCAATTAGAAGGACACCTTCATTACTGACCCCAATGGTCATATGTAGGGATATGAGTCACCAGAGAAGAGAGGCTGGTGAATCAGACTTAACAGCAATGTAATGGTTTGAATCTGCAATGTCTAGGAAGATTCCTGTGTTAAAGGCTTAACCAGTTGCTAGCTAATGGGCTTTGGGGAGTGATTGGATGGTAATCTATTGGTGGACTCACAATTCAATAGGATGATTGGGAAGTAGTAGAAACTAGAAGGTGAGGGCCAGTCAGAGGAAGTAGGTCACTGGGGGTGGGGCGGGGGAGGGCATGCCCTTCACCTGTATGTCTTGTCACCATCCCTTTCTTTGCCTCCTCTGTCTTACAGTGTGTTTCTTGCCTTAGAACAATGGAGCCAGTCAACCACAGAATGAATCCATGAGCCTATAGATAGCCCATTCTCTCCTTAAGTTTTTTTTCAGGCATTTTGTCACAGGAGCAGAAAAATAACACAAGCAGTATTAAACTTTGTTGAATTATTGTAAACAGGGCATATTGTAGAGTAGAATGTAAGGCTCACATAACTTTCTACTAGCAACTAACCTCTGAAGACCTGTAGTAATTTTTCTCTGAGCATCAGAGAACTGAGGAAAATCTAAGACACTGAATCCTATGTCAAGCACTAAGAATAGTGTGAGAAAAGATGCTCAGAAACATAGTTCTTCCCCCTCTTCATGACCTGACATGACTTAAGAGACTGAAACTACATGAACGTAAGAAATTAGAGCTAACATTGATCTGGTTCTTAATCCTTTACATATATTATCCAATTGAATCCTCATGGCAATTCTTTGTGGTTCATAGGGTGGGAAGTGTTACATGGGAATAAACAGGCTTTGGAAAGACTGTGACTCTGGTAACATAAGTGATTATGAAACTGGGCATTTGGTGCTATGGTTTGGATATCTAATGTTTTCCAAAGGCTACGTGTTAAAAGTATGTCTGCTGGCTATGGGAAGATAATAGAACCTTTAGGAGGTGAAGCCTAGTAGGAGTCAGTTAGGCCATTAGGAGTATCCCCTTTAGGGGGATATCAGAAGCCTGGCCTTTTCTCCCTTTTCTCTTTGCTTCCTGGCCACCATGAGGTAAAGCAACATTACTCCACCATGCACTCCCTGCCATTATATATATATATATATAGTGCCTTGCTACAAAGCCTGAAAACAATGGAACCAAGTACTTTGGACTGAAACTTCTGAAATCATGAGCCAAAAAGAAATCTTCCCTCCTTTATCTCAGGTATATTGTTACAGCAACAGAAATCTGACTAATATCACTGGCTCAAAAGCTTATTTGGGGCAAAGTATCAAACTCAGGGCTTCATGCACTACAGTCTTGGACTTCCTAGCTACCAGAACTATGAGAAACAAATGTCTATTGTTTAAGCCACCTAACCTTTGGTAATTTTCATGACAGCAACCTGAAGGGACTAAAACAACTATGCACTGCTGAGTTCTACCTAGTTTCCATTGCTGGGTTTCTCTGGATTCTTTTATTGTTATTTCAGTGGAGCAAGCAGAGTGCTTAAGCTGGTCTATCTTGTGCCAAAAGACATGTCTATTTATATAAACAGCCTCTGAATCCAACCTTTTTACTCTAAATTTTAAAGAAATGAAAAAAAACCTTTTATGGTGCTTTTTTTTAAGTTCAAATAACATTCTCTAGAAGCCATCTGAAGTCTTGTTCAATTATTTGCACTTTTCTTTGAGAATATTATAGTTTACATTTCTTTCCTCCTTTTAAAACCAAGTCAAATATTTTTGTCCATAACTCTTCCCTTATCCTGGGTCTAGTGGCTTTTAAGTAATGTCTGCTTAAGTGATGTTTGTTGATTTTCTAAAATAAGACACTGAATATGAATTTTCCACCTAATAGTACATTTTAAAAGTCAATGGAAAAAATGGTCTACATTTCCATGCTTAAGATGTACAAAATAATAAAGTTTCTATTTTGCACAGTGGTTGCCCCAAATACCATTAGCTGAAACAACATTTAACAAATGTCAACAGAATACTACATAAAGAAAGTTACTTTCAGAAAGTTTTCTTATAAGAATGAAAAACAGAAACTAGAAGCTAAGAAGGAAAACAAAATGCATATAAAAGAAAAGAAGTAGGGGGCTGGGAAGGTGGCTCAGTGGTAGAGCGTTTGCCTTGCATGCCTGAGGCCCTGGGTTCAATTCCTCAGCACCACATAAGCAAAAAGGAAAAAGCCGGAAGTGGCGCTGTGGCTCAAGTGGTAGAGTGCTAGCCTTGAGCTGAAGAGCTGAGGGACAGCGCCCAGGCCCAGAGTTCAGGCCCCACAACCGGACCAAAAAAAAAGAAAAGAAGTAGAAGTGCGGTTAAAGTTGGTTAATTGATTCTCAAAGTCAATGCAATAAAGACTATTAAAAACAATATAGAGTACGGTTTTAAATCAACACTGGGATTAAGACCAGGCTGCCAATTTGTAACTACAGTAAGTATTTAACTCATCTGGGCCTCAATGCTGCATCTCTGAAATGGGCTCCATACATATTTCATCAGGTACATATAAAGATTAAATGAGATAACAGTCATTAAACTAGTATACACAGAGCCTTCCACATAGTAAATAATCAATCCATGTTGACTATAGTTGCCATTACTAAAAGTTAATTTCTCAGTGTTAACAGAGCTCTCGGTAATGACTTCTGAATTGTGTATGGGGCCACTTAAAGTATCCAATATGGATACTCAGGCAGCTGAGATCTGAGGATTGTGGTTTGAAGCCAACCCAGGAAAGAAAGTCCATGAGACTCTTATCTCCATTAAACTACCAAAAAGCCAGAAGTGGTTGAACACTACTAGCCTTGAGCAAAAGATGATTAGGTACAGAGTCCAGGCCCTGAGTTCAAGTCCCAGGACTGACACACACAAAAAGAAGTCCTAAAATGTACCCACATGAATCTGGGTTTGACTCCCCCCTAGAACATGGGATCAGCTCTTACACTGGGGGAAGCACGTGCTCGCACATCCATGCATGCACACACACACACACACACACACTCACACACACACGCGCAAACACCTAATACAAAAGTCTCCACTTAAAGTGTCCCAGATCAACTTCTGACCTGTATGCCTCACATGGAGCTCATTAGAGCTAAAGCACATTCTTTTTTTTTTGGTGGGGGGTGGTAGGGCTTGCACTCTGGGCCTGGGCACTATCCCTCAGCTCTTCAGCTCAAGGTGAGCGCTCTACCACTTGAGCCACAGCACCACGTCCAGTTTTCTGGTGGTTAATTGGAGATGAGTCTCACAGACGTTCCTGCCTGGACTGGCTTTGAACCACGATCTTCAGATCTCAGCCTCCTGAGTAGCTAGGATTACAGGCATGAGCCACTGGCACCTGGCTAAAACATATGCTTTAACCATGCTCAAAAAGAGCTCTGGCACTCAAGAAATCATTAATGTCAATCATAACTATATTACCCAAGGCAATAGAGAACTAGACATTGCCTATAAACACCAGCATTCATTTCTTTTAGTGATGGGAAAAGGGCCTTCATTCTTTTGTGATAATGTCAAAAAGAGTTGTAAAGCTCTGGTGATGGTGGGGGAGCTGCTGATATGGCAGCCAGTTGGGAGGAATGTGCTGACACAGCTAAGCTCTGGGACAGCAAGATCAGACTGGCTGCTTGGCTGGAGGATGAGTAAGGCTGCCATGCACAAAGCAGGAAGGAGCCATTCATTGCCACTTGCCCTTTTAAATTCCATTGTTTGAGCAACACTAAAATCTGGATTATTAAGTCAAGTTCCATCTAGCCAATAGGAAGAAGTAGAATGTTAAGACATTTCCAATCAGGAATATCCAAGCCAAACCCACTCAAAATGGAAGCACAATTGTTCTGAAAGAACCCAATAGATTTTGGAAACAGCTCTGATTTCATACGTTCATGTAGACAGCAGGAACAACTGTCCTTTAACAGTAGCCTAAAGCCTTTTTTTTGTTTTTGTTTTTGGTCCAGTCATGGGGTCTGAACTCTGGGCCTGGGCGCTGTCCCTCAGCTCTTCAGCTCAAGGCTAGCGCTCTACCACTTGAGCCACAGCGCCACTTCCGGCTTTTCCCCCCCTGCTTATGTGGTGCTGAGGAATTGAACCCAGGGCCTCAAGCATGCAAGGCAAGCGCTCTACCACTGAGCCACCTTCCCAGCCCATAAAGCCTTTTTTTTTTTTGTCAGTCAGTGGGGCTTGAACACTGGGCCTGGGCATTGTCCCTGAGCTCTTCAGCTCAAGGCAAGTGCTCTACCACTTGAGCCACAGCACCACTTCTGGTTTTTTGAGTGGTTTATTGGCAATAAAGAGTCTCACAAACTTTCCTGCCCTGGCTGGCTTTGAACTGTGATCCTTTGATCTCAGCCTCCTGAGTAGCTAGGATTACAAGTGTGAGCCACCGGGCACCGGCTAAAGTCTTTTCATATTTTATCTTAAGATATTCTTTCTTTTTTTGCACCAGTACTAGGGCTTGAATTTCAGGGCCTATGCACTCTTTCTTAGGTTTTCTGCCCAAAGCTAGCAACTTGAGCTACAGCTCTACTTGTAGCTTTTTGGTGCTTAACTGGAGATAAAAGTCTCATGGACTTTTCTGCCTAGACTTACTTCAAATTGTGATCCTTAGAGCTCAGCCTACTGAATAGTTAGGATTAAAAGTGTGCGCCACTGGCATCTGACTCTCAATATTCTTTTAAAACCTTTTTTTTTTAAAAAAATTTCCATTTTTAAAAATTAAGGTCAGGTGCCAGTGGCTCATGACTGTAATCCTAGCTACTCAGGAGGCTGAGATCTGAGGATCATGGTTCAAAGCCAGCCTGAGCAGGAAAAGTCCGTGAGACTCTTATCTCCAAATAATCACCAGAAAACCAACGTTGAGCGCTGTGGCTCACCTTGAGCCTAAGAGCTCAGGGACAGTATCCAGGCTCAGAGTTCAAGCCCCACAACTGACAGTAAATAGATAGATAGATAAAAAATTAAGTTGCAATGTAAGTCACATCTCTCATTTAAAGGAGAATTGGAATTGATTTTTTTTACTGCCTTTCTTCAAGAACAATGACAAGAGTAGATTTTTCTTTGACCTATGTATCCAGATGGCAAAGGTACTTGCAGATAAAGGGGGCAGTCAAAGATCTTTACTAAGTAAAATATTTTTTCTCCTGGTAGTTGGGGAATGTGAACATAATTCATTTTCCTCTATCTAGACTATGTACATTGTTACTGGGAATGCTACAACATATTCTATTTTATGCCTATCATGGAATTTAAATATTTGTGTGAAAGATTGATCCCGACCCTATTGTCCCAGGCCTATGTAGATGCCAGGCAGAATCCCAGATCTGTGTGAACTTGTCTGAAGTGCAGGCAGGGCATTCCACCTTTTCAAAACTTGAAGAAAACTCCTATGATCATCATTCACTACGACCATCTCTATTTTCTTAAAATATATTTAAGTTTAATATACTAGACCAAAGAAGTATGTCATTATTAGTTTAATTTACTGAGTCAGACAAGAGACATCGCTAGCATTGTTGACAAAAGCGGTATCAATGTATACTTATATAAGAAATGCATGTGCTGGTGACAGTATTTTTCTGGGCATAAATTCAAAGCATTAAAGCATTTTAGTTTTTGAGATGAGGTCCTGCTCTGTTGCTTTCGGGTAGCCCCACACTACTGTGCGTTCAATCTCTCCTCCTGCTTCTTTAGTCTCGTAAGCCTAAAAGTATCATGCCTCACCTGAAAACATTAAAATGCTTTAATCACTGTCATTCTAAAAGACAAAAGTGACATTTTTGGTTTTGCCTACACCTCTTTTGTTTTTTTGGTCAGTTGTGGGACTTGAACTCTAGGTCAGGCGCTGTCCCTGAGCCCTTCAGCTCAAGGCAAGCACTTTACCACTTGAGCCACAGCGCCACTTCTGGTTTTCTAGTGGTTAACTGGAGATAAGAGTTGTATAGACTTTCCTGCTCAGGCTGGCTTTGAACTGTGTGATCCTCAGATCTCAGCCTCCTGAGTAGCTAGGATGACAGATGTGAGCTACGGGCACCTCTTTAATTAGTAAATTAGCCTACACCTCTTTCATTAGTAAAGTTAAACAGTTTTCCACATTTAGCGACTGATTGCAGTTGTTATTTTGAAAACTGTCTATAGGTTTCATGACCTCCTTCCTCGATCACTCCTGCTCCAAGAACTTGGCGGTCTAATTCATTAAACATTCCTGTATAAAAACTTACAATAATATTCCCAGTTGACCAAAAGAATACAAAGGTTTTTTTTTTTTTAAAGGACTATAAGGATGAAAAAACCCAGGGCTGGGAATGTAGCTTAGTTGGTAGAGCGCTTGCCTAGCATGCAAGAAGCCTTGGGTTCGATTCCTCAGTACCACATAAAAGAAAAAAGCCAGAAGTGACGCTGTGGCTCAAGTGGTAGAGTGTTAGCCTTGAGCACAAAGAGGTTCAGGGACAGTGCCTAGGCCCTGAGTTCAAGTCCCAGGATTGGCAGGAAAAAAATCCAGCATATGAAGGATTCTCATCGAAATACAGCTTGGAGAAAAATCAGGTTTTAGTTAGATACTTTGGATTTAAGGTGAGAATCAATTTTCTTTTACCATTGAATTCTTCAACTTCTAGCTCTGGAGCCACCATGTAATACTGCTCACACAGCATCTTGGCAGTTTCATATGCATCTATAAGAAAGAAAAGTTTAGCTTTTATACCAATGACATAGATACAAACATGTAAAGTAACAAAGGCAAATTGTCTAAAACAAGAGCTTTACAATGAACCAACTACCATCTTTTATTTTTTTTTTTGGGGGGGGGGTCCGGTCATGGGGCCTGAACTCTGGGCCTGGGCGCTGTCCCTCAGCTCTTCAGCTCAAGGCTAGCGCTCTACCACTTGAGCCACAGTGCCACTTCTGGCTTTTTTCTTATGTGGTGCTGAGGAATCGAACCCAGGACCTCGAGCATGCAAGGCAAGTGCTCTACCACTGAGCCACCTTCCCAGCCCCCCAACTACCATCTTTTAAAACATAGCCTTTAGGGGCTGGGAAGGTGGCTCAGTGGTAGAGCGCTTGCCTTGCATGTCTGAGGCCCTGGGTTCGATTCCTCAGCCCCACATAAGCAAAAAGAAAAAAGCCGGAAGTGGCGCTGTGGCTCAAGTGGTAGAGCGCTAGCTTTGAGCTGAAGAGCTGAGGGACAGCACCCAGGCCCAGAGTTCAGGCCCCCCGACCACTGGAAAAAAAAAAAAAAAAAAAACACATAGCCTTTAGGCTTTACTGTATTACTATGACTAAAAAATTTTCTTGCGCGCGCGCGCGCGCGTGCGTGCGTGCGTGCGTGTGTGTGTGTGTGTGTGTGTGTGGTCTCTCTATCCCTTAGCTTAGCTCTTTTACTCAATGCTGAACCATTTATAGCTCCACTGCCAGCTTTTTGGTGGAAACAGGAATCTCACAGATTTTCCTGCCTGGGCTGGCTTCAAACTGTGATCCTTAGATATCAGCCTCCTGAGTAACTAAAATTACAGGTATGGGACACCAGTGTCCAGTTCCTTAAAGTCTTAGTATTCACAACTATGTCAAAATGAGGCTAGTCACAATATAGCTAGTTTTGCAGCAAGTACACAGTTTAACTTTCAAGTATTGCTAAAAGGTATTTTTCATGAAAATTCATAAATTCAAGACTTGTGAACCTCATGTTGTCTGACTAAACTGCAGCGAGGATACACCTGTAATTATAAAAAATACTGCAATCGGTCTTATGATTTGGAAGTTATCTGTAAATGAAACATCAATACGGACTTGCTCAATGCCTGGGTTTTCATGAGACATACAATTTCCGTTATTGGAACCACCAACATCACTTTAAAATGTCCTTCACATTAGCTAAAGCTAACAGGCTGGGGCTGAGAGAAAGCAAAAATACCTCGTGACACATTACATTTTCTCTTGAACTGTAAACTATCGGGAAGAGAGAGGAGAGAGGAGAGAGGAGAGAGGAGAGAGAGAGAAGCGGGGAGAGAAGAGAGGAAAAAGGAAATGAAAAATTCTGGCCTCCATAATCCAAAAGTATGTGCTTACTGGCATGTATTTTAAAAAAGCAATAAATTGCTACTTTATATTAATATGAAAGAAAGAAAAAGAAAAAAAGAATCACAACAACAAAAACCTTAAAGCCAATCTGACGTCAGGATTTGTGTCCTACACTTCTTCATTATATCCAGAACTCAGTATAATGCCTGGTTAGATGTTCAATGGATATTCCTTTATTTCATAAATTATACACCCACTTATCAGTGGCAAATAGATATTAAAGTGATACTGAATTTTAACCCTGAAAAAAGAATTTTAAATTATACTAGATGTGTAAGTTTCTTTTCTAGGCAGTAATAAACCTTAACAATTATCCTTCAAAAATACTTCATAAAATGAGAAATCAAGACTCCTTCCTTTTGCACTGGCCATACCACCAAACAATGCTACATCTCCACCTAGTGACGTGAGAGCACGCAGCCCACCACGAACTTCCAAGATTACAAATAATACAACTGAAAAACAGTACTTTGCAGTGCTAGTGGCTCACGCTTATTATTCTAGCTACTAGGGAAGCAGAGATCTGAGGATCAAGGTTCAAAGTCAGTAGGGGCACAAAAGTCTGTGAGACTCTTATGTCCTATAAACTACTCAGAAAAAGCTGGAAGTGGCACTGTGGCTCAATTGGTAGATTGCTAGTCTCGAGCAAAAGCAGCTCAGGGACAGTGCCAAGGCCCTGAGTTCAAGCCCTAGGATTAGCAAACACACCAAAAAAATAAATAAATTTAAAAAGATACCAGCTATATACTAGCTATATACAAAGATAATACAACACAGCTCCTCCAGATATAGAATAAAGCTATTCAAATATGGAACTTCCTTTCAATAGAAAACAGAAAGAGAAACTAAATCCACCAAATGTGCTAACTCCACAGAGCATTAGCTTTCTCATTGGCATGATTGTGATAGCACTGAAATATACTACACATGTACAATGTGTGGAAGAGAGAGGAGTCCTGGAAGAAACTACCCGCTTCTTCAAGCTCTTCAAGCTCACATTGATCAATGCTTTCCAAAATTATCTTTCCTTCTTACTGCTGTTTTTGTAGTTGTTGTTTTCTTGCTTTTGTTTTGGTCCTGGGGATTGAACTCAGAACCTAAGGTATTGTCTCTGAGCTTTTTTTGCTCAAGGCTACCACTGTACCACTAGAGCCACAGCTCTACTTCCAGCTTTCTGGTGGTTAATTGGAGATAAGAGTCTCACAGACTTTCCTGCCCCAGCTGACTTTGAACCCTGATCCTCAGAGCTCAGCTTCCCAAGTAGCTAGGATTACAGGCGTGAGCCACTGGTGCCCAGCTACTGTTATGTCTTTGCTATCCTTCACTGTTTTATCTTGTTAGAGTTAGTCTAATGTCTCTATCATTGGTGCAAAGGTAGGAGCAGAACCCCTTATGTAAGAGCAGTGAAGAATCCTAAAACTTGTAGTCACAGGCCAAAAACAAAACAAACAACCACAGCTAGTTAAACTCATCGTTTAGAATTTTAGGATGAGGACGATCAGGCAGGACAGAAGCCTAAAGGGCTTGCTGAAAGTTATCACAAACAGGCTTCAGTCAAGTCAGCCAAGCTACAGACAAAAATGAGAAGCTGGAGCAGGCAGAGAAAGGTAGAGAGGCCATGACTTGGCAGGTGCAAGACACCCAATTTTGCTTTCTGGTTCTCAACTCTAATATCTATAGCACCAACTGTCAAGGGACCTACTATGATCTTTTAGTCAATCTGTTTCTGAAACTAGCCTGAATGAGGCAATCTCTGTAACTGGCAACCTGAAGATCCCAAAGTGAGAGAATAAGACATTATTTCTGAACCAGAATAATGTCATGCTCTCAGGAGACCATTTGTATGCTATTATGCTAAGCAATAATAGCACATAGGAGCCACACCAGCAAGTTAACATCGTCACCATGAGAGCAGACTTTTGTACCAAGTATTTAAGCTTGTACCTTTAAAATGATCTTACCGCAGGATTTTCCATTTGATTTCCTGGTTTCTCACAAAGAAAGGAGGGAAACCGGTCACAAAGGAAGGCCCCTCCCAAAGGATAATAGGACCTGCTTTAGAACACTAATTCTAGCATTTACTACCCTGAGTCTATAATTTGCAGATGTGTAAAGGTAGATATTAATGTGCTAAATAAGCCACAAGGAGGCATGCTTCAGGGTTCTGAACATTCAATTCATGTTATAAACGATGCACCCTACTCTTATACGTTTATACAACTGTCTAGTCAAAAATAAAAATATTGTCCCTACCCTCTGACATAAAAGTTTTCTTGTAGTCCACCCTCAAGATATCTGCATGGGGTCAGTGTTAGCTGATAGAAGCACATGGACGAATATGTGCCATTTGGGATGGACACTGAACTATGCTTAAACCATGAGACATCTTCATAGCTGTAAACATCATGAGTAGAGCTATCATTAAAATCCAGAACCTTACCAGGCACTGGTGTCTCATGCCTGTAATCCTAGCTACTCAGGAGACTGAGATCTGAGGACTGTGATTCTAAGCAAGTGTGGGCAGGAAAGTCTGTGAGACCCTGAGATCCAATTAACCAGGAGAAAACTGGAAGTAGAGTTGTGGCTCCAAGTGGTAGAATGCTAGCCTTGAGCACAAAGACTCCCAGGGACAGCAAGCGTCTAGCTCCTGAGTTCAAGCCCCACAACTGACAAAAAAAAAAAATCCACAATCTTTACTCTCAACATTAAGTTTCTTAAACAAAAGGAGAAGCAGAATACTGAATACAGAGATGCTGAGTGAGATTAACCAGTCTCAGTGGATGTTGGGAAAAGGTAAAGAGCCAGTATAAAAGCGCCAACTACTCTAAAAAACAGAAGGGAGTAGGGTAAGACTTTACTAAGAAGAATACGAAAGTGATGTCCAGTTATTATTTTCCTTGGTATTACTTGGGGTTATTAGGAAGAGTATTTTACTTATTGTTTCTGGTATGTTGGGGATGCGGATTCCGGGGCCTTTCAGGCAGAAGACACAAAAGAAGAGGCAGGTAGGGTGGTGCACTCCTGTAATCCCAGTTATTAGGAGGAGGTGGAAGATCATGAGTTCAAGACTAGCCTGGTAAAATAAGCAAAATTCTATATATAAAAAATTAAAGCCACTAGACATTGTGTTGAAAATAAACTATGTAATTTCTGGGTGGGCATGGGAAGGAAAAACTAGGAAAGCGAGGGAAGGAGTGACATTGCCCAAAAAGAAAAGTACTCACTACCTGATTTACATAACTGCAACCCCTCTGCACATCACCTTTAAGTCTTTTTTTTTTTTGCTAGTCCTTGGGCCTGAACTCAGGGCCTGGGCACTGTCCTTGAGCTTCTTTTGCTTAAGGCTAGCACTCTACCACTTGAGCCACAGCACCATTCCCAGACTTTTCTGTTTATGTAAAGAATAGAACCCAGGGCTTCATGCATGCTACGCAAGCACTCTACCACTAAGTCACACTTTATAACAATGAAAATCAAAGCACTGGAAGATATGGCTCAAGTGGTATACTACTTTAATAGCCTGTGAAAGGCCCTAGGTTCATTCCTTAGCATTGATAGAGACAGGTATTTTTCAGCCTTTCAGCCACCGGTGCTATACTTTTAGCCTTCCTTTGAGCTACAACAGCTTCTGACAACTCAGAAAGTTAAGAGTAGGGGCCCATAGGAAATAAAGCAGGGAGATGGCTATCAAAATTTGCTTTAGTCGCAGGAAGAAGAGTGATCATTAGGTTTCTTTCTAGATTGCCTAGTCCATTTTTCCATGGTAGGAACAGAAGGTGATTTAACGTGAATTCTTCATTGACTGGAAAAATCATTTGGCTATACAGATTATGAATGTCACAGATCAAGTATGATCCAGAAGCTGGGCTACTACTACTGTCAGGAGGTAAGCACTACCAGCAAGAATGCAAATATAATCAGCATTAGTTAGTGCTGGAGATGGGGTCATAAACAATACTAATTTCAGACTACGATTATTTACAGCGTAAGTTCAAATGCATAAATCAGTGTTCTCATTAACAAGTCATTTTTATCCCCCCTCCAAACCTTTCTCGTCAGTCATGGGGCTTGAACATGGGGCCTGGGGACTATCCCTAAGCTTTTTTGTTTAAGGTCAGTGATCTAGCACTCGGAGCTCCAGAGCCACTTCTGGTGGTTTTCTATTGATTAATTGGAGATAAGAGTCCTAGGGATGTTCTTGCCCAGGCTGGCTTGGAACTATGATCCTCAGATCTCAGCTTCCTGATTAGCTAGGACAACAGGCATGAGCCACCAGCACCTGACTTTCTCTTCTCTCTTTTCCCACATTTTCTACATTTTTTAGTGAGTGCTTTTTGTATTTGGGGAAATATGTTATTAATCCTTTTAAGTGGCACAATAGGGAAGGAGAACTGGATAACAACAAAAAAAGTAGGATAAAATGAGAAGTCATAAACGTTACCTTAAAACGAACATGTAAATATACAATATATTCTTCTGTCAATCTGGTCATCTGGATGATTAAGTGTTCTAGGTCATTTTTCTTGTATAAACATCACATCAATAAATTACAATTGCTATTTATTGGTAAGTATTACAAACTTACAGATACTTGTGAAGCAATCTGATAATGGATTCCTTCTAAGATCTATATTCTGTCCTAAACTCTAATCGTTTTCTTGCCCACAATAATTTCATTATATTTTTAAAAGACTTTCCTTTGAGTCTTCCTAAGCATTCTACTTTGTTTTAATGGAGGGAGGGATCTTCCTTGTCTTATGTAACATTTAAAGACATTAAGTACTTATAGCAAGTAGTATAACTTACACAGATAGCAGATAGTTTGGGTACAAACAAATGACCCAGATAAGCATAGACCCTGCACAAAAGTATTCTAGAAAACACATCCAAGCCAAGTGATTTAGTGTTCTTTGGTATTGGTATGTCTGATTTACAAAAGGAAGGGTGTCAGAAGTTGATGATGTAGGTGTTGTTTTATAGCTTTTATTTCCTTTAGAAATCTGAAACCACCCCCTATTAAAGGAAGAGGTTACAGAGAGGTGAAAACATTTACAGATGTGCAGGAGAACAGAAAGCATGCCAGTCCCTTCTCCTTAGCCCTAGACTGTGAGGATAAGATGTATAGGTGTGCACATGTGCCTGTTTGTGTGCCTGTCCTTGTGGGTCTATCAGAGGAAGTAGAAGCTATAGAGGGGAATGGAGAGTGACTGCCATTGGATAGAACTTCACCAGGTATTTTGTTATACTGAACAATGATAGGAATGATTACACAGATCTCCAAGTAAACTTTGTTCATACTACTATGAATTAGGTGAGCGGGGGGGGGGGGAGAAACTGTGAATCCATACAGAAAAAGAAAAAATGAAGAGTTTTCAGCCCATCCCAAATTGTGAAAGAAAAGAAAGATACAAAGAAGACAGTAGTGCTACGGTTTGGATTTCAAATTTCTTCCAAAGGTTATGTGTTAAGGCAGAGTTTGCAGACTCTGACACTGACTGGGGATGGTGGTAGGCGGGGCCTAACGGAAGTAAGTTAAGTCACTGAGGGAAAAATCTTGTTCTGTTGCATCATAGGCCCAAAATAAAGGGGTCAAGCAACAAAGGGCTGAAACATTTGAAATGGTGAGTCTACATCAACTTCCTCTGTTGGTTAATTTTTGTCACAACGACAGAAAAAAGACTAACACAAACAGCCTTAGAGGCAGACTGAATAAACTTCTGAGCTTTTTTTTTTTCAAATATATATTGAAGTATTCTGCATAGTTTACATCTTGTTTTTGGCACAGAATTTCTGTCAGTAAAAGGAGTGATGTACCAGAGCTTGGAAAATTTTTGCACATTAGTACCAGCAATGATAAGCCCAGTTAATTAATATGTACTAAACACAATAGAATAAAACAAATAATAAATGCCACAAAACAATAGATTCTTTTGGTTTTAAGAGTCAATTTGTCTTTGAAGTGCCATGCCTTGGACTCACTTTAGCATCAATGAATCTCCATCCTATAGAAAAAGTTAAGAGTTTCATAAAATTCCTAGTCCTTATATCAAGATCTACCCATTCTTAACATCTCCCTGAAAATGACAGTGAAGCTTTACTTGTGAAAGAACAATGAGATGATTAAATGTTTCCAAAATGTTCCCATGAAGAATTTCATACACTATAAAGCACAGTGCAACAAACCTCCGTGTGCTTAATCGCCTCAATAATTGCCACCAAGTACCGGCTCTCTGATCATCTCCACCCTCTGTGTAATTTTGAAGCAACTCCCACATATCATTTCAAATCACATGTAGAACTTAACATACCTCTCTAGAAGCCAGAACTCTTCTGAAAAATTAACACCCGCAGCGCACCAGTGGCTCATGCCTGTAATCCTAGCTACTCAACAGGATGTGATTTGAAGCTCTGGTTCGAAGCCAGCCCAGGCAGAAGAGTCTGTGACACTCTTATCTCCAATAAAAGACTCGGAAAAAGCCGGAAGTGGCATTGTGGTTCAAGTAGGAGAGTGCTAACTGTGAGCAAAAGAAGCTCAAGGGCAGTGCCCAGGCAATGAGTTCAAGCCCCAAGACCAGCAAAAATAAAATAAAATAAATTAACACTATACCAATTTCATACTTAGAAATTAGTATTTGTTTAATATCAAATACTCACTGTTCACTTGTTCAGTTCTTCTAAAACCTCAAAAGCATCATTCTACCAGTAAAGTGAGGCCTGAAGATGTTATGTACCATGTTTAAGGTTACCCAGCCAACCCACATGGGCACCATCTCATGAATATGATGGATTATATACATAAGTAAAGTGATTTTTTCAGCCATAAAGGAGGGTCGGGTCGTGGGGCCTGAACTCTGGAACTGGGCACTGTCCCTCAGCTCTTCAGCTCAAAGCTAGCGCTCTATCTACCACTTGAGCCACAGCGCCACTTCTGGCTTTTTTCTTTTTGCTTATGTGGTGCTGAGGAATCGAACCCAGGGCCTCAGACATACAAGGCAAGCGCTCTACCACTGAGCCACTTTCCCAGCCCTTGAGAATCTTATACGAGGTGAAAATACCTGGTCATTAAAGGCCATATACTGTATGATTTTTACATGAAATGTCCTCAACAGGGTAATTACACAGAGACAAATGGAGACTGGTGGATGCCTGGGGCTAGTCAGAGGACCAGTTGTTGAGTAACTGGTAATGGGTACAGTGTCTTTTGAGAGCAAAGAAAACATTCTAAATTTGGATGGTAGTGATGGTTGCACAACTCTGAATAGACTGAAAACCATGGAGCTGCAGCTATATTTTAAATTGGTAAATTGTGTGGGATGAAAATTATGTCTAGATCAAGTTTGTACGTTTCTGAAAAGTTAAAAAGTAATGAACAAACCAAAGACTTATAAATCATCGACACAAGGACTACATTAGATTATATGTGAGTTATAAAACACATTTAAAAGAAAAGGCACACGTGCAATACATAAGTTGATTCACCACAAAACAGAAGTCATGTGGATAAAGGCTTCCTACCTAAACAGAGGCCAAGACAGCTCAGCAATCAAACTTAGCAAAGATACATCTGGGCCTTCCTCCCTGGGTTTACGTACAAACACATTGCACAGATTTTCCTAAGTTATGACTGTGCACAAGCAACAGTCCTCAATGAAGACTAGGAAGAGTTGTGGTCACGTAAACTCTTCAGATAGGCGTTTACAGGAGATCCAATCTGGGAAAGGGGAATAGGTTTGGAATCTGAGGCTGCATAAAGAAACTCCCTTTAGGAGGGAGCCAGGTGCTGGTGGCTCATGCCTGTCATCCTAGCTACTCAGGAGGCTGAGACCTGAGGATTGTGATTCAAAGTCAGCCCAGGCAGGAAAGCCCGCAACTCTTATCTCCAATTAACCAACAGAAAACTGAAAGTGGAGCTGTGGCTCAAAGTGGTAGAGCACTAGCCTTGAGCAAAAAAAAGCTCAGGGACAGTGCCCAGGCCCTGAGTTCAAGCCCCACAACTGACTACAAACCCAAGAGGGGTAGGAAGCTGGTAGACCATCCACAGCCAGCAGGCTCTGGAGATTCAATTAATGTTAAAGGATAATGAGGAAACTGCTGGTCAAATTCAAGGTACCTGGGTTCCAGGAATCTATGACTGTTGGGTTCATTGTATCCTGAGGCTACTGAAACACAGTCTACTTAAGCCCGCATGCTATGTAGATTCTAACACCATGAGTACACAATAGAAAGATGCTGGACTTTGAGCCAGGTACCTGTAGTTCATGCCTGTAATACTAGCTGCTCAGGAGATTGAGACCTGGAGGGTTAAAGTAGCTCAGGCAGTTATCTCTGTGAGACTCTATCTCCAACTAACTAGCAAAATGTAGGACACTAGCTGGGCACTGGTGGTTCAGGCCTGTAATCTTAGCTTCTCAGGAGGCTGAGATAGAAGAATCTCAGTGTGAAGCCAGCCTGCGTAGCAAAGTCTGTTAAGTCGTTTGATCTCCAATTTACCAGAAAAAAAAAGCTACAAGTGGAGCTGTGGCTCAAATGGTAGAGCTCCAGCCTTGAGCAAAAAAGTCAATCAAGAGCATGAGGCCCTGAGTTCAAGCCCCAGTACTAGCAGAAAACAAGAGAGTCAGGACTAGAAGTGTGGCTCAAGTGGCAGAGGGCCAGCCATGAGTAAGAAAGCCAAACAAAAATATATGACCCTGAGTTCTAGCCCCAGTATGGGCACAAAATAAAAAAGGAAAGATGTTTAAATTCTACAATTACATGAATTCTGCCCTTTTTTCAGGGAGGGGTGTCAGCTGTAGGGCTTGAACTCAGGGCCTTGGTGCTATCCCTGAGCTTTGTTCACCCAAGGCTAGCACTCTACCACTTTGAGCCTCTTCCAGTTTTCTGGTGGTTAACTGGAGATTAGAGGCTCAGGGACTTTCCTACACAGGGTGGCTTCAAACTGCAATCCTCAGATCTCAGTCTCCTGAGTAGCTAGGATTATAGGCGTGAGCCACCAGTACCCAGCCAGCCTCATTTTATAATAAACAATGTAGTCAGATAATCGTGGTAAATCAAAATTTAGAATATTTATTTACTCTGAGTACAACTCTGACAAATGAAGTGAAAATTCCCATTTTGAGCATTCCAAATTATGTATATTTTCCTCAACTGTATAGAAGATTCATACTTGGATTAAGTGGCTTGGGTCTACTACACAGATTAACCACAATGCAATGTGAGACATAGTCAGCAGCCCAGCATTTGTCTCCTTACCTTTCACTACATCAGCCACATTACATGTGGGATCGATACTTCCAATGTGTTTAGGGTGAGCTGGGTTTGTGTCACCGCCAAAGAGAAGAGCTAAATGAACACAAAAGAGAAGGGAAAGGATTAACACACAGCAGGCGGGGGTGGTTAAGCAGGGAAAGGGACTAATAAGTCCTAAAAGGATCTTGACTTTGTAGGAATCATTCTCACATCCATAATGACTTAGATCATTTGGTGGGTGAGCAACACCAACATCCAACTAAGGAGGAATGATGTCTTTTAAGACGTATTAGCTACAATCCAGAAGCAGTTGAGCACATGGCAGGGGTCCAACTCTTTTTCTCCCAGCCAATGTGACTTGGATGAAGAATTTTACTTTTATCCTTAGCCAAGTTTATCCATCTTCTCAGGACTACTCTGGATATTTACTCCAACATTTGCTGAACATTAGGAGCACCAAGCCCGCACCATGTGCACAGGCCTGTGAACTATCTTTCACTGGCAGCCTTGAAAATTCATCAAGGAGATTGTGTGCCAATGCCATGTTCAAATTCAGTTTTTAAATAGCTTTCAGGTGATTTCATCCTATGCAAGATTTGTAAAAGTTCATTGCTGATGAAAAGCCAAAACAAGTCTCAAAGGCTCAATCTCAATCCAAATGTTTATAGGCATACTAGTTTTTTGGGTTTTTTTTTGGGGGGGGGTGCCGGTCCTGGGGCTTGAAATCAGGCTCTGGACACTATCCCTGAGCTTCTTTTGCTTAAGGGTAATGCTCTACCACTTGAGCAACAGCTCCACTTCCCACTTTTTAGGGGGCAGTTTAGTGGAGATAAGAGTCTCACAGACTTTCCTGTCAGGGCTGGCTTTGAAGCATGATCCTCAGATCTCAGCCTCCCGAGTAGCTAGGATTACAGGCGTGAGCAACTGTTGCCTGGCTTACTTATTTTTAAATCAAGCAAAAATTGGTAATAACTTAGACTCCACCGAAACTGCTTAACTAAAATAGGAGAGCTTTTCAATTATGAAACATTATAAATATAGCCATCAGGACAATATATAAGTAAAGTTCCAACTGGTCAAGAGGAAGAAAAACAGAAGTGAATGAGCTTAACCAGTGCTATTAAAACCAGCACTTAAATATATATGGTTAGATTAGACGGAAACCGTGGCTATTGAAGTAGATGAGTTGAATAGAATCTAAGTTCTTTTCTCTTGTATATTGTCACACATTTCTGTTTTTAAAAAGGGTGACAGTGGTCCTGTTTCTGACCTTCATAAATGGCTTTCAAAGGTCACTTTAATCAAGAATATGAATTGCTTTTTAGTAGATAGGGTTCACTGAAGAAAAACTAAACTAGAAATGGAATTTCTACAATAAAAATTTTGGTATAGGGGCTGGGAAGGTGGCTCAGTGGTAGAGCGCTTGCCTCGCATGCATGAGGCCCTGGGTTCGATTCCTCAACACCACATAAGCAGAAAAAAGCTGGAAGTGGCGCTGTGGCTCCAGTGGTAGAGCCCTCGCTTTGAGCTGAAGAGCTGAGGGGCAGTGCCCAGGCCCAGAGTTCAGGCCCCATGACTGGCAATAATAATAATAATAATAATAATCTTATAGAAAATGGAAGCCCAATCTAGACAGGTACCCAGACCAGACCAGTAGGGGGCTTGGAATGCAACTTAGTGATAGAGTGCTTGCCTAGCATGCATGAAGCCCTGGGTTCGATTCCTTAGTACAATATACACAGAAAAAGCTGGAAGTGGTGCTGTGGCTCAAGGGGTAGAGTGCTAACCTTGAGCAAAAGAAGTTTAGGGACAGTGCCCAGGCCCAGAGTTCAGGCCCTGCGACCATCAACAAAAAAGTCTGTATAATAATACATGAAATGTAAAGCAATAGGAACATTTTTTGGGGGGGGAGAAATCACTCTGAGTTACCTTTTCAAAATCCAACTTACTGTGCTGGTTAATAAGCATGCGGAAAGATATGCGGTTGGTGTAAAATCGATCCAGAAAATACTGGATGTTACTGCTAATGAAAGGATCAAACCCAAACTTCTCCTTGTATTCGATCACTCCTTGTGCCATTGTAGGAACCACATCGTTATGTCTGTTTCTCACATTGATCAAAACTTGTAGAAAGCTGTGTGAGAAGCAAGCAAAATCTGGTCAATCTTTATCTATCTCATAGCTTGGTGCACAAAATTCCCAGCTGTCTCCAATCTAGTTATCTGCTAGTATTCTAATAGGTCAAGACACCAATCTTACTAGGTTGTATAAGGAAGCATTCACACAAAAAAACTATTTATTTTGCATGAAACTTAACACAGAAATTTTCTTTTTTCAGAGATGCCAAAAGCAAAAGGTTCTATAGTAAAGAAAAACATGTTCGAATATCTTCATAGGAAGGGACTAGCTTTTTGTGTAAGTGGCTACAGAAAATACAAGTCCTACAAATGAACATATTAGTATTTCTTTTGAAAATATGAAGATACTCTCTCAAAAGTCCCCAAGAATTTATTAATAAAGTCTTGAAGCAATAGCCTCTTCCATGAATAAAAATGGCAAACTAAAAAAAAAAAACTATAAAAAATGGCAAACTAATTTTGAGGATTTCAGCCCAACATATTGTTACTTCCTAATGAATTTGGAGAAAACAAGGCTCATGGATTCAATTCATGTAGTGTAAACATTAAATGACAGCAGTGGCTTACAGCAAGGAAACCACTGTGTCTGGGCCTCTAACCCAATGCTGGCCCCTTTCACATTTCACAGATCCATTAGACATACACTCTAGCAGAGGAAAAAAAAAATAGCTCAGGGGATTTTCCCCTTTATATTTGAATTAATCCCTTCAGATTAATTGAGCCAGTCATTCTGGCAATGTGCTACATTGTAAAGAACAAGTATACTAGAGGAAGGAAACTATGACTTCTAGGTCCAGCTCTATTAGGAACTCTCACCAACTCTGACCTGTTTCCTTCTCTGTGAACTTAAAAGTCTGGATTAAATACCTCTTAAAGTTGTTTGAATAGTGTGGGTTTTCCCTAGTTCTTTTTTATGGGATATCTATATGTCAAGTGTCTGTCTCACAAATAAATGGATTACATTTACATAAACCAAAGAAATTTCTCAGCTGGGGTGCTTGTGGCCCATGCCTATAATCCTAGCTACTCAGGAGGCTGAGATCTGAAGATCAAAGTTCAGAGCCAGTCTGAGCAGCAAAGTCTATGAGACTCTTTTTTTTTTCTTTCTTTTTTCTTATGTGGTGCTGAGGAATCAAACCCAGGGCCTCAGGCATGCAAGGCAAGCGCTCTACCACTGAGCTACCTTCCCAGCCCCGTCTGTGAGACTCTTATCTCCAATTAACCACCAGAAAACCGAAAGTGGTACTGTGGCTGGTAGAACACTAGCCTTGAGAGAAAAAGCTCAGGGACAGTGCCCAGGCCCTGAGTTCAAGCCCCATTACTGACAAAAAAGAAAAAAAAAAGAAATTTCTCAGCACAAGAGGCACTCACTTATACATACATGGAATAGGAACAAATTATGATGGAGAGATTTTATTTCTCCCAGAAACCCTATCTCAAAAATAACCAGTGTAGGGGTTGGGAAGGTGGCTCAGTGGTAGAGTGCTTGTCTTGCATGCATGAGGCCCTGGGTTCAATTCCTCAGCACCACATAAGCAGAAAAAGCCGGAAGTGGCGCTGTGGCTCGAGTGGTAGAGTGCTAGCCTTGAGCTGAAGAGCTGAGGGACAGCACCCAGGCCCACTACTGACAAAAGAAAAAAAGAAAAAAAAAGAAAAAAGAACAATGAAAAAGCAAGGATGGAAGTGTTGTTTAGTGTCCGTGTGTCAGCCTCGCAAGCATAAGGTCATGAGTTTAAATTCCAGTACCACCAAAAAGAAAAAAAGAAAAACAAGTCCCAGCTATTCAAGAGACAAAGGTAGGAGGCTCTTAGGCCAAGGCTCACCCAGGCAAAAGTATAAGACCCTATCTGAAAAACAAGCAAACCAAAATGGCTGGGGCATGGTTCAAGTGTCAAATAGTGGATCTTGTCCTAGAAAGCATAACATCTTGTCTTTCTTTTTTTTTTTTTTTTGGGTCCGGTCGTGGGGCCTGAACTCTGGGCCTGGGTGCTGTCCCTCAGCTCTTCAGCTCAAGGCTAGCACTCTACCACTTGAGCCATAGCGCCACTTCCAGCTTTTTTTCTTTTTGCTTATGTGGTGCTGAGGAATCGAACCCAAGGCCTCATGCATGCAAGGCAAGTACTCTACCACTGAGCCACCTTCCCAGCCCCAAAGCATAACATCTTGAGTTGAGTTCCTAGTACCTCCAAAAATAAAAATAAAAAAGACATACATTTCATCACACTGAAAATTCAGTAGTCTTTGTTTATAATGGCAGCAACAGAGAGTTCAAGATATTAAATAAAAAGCATGGTCTTTAATGCTTCTTCATAAGAAAATAATTGTAGTTTCTGGGCTCAACTGAGATGACCCACTGGAAAAAATTTTAAATGGTAAAGATTTGGGTAAATAAACTCATGAACAGATGGAGGTCACTGTATTCTTTTTCTTTTAAAGTTTTATTGTAAAGGTGACATGCAGAGGGGTTACAGTTATATAAAAAGGTAATCAGTATATTTCTTTTTGAACAGTGTTCCTCCCTCCCTCATTTTCTCCCACTTTTTCCCCTCCCCCAGGTTATAAAATTCATTTCCAACACAGTGTCCACTGAGTATCACTGCTAAATTGGTTCACCCATAGTCCCACTGTTTCTGTGATTCCCCTCCCCCTCCCCAAATCAGATAAACTTATATACAAGACAAAGGGTACAGAAATCAAAACTAGTGACAAAAGGGAATAAACCAAAGGGGGGGGGGGAAGAAAAAAGAAATAACTGCAAACAGTACAATAAGAAACTTCTTGTTTCCATTTCTTGGGAGTTCATTTTACCACTGCATTCTTAAAACTACCACTAGATGGAACATTTACTGCAATGTTTATAGTTGATGCCCAGTTTACCTTGACTAAAGTATTAAGAAATGGGTCCTGAAGCATTCCTTTGAAATGTCATTACTCCTTGTGTACTATGCTCAATTCTTAGCTCACTTTTTTTTTTAAAAGCCATGACTGAGTCATACGTTACCCACTAAGAAAATTAATGTTTTATGTCTGGATTATAATTCTTGGATCTTAATGGCCTGAGTTTCATTTTGGAAAATTCTTTTTTTGCCTATCTATGTTTTTACTTTTAGGTAAGTAGTACCATACTTACTTATCCAAGACCTGTGGGTCCTCGGGGCTCTTGTTTTCATATTCTAGAAGTTCAAGGAAACTCTGCATATACCTACAAAAAGAAGAGTCAACCGTGTTAGCTGCCTGCCTACCATTCATTCCTCCTTTCCTTCTGTACAAGAGTACTCTTAAATTTCATCCTACCCCCACATACATTTAAAGTGTATCAGAAGTTGTTACTTCAGGCTTCAGTGGAAGTGCTACTACCTCCAGTGTAGGAGTTGCCCTATTTTCTCCTCTGGGTAATACCATTTCTCTCATCACTGATTATTAGTTTGTCTGGTAGTCCAGGTATAAGCTGATAATTGTGTGTATTCCCCTGAACACAGGGATGAGCTCACGAGTGGACATACTACCACAATTTGGGTCGATAAGAGAGAAGACTTGCTGGAAGACCCTGGGAAAGAAATCTTCCTCTGTACAGTGGGGTTTGTAGAAAATAGTTCTGCAAGTGCCGTATCTATTCTGCCATTCAGAGTGACTCTAGCCTGAAGGTGAAGCCAACACTATGAAAAACAGGGCTTCAGTAGTCTTGTGAATCTGTGACTCAGGCCAACACCAAAAATTGATCTTATGATTGGGCCTTCTAACTGTAAACGTCATGTCCTATTGCCTGGTTGGCAATTACACACATATCCTAACTGATAATCCCAAGTCTACAGTTTGCTTATTTAAAAGTACACATAAATTTTATGAAGGATGTATGATGATACTAAAGTACAGATCTAGAATCCAGGGTAAAAGTAATTCCATCAAGATATAACAGATGAATAAATCTTAGGTCCACAGAAACAGCCTCTGGGTTAAGAAGAGCTACATATCTCAGTAAGGGCCTGATTAAGAAAACATAAGGACAACACTAAGATCTGAAGAACATAGAAAAATGGCATTCAGAGAGGCACATTAATGTGGCAGTTACATCCAGCAGGGACCTGCTAGATCTACTGTGAATTCAGATATTCCAATTTGGGGCTTAAAATCTTGAAATCATTTCTGAGAATTAATTGCTGCTAATCCTATTATAAAGGATAAGGACATTCCAATGACTAAAAATAATGTTGCATATATAAATATATAAACAAGCATGACATCTGATTCATGAACTTTGTGACAGTGCATTTGAAACTATAATATACTCGTATCCAGGTATTAAAAAAAAGTTTTTGGGTGCACAAAGTGTCCTTTAAAGTTATCAGGTCACATCACACTAAGAAGTCCAATGTGGCCAACTCCATTGATGCCCTCTGTCCTGTCACACACAAGTGAAGTCACACCTGCATCCTTTCTCCTTTCCCAAAAGGGATAGTCCTCTAAAAAGCAAAATCATAAATGGAGAGGAATCAAAGATTATGCTGCGATTACTAGCCTGGAAAATCAAGAGAGCAAGAATACAGTTTGGCTAAAGGGGTGATTGTAGGCCATAGTCTGTCACGCAGAAAATTCACTTTTTTTGTGTAGGTCCTGGGGCTTGAACCCAGGGCCTGAGCACTGTCCCTGAGCTTTTTTACTCAAGGCTAGCATTCTACCAGTTCAGCCACACTTCTACTTCCAGCTTTTTGGTGGTTAATTGGAGATAAGAATCTCATGGACTTTCCTGCCCAGGCTGGCTTTGAACCATGATTCTTAATCTCAGCCTCCTCAGCTAAGATTACAGGAATGAGCCACCAGTGCCCAGATAGGAAATTCACCTTTTTAAAGCAAAAGAGCATGACAAAGACACACAAATGAGTGATCTTAACTGGAATCTAAACTCAGAAGGGAAAACTCTGAAAGAAAGACTAAAAGAAAAAAGGAAAACAAGAAAAGGAGAGAAAGGAAAAACTATTAAGGCAATTAATAAAATGATAACCAATTTGACATATTAGAAAATATTTATTGTATCACTGTAAACTTCCTGCATAGGATGATCATACTGCTGCTTTTTAAGAGTTACTTCCAGGAGACCATGCTAAAGTATTTAGAGGCAAAGGGCTATAAAGTCTACCTTATTCCAAATGGCTCAGGAGAAAGAAATGTGTATGTCAATCAAAATGGTAAAAAAAATCAGAAAGACCTTCTCCAAAGGATACGGGCATTTTCTTGAGAATAGCAGGACAACGGGAACGGAGGAGAATGGTACTCTGAACACCCAGCATGCCATGCATAGTAAACAATAGGATGTAGTTTGTTTTTATAATCTTGCCTTAAAGCAAGCCAAGATTTTTAAAATAGACACGAGGAGGATTACATCAGATACTTTCAGACAATAATCTTGGGCCACAATGACTAATAACAAGAGTGGCAGTCAGAAGTTGCTATCGCTGGCCACATGGCCTTATAGAACTGGATAAGGCTCAGTGGCCTCTGTGCAGGCTTGTGGTTCGGGCGTAGTCTTGTGACAGTTACTAACAAGTCTTTCTTCAAAACTTCCTAGCTTTATTTACTTGGGTTTGGTTGTTGTTGTTAAGTTTGGCACAAACAACTCCACTATAACTCTGACAACTTTCCTATATGTGGGGGTATGTGTATATCCACACGTAATAGATACATATACACAGAATATGAATGTGGGTAATGATTACAGAACAAATGTAGCCAACTGTTAACACAATAAACTCTTTCTACTAGTCTTGCAACCCTTCTCTAACGTAGGAAATTGTTTTTCAAAATAGAATGAACAGGAAGAAATGACATGTGCCCATGTGTTTGGAATGGATACAGAAGAAGAATGGAGAAGAGACCAAAAAAAAAAAAGGGTGGATATAGCAATTTGTTTGTCTCTATTTTGCCAGTTTGGTATTTGGTATAATATAAAAACTCATTTAATGTTCTCCAGCCAATTCCTGCCACAGTTTCTAAAACCCTGTCCTGAATGAGAGGGATACCTCCTATCATTCATGAGGAATTCATTTTAATCCAGGAGAATTTATGCTAATAATGAGATGACTTAGGTTGGAGCCCCTAGATAACTCAGGGACACTCACCCCAGTATGTAGAAGGCTGGGACTTTCCCCCCCTCCCCGAACCACAGGGAAGGTTGGAGTCTGGAGACCGAGATCCATAAAAATTATTTTAACAAGATTGGGAAAGCTTCTAGGCATCTGAACACATACAAATGTGGGGAGAGGGAGAGACATGAGCACAGAGCACACACCTCCCATACCTGAGTCAGTTTGTTTCTTCTACTAGGCTGCTCCTGAGTTGTTATCTTTCATGGTATGACTATAAACATAGGCAAAGCGTCTCCCGGGGTTCTGTGAGCCATTCTAGCAAAATTATCAAACCTAATTTACAGCCAATCAGAAGTTGAGGCTGCATCTGAAAGGGGGTAGTCATTCTTGATGGGCCAAGGAGCCCTTAAGCTGTAGGGGTCTGTGCTGACTTCAGATATTTAGGTTTTAAATGAGTTGTGAAACACACACTTGGTGTCCAGAGATGGGAGAATTGGTTGTTGGTTGGAAAACACGTCAGGGCCAGCAATTTATCTTGAAATCTTTGAAGCAACTACAATTTACATAAGCAATGCAAAATGTTTGACAGTTACCACCTCTCATAGCAAGTGATTTGATCTTGCCTATCCAGAATTCCTAGTGGCCTGTGATAGTGATTTATGCTTTCTGAAAAATCTCTAGTGATGGTCTTAAAGCAATAAAGAAACCTCATGTACACAGAATTTCTTGATTCTTCCTTCTCAAACAAGCTGTGACTACAGAGCAGAATTCAAGTGAACCTGATATCAAAGCTATGGTTACCATTTTCTGATCTTTCTAAGGCTTTGAACTTCACAGTCAGGAGCGCCTGCTTTTCTGGGAAAGGAATCAGAGAGACACTGTACCTTTAAGACCATCCAATATAATGCTTCTCAGATGATTTTTTTTTTTTTGGTCGGTTGTGGGGCTTGAACTCTGGGCCTGGGCACTGTCCCTGCACTCTTCAGCTCAAGGCGAGTGCTCTACCACTTGAGCCACAGCGCCACTTACGGTTTTCTAGTGGTTTATTGGAGATAATAGTCTCATGGACTTTCCTGCCCAGGCTGGCTTTTAATGGTGATCCTCAGATCTCAGCCTCCTGAGTAGCTAGGATTATAGGCGTGAGCCACCGGCACCTGGTCGATTCATTTTTACCTTTAAGAATTTATTATATTATTATTAAGGAATGACTGCTGAATATATATTCTCTTTTGGTGGCCTGGCCTCTACAAGCCTTCCAAATTAGAGCTCTTTAACAATTCCATTCTCCTTATGTCTTTCCACAGCGTTCCCTTCATCGGTCATGCCACCACCCCATCAAGGAGCAACACAAGACCACAGCTATTTTTCTGCAAACCCCCTACATTCCTATAGCCCTGGCCTCCCTAAGTCCTGTATCTTTTCCCAGGGACTTCTACCTTGCTTTTATAACAAGAGTAGACGTGCAAATACTTCACAAATCTATGCAAATACCTTTTTAAAGACACAGCACCTGTTCTTACATCCGACCACTCACAGATCCTACCCAGTTCATTATTGGGGAGTTCCATCACAAATTCTAGTTCTTCAGTTAAAGAACACATGCTTTATGTTTCAGAGCTATAACTGATCAAACTTCAAAGTTTTGCTGGGAAGACTTGCCTGTCTTTTCATAGGGCAGACAATGCATAGAACAGAGCTGCTATTTTTTCCAATCTGACCTGATGTTCCCCTTAAAAACGACATGATCTGTTTGTTACAGAATACTACCTTCATGGAGTGTCTTATAAAGGAAAACAAAGTGGATACATAATTAAAATAGGAAACATCTTAGTTGAAGGAGGGCAAACCATTCACCGAGGATCATTATATTGCTAATCCTTATTATCATTCTCTACTTTGCAAGGTTTTTAAATGAGAACTCACATTTAGACTCAGAAAAAATAAAATTCACAAGATCAAAAAAGTGTGTTATGCTTTAGAATATTTTCATGAAAACAACTGCAAACGAGCAGCTGTAAAAAGACTTTTAATGTCACGGAAAACCCAGCTATCTTGACTGACTCATTCCCACACAGGCATTCTCTTGTGGAGAATAGTTACACTGCCAAATGCTCAGAGCATTGTAGGGAAGATTCATTATAAGCCACGATATTTACTTACCAACTCTGAACCAATCTCACGGAAGGGCGGTTCAGTAAGTTATCAGGTAAAAGATTAACTTCTCTCATTGTATTGGCCAGTCGCACAGGAAGCTCCTTTCGTAGAAACATATATGATGTTTTCTCACATGCATTATCTCTCCCTATTAAGAGACGAAAAATAATATACAAAATTACAATTAATATTTGGAGAAATAAAGTGTTCGTGTAGTAACATAGTACTACTGGTTGGGAAAATGAAAAGATTCTGTAGTCTAAATGTTCTGACGCAGCAAGTTTAAGAAAATAATTCGAAGAGAAAAGCACATTTATTCTATGAAGTAACCTTAAAAACAGTTTCTTTTTAACACAAATATGTTCCTAGTAGTGTTACCAGTAGCAATAGAAAAGTGACCTGGGATAGAATCTGAATTTTTTTTCCCAAATAAACACTACTAATTTTGTACTTGGCATTTTTCCCAAATGTGTTTCTCTAAGAATCATAGTTCTACCACTCTCAAAGTGGACTCAAAAGGCTCTGTGATTGGAAATGACAGGTTGACTGACATGCAAGGGATCATACGTGTCAAGAGAGACCAGCTCACCATGGGTACAGTGCACTGACTATAGAAGGTGGGTGAGACAATCCAGGTATAGCAATCAAGTACCGAATGATCTTATTCACATGGAGAACCTTAAAAAGTTGATCTCACAGAAGTTGAGAGGAAAATGGTGGCTCCCAGCGGCCCGGATGGTGGGAAAGGGATTATGGAAGGAAAATCTCATCAAGTTATAATTAGCTGGGGGCAAGAAACACTAGGGTACTGTTGCACAATATGGTGACAATTTTGTACTGTGCATTTAAGACGCTAGAAGAAAGGATTGTGAAAGTTTTTACCCCAAAGAAATGAGAAATATTTTAGGAGCTTTAAATATTGTGTAATCTATACACATATTGACTATTACATGTTAATCCTTTAATATAATTTATTATGTATAATTTTTGTGTTTAACCTACCAGTTCACAATATTTTTTTTACCAGTCGTGGGGCTTGAACTCAGGGCCTGAGCACCGTCCCTGAGCTTCTTTTCTTCAAGGCTAGCACTCTACCACTTGAGCCACAGTGCCACTTCTGGCTTTTTCTGTTTAGGTGGTCCTAAGAAATGGAATCCAGGGCTTCATGCATGCTAGGCAAGCACTCTACCACTAAGCCACATTCCCAGCCCCAGTTCACAAAATGTGACGACATGGTACAGAACCTGACATGGAGCCAGTAGTCAATAAACACACAGTCCTTTTCCTACTCTCCATGATACTCAGGGGTTCATCTCATTATCTCTGCACTAGCTAGGGCTCTCTGTTCTGAACTGGGCAACTACCAGGGCCAGGCTGGAGAGGGAAAGCAGAGTTCACTGAAAACAAACTCTCTCCTTTTTCTGCTCTGTGTGATAAAGGCAGCAAATGAGAGAGTCCAGAGAAAGCTACTTTGTAACACTTTCAGTTATACTTTGCTTTCTTCCTTTCCTCTCTACCGAATAAGACTTGAAATACAAGAACCCACTCTTGAAAGTTATCTGTAGAACCTTCCTTCCTACCCACTCAGGCCCTTTTTTCCATTTTCAAAAAAAAGTTAAAATGAAAGATTACAGTCTTAAAACAATCCATCCTCGCTGTCTCATTCTAAGTGAATATACTGTGAAGGTCTTCAGTAGGTAAATCTTCAACAAATGGATGATTCTTTCCATTTTCCCCTAGCAATCTGACTACAATGAGCACTTTAACCACCAAATTCCCACTCCAGGTAGAAGGGTAAGGGGTACGATGTTCCCAGAAATGAGCACCCAACAGCTACTCTCTCTATATAATTCTGGTTGTTTTGCCTCAAATTATATGTGTTATTTTTAGAAGGTTTTACATCAACATAATTTTAATTTGAAATACACTAAATGCTGATAGCTATCATAGTCTGAAGTCATCATGAAATGAAATGCCTAATATCTAAGTCACAGTATCAATCTAAATTTTCACATGCCAAAAGAAACATCTTGCATAATGGTTAAATAGAAAGGAGGTTTTTTTTGCTGGTCCTGGGGCCTGGGTGCTAGCCCCAGCTTTTTTGTTCAAGGAAAACACCTTTTGTACTCTGCAACTTGAGCCACAACTTCACATCTGGCTTTCTGGCAGTTAATTGAAGATAAAAGTCTCACACTTTCTTACCCAGGCTGGCTTCAAACCTCAGTCCTCAGATCTCAGCCTTCTGAGTAGTTAGGATTACAGGCATGAGCCACTGGCACCTAGCTTAGGACTTTTAATGCCAATCCTGGGGTTTGAACTCAGGGCCTGGGCACTGTTCCTGAGATTTTTTTTTTTTTACTGTTTATGTGGTACTGAGGAATAGAACCCAGGGCTTCATGCATGCTAGGCAAGCACTCTACCACTAAGCCACATTCTCAGCCCAGACTTTTTTTTTAATACAAAAGAAATATTCTCGTTATGGAATGACAAAGACGTAATCCTTTAATCAAACCTGAGTCAGGCTCTTTCAAGCCCTGTCTTTGACTAGGCCCCAACCTTAGTCTAAAGCCACTTAGGCCTTTTTAACAAGAATCTTTTTAGTTTTTTTTTTTGTCGGTCGTGGGGCTTGAACTCTGGGCTTGGGTGCTATCCCTGTGCTCTTCGGCTCAAGGCTAGCGCTCTACTGGTTGAGCCACAACGTCACTTCTGGTTTTCTGGTGGTTTATGGAGATAAGAGTCTCACGGGCGGGGCTGGCTTTGGACTGCAATCCTCAGATCTCAGCCTCCTGAATAGCTAGGATTACAGGCATGAGCCACCAATGCTGGCTAGGTGTTTGTTTTTAAGCAAAAATCCCCTACTCTTGGTATCTGATCACTCTTTTTTTTTGGGGGGGAGGGTCTGGTCGTGGGGCCTGAACTCTGGGCTTGGGTGCTATCCCTCAGCTCTTCAGCTCAAGGCGAGTGCTCTACCACTTGAGCCACAACACCACTTCCTACTTTTTTCTTTTTGCTTATATGATGCTGAGGAATCGAACCCAGGGCCTCAGGCATGCAAGGCAAGCACTCTACCACTGAGCCACCTTCCCAGCCCAACTGATCACTCTTATATCTGATCAGATTCCTCGTGTGTGTGTGTGTGTGTGTGTGTGTGTGTGTGTGTGTGTGTGTGTGTGTGTGTACCACATTTTCTTGTTCCATTCATCTACTGAGGGGCGTCTGGGTTGGTTCCATATCTTAGCTATGGTAAATAATAACTTGTTTTCACTGTATTTGATTCCAGTGCCCTGCATCTTATATATACACTTTTCTAATTTAGGGAGGGAAAGGTAAAAACAAAATGCTTAAACAGGGATACAGGTTGACCCATTGTAACAATGAGACGTACAAAACTCTATGTTGAAAATGAACTTCACAACTTTGGCAGAGGGAGAGCAGGGAGTAGGTGTGGAGGTGGGGAAGGAAGGGATGGTAGGGGAAAAACAAAGGAGGAGGCAACAATGCACAATAGGAAATGTACTCATTACCTTGCTCATGTAACTGGAACCCCTCTGTACAGCATTTTTACCATTAAAAAAACATATATATATAAAAAACAAGAATCTCCCCAGGGGGATCAGGAGGGAAAAACTGGGAGAAAATGAGGGAAGATGTGACACTCTTCAAAAAGAAATATAGTCATATCCTGGATTATGTTAATTGTGACCCCTCTGTACATCACCTTGACAATAAAAAAAAGAATCTCCCCAGCCTGGATTCCTCTTCACAATTTTCTACCCACTGACAGACCCCCCTCTGCATTCTGCTCTACTTTTTCTTGCTGCATTAGGAGTTGAGACCAAACCCAGCACCAGTGGCACATACCTATAATCCAATCTAAGCTATTCTGCTGAGGATTGCGGTGAAGCCAGCCAGCGCTGACAGAAAACTCCCTGTGAGACTCCTATCTCCAATTAGCTACTTAAAAATCAGAAGTGATGCAGCGGCTCAAAGTGCTAGAGTATTAGCCATGTGCAAAAGAGCTTAGGGACAGTGCCCAAGCCCTGAGTTCAAGTCCTATGACTGACCCCCCATCCCCCCCCAAAAAAATAAAAGAGTTGAGACCAATCTCTCTATTACTGAAAAATCACACTGCAGTGGTCTCTTAAATCAGATCTTCTTTATCATTTAAGGAAGATCATGAATAATTTCTTCTCTAACAGGAAGAAGGAAGTTCTGGAATAGAGAAGCACATGAACACTATGGCATATCACTAGAACTAGGAGTATCAATATGAATCCATGATTTAAAAAAAATGTCTAAGTTTTATTGTGTAGTAAAAGTTTCTAGCTTCTCCAGAGGCTGAGATCTGAGGATCGTGGTTTGAAGTCAGCCAGGGCAGAAAAGTCCATGTGGTTCATTTCCAATGAATCACCGAAAGGCTGTAAGTGGAGCTATGGCTCAAGTGGTAGAGTACTAGAGTTGTGCAAAAATGCTAAGGGACAGCATCCAAGACCTGAGTTCAAACCCCAGTACTGGTACAAAAATAAATTAAAAAAATTCCCAGTCCATGGCTAATTAGGAACAAAATATTGGAAGTATAGGCAAGAGTAATGAAAGGGACTATAAGCATCTAATGCTGGCTGGAAGGTACACATTGCTTCTCTGAAACCAACAGGATTAGATAGGTTCATAATTGCTGTACTTATGTAACATAGAATAGTCTACAATACAATACAGCAACAGTGAAATGTATGAACATTTATACTAAGTAGGATAAAGACTATTCTATTATTCCAAGTCAGTTCAAGTCAGATTTTGCCCCAGAACAAGTTTGAGCACCAAAACTCATACTTTTAGGACTCTTTGGAATTCAGAATTCAGATAAAGGACTGTAGACACATAGGACAGAAATAACAAGGTCAGATGCTAAAGTTAGCCTTGGGTTTGAATCTTGAGCATCTACAAGCTTCATGAGCAGGGGCAAATTTCTTTAACTTTCTAAAGCTCACTGGGACCAGTTATAAGAACAGCATCTTCTTCATAGAGTTTTATGAGAGAGAAAATATACTGAATCTTGAAGCATTCCTAAAGCTTAGATGAGAGGAATCATTAAATAGCAATCACTAATGATGTTGAATTAATGATCAAACAGAACAATCCGAAGTCATGAAATGGGAGATGAATTAGTCTGCTGCTTAATCATTTCTGAGAGCAAGACTACATTCTGGATTAATGTGGTTCCTTGGGCTCATCGAGAGATTCTACATAGTTTTTAAAAGATGAAAGTTTGGCTGGGAAGGTGGCTCAGTGGTAGAGCGCTTGCCTTGCATGCATGAGGCCCTGGGTTCGATTCCTCAGCACCACATAAGCAAAAAGAAAAAAGCCGGAAGTGGTGCTGTGGCTCAAGTGGTAGAGCACTAGCCTTGAGCTGAAGAGCTGAGGGATAGCGCCCAGGCCCAGAGTTCAGGCCCCACGACCGGATCCAAAAAAAAAACAAAAATAAAAGATGAAAGTTTGAACCAAGTACTGGTGGCTCATGCCTGTAATCCTAGCTACTCAGGAAGATGAAATCTGAGGACCGGGGTTTGAAGTCAGACCAAGCAGGAAAGGCCATGAGACTCTATCTATAATTAATTACCTGAAAACCAGAAGTGGAGCTTTGGCTCAAAGTGGTAGAACACTAGCCTTGAGCAAAAAAAGCTCAGGGACAGTGCCCAGGCCCTGACTTCAAGCCCCACAATTGGCAAAAAGCAAAAAGTTTTCTCAGTGTCACTTCCATTCACTATTTTGAAATAAATAGTGGGAGAGGAATGGGGCATGTTTTCTCTCATATGAAGAAGCTAGAACTAGAATATACCAGGACATGATATGTTATACAGGACTCTAGGCTTCACACACAGTGAGACCAAAGGAGGATACTTAGAATAGGAACAAAGGCATAATGCTTATGTGCATCTGGTCATATAAAATAATATTTATCAAAATGAACTCTAGGAAATGGAAACAAGAGGTTTTGTTCTCAGCTGTTTTTTGTTTTTTTTTCTTTTTCTCATGTTCACTTGTCTGTCTTTGGGAGGCAAAAAGAGGGGTACAGAAATGGAAGGACAAAGGGTGAACAAATGCAGCAGTGGACACTACGTGGAACATGAACTATATAACTTATAGGTAGGGATGGGAGGGAAAACTGGGAGAGAGCAAGGGAAGGGGAGACACTGTCCCAAAAGAAATATATTCATTACCTTATTTATATAACTGCAAACCCTCTGTATATCACTTTTATAATAATAAAAAAATCAAAAAGTTAAAAAGTCCTTGATGCTTACAGTGATCAACTCTGCACGATATGGAAAGCTCAACTTCTAGGCATGATTTAAGAGAACCAATTTCAGGATGTGTCTCCGGCTTATCAGCCTGTCACAAACTCATTTTATCTGGCTTGATACCCCCATGGGCACCTTACAACAATTCACTTATGGTAGTTTGTCAATGAGTTCTTGGAAGACTAGATAATACTTTCAGAAGTTTGTATTTAAAAAAAAAGAGTAGATGAACATTCTCAGGTTTTGCCTTACATTCTAATTTAGCATTAAGGATTAATTCTTTGTACTTAAATACCTTAATTATACATCAGTTTAAACAGGAGGATGTGTCTTTTTAGTTAGTTCATTAGTGAACCTAAAAATAAATATGAAATGCTTGAGTTTTTGAAACCTTTCTGTAGTTTAACTCATATTTTAGCTTAGACATTGATGCTGAATACTTAGTTTTAATCTAAGGGGTCTAACAAACCTTTGGTTTTTCTTTTTGCC
Source organism: Dipodomys ordii (assembly GCF_000151885.1). Classification (NCBI taxonomy): domain Eukaryota; kingdom Metazoa; phylum Chordata; class Mammalia; order Rodentia; family Heteromyidae; genus Dipodomys; species Dipodomys ordii. Next base: position 4,461,310 of record NW_012267310.1, on the reverse strand, counting down.
AGTCCTGGGGCTTGAACTCTGGGCCTGGGCGCTGTCCCTGAGCTCTTCAGCTCAAGGCTAGCATTCTACCACTTGAGCCACAGTGCCACTTCCAGCTTTTTCTGGTGGTTAATTGGAGATACGAGTCTCACAGCCTTTCCTGACCACGCTGGCTTTGAACTGCGGTCCTCAGATCTCAGCATGCTGAGTAGCAAGGATTACAGGCATGAGCCACTGGCACCCAGCAAGCCTTTGGTTTTAAATAAATGTCCTCACAAGTGTTTTGTTTTTATAGGCCTCCTTGTCATGTCAAATATTTTCCAATTATCTGACTTCCTTTTTCCCTACTTACTTGGCTTCTCAATGTTCCTTAGTTTTGATTTTCTACTTTTATTCCACATTTCTCCCTATACTTCCTCTTATTCAAATATAGCAATTACAAATGTCCCTAATATTTGTTCAAACAAAATGACAAAGAGATCAGGGGGCTTGGAAAATTCTGATGCATTCGTGTAAGTAAATTATTAACTTAGAATATACTCATGAGTATTTGGTTATTCTTCCTAGTTTCATGATCCTTTAATTTATTCTCTTCTGTTTGTTGGGTTGTTGGTTTTGGTGTCAGGGACTGAACTCAGGGTCATGCACATGCTATGTATGCCCTTGTTCTACCACTGAGCCATACCACTGTGTCTTTTTTGTACTTTGCCTTTTCTTTCCTGTTCTTTGTTTTTATGAGGCGTGGATGCAGAACCTGAGTGCTGTCCTTAAGCTTTTGTCCTCAAGGAATTCCACCACTTGCATCACAACTCTACTTCTGGATTTTGGGTAGTTAATTGGAGATAAAGTCTCATAGACTTTCCTGCCTGAACTGGCTTTGAACCGTGATCCTCAGATCTCAGCATCCTGAGTAGTGAGGATTATAGGCGTGAGCCACTGTCTCCCAGTCTCCAACCTTGTTCTTGTATACTTGTAGAGGCTCTCAGGACTTAATGCAAATGCTTTCTTGTCTCTATATCCCAGTGGCATACAATTTTTGCCTATGACCTACTATCTTCCATGAGCAACATTAAGTTAGCTAGTAACCTCTTCTTAGATTCCCCACCTAGCAACAATGAATAATTTTCAATGGTTCTTCAAGGACAATTTCTCTGGGTACTGGTAGTCTGTAATCCTCACTACTCAGAAGGCTGAGATCAAGATTCGAAGTCAGCCTGAGTAGGAAAGTCCATGACATTCTTACCTCCAATTAATAACCAGAAAAAATGAAAGTAGCGCTGTGGCTCAAAGCAGTAGAGCACTAGCCTTGAGCAAAAGAGCTCAGAGATAGTGACCAGGCTCTGAGTTCAATCCCCACAACCAAAAAAAAGGAACAATTTCATGGGCAGGGATAGGAGGGGAAAATGGGAGAAAAGTAAAGAAAGGGGTGACGCTGTCCCCCAAAAAGTGTATACTCAATACTTGACTTATGAAATGATAACTCCTCTGTATAATACCTTAATAACAATAAAATTACACTTTCTAAAAAAGAGAAACAATTTCAAGTGTGAATGGATAATTATCAAATGATAGTAGTGGAAGTCTTTCAAGACAATCACTTTTTAGTCATCATGTCGAAAGCCAACTTTACAACTTTGGTGGGGGTGGTCCGGGGGAGTGGGGAGGATTGGGGGGGCGGGGGGAGGATGGGAAGGGATGGGAAGGGGAAACAAAGGAGGAGGCTACAATGCTTGATAAGAAATGTACTCATTATCTTGCCCATGTAATTGTAACCACTCTGTACAGTATTTTCACAATAAAAAAAAAGACAATCACTTTTTAAAACAGTTCGGAATTGAAGGTGTGACACAAGTGGTACCGTCTTAACCCTGAGCAAGAAAGCTAGCAAGCAAGAACAGAGGATCCGAGTTCAAGTCCCCATACCATAAAAAAAGAAAACTTCAGTTAGACTTTCAAAATAATTGTTCTATTTCATGCTCTGTAGTGTTATTTCACTGCCTGCGAATCTTAACAGTTTCCTTTTTCTTTTTGGTTGGTCCTGGGGCTTGAACTCAGAGCCTAGGCACTGTCCCTGAGCTTCTCTTGCTCAAGACTAGCGCTCTTATCATTTAAGCCACAGTGCCACTTCCAGCCTTTTCTGAGTAATGTACTGGAGATAAGAGTCTCACAGGGACTTTTCTGCCCAAGCTGGCTTTGAACTGTGAACCTCAGATCTCAGCCTCCTGAGTAGCTAGGATTACAGGCGTGAGCCACTGGTGCCCAGCCACAGTTTTGTCTTGTTTGGAGAAGTTTGTTCATGCATTTAAGAGGTCGTAGACATTATGGGTTCCACTATGGGTCCAGAGGTTAGTTCCTCCATTTCAGCAACATATCTGCCACTGTCCCAATCGCTGAGTTCTATGTGCTGAGGGTCCCAGAACACTCCAGAAAAAATTGAAGATCCATTAGCACATACCTGGATCATTTTAAACATTCAATAGTATTTTCTGATTGAAATGTATCATTCAAATACCTAGTAAGTTTAAGCATAAAGTTAGAAAAACAAATAAAATTCAGAGGTTAAAGATAACATTTATTGGTAATGGTGAATTCCTCTTATAGGTCAACTTCATTCTATATATATTTGGTTATTGGTACTCCAATCTTTATTAAAGATTTAATAATTTATTAAGAAAATAAAAAAAATTTCCTAATAATTAAGTTGTTGGTAGTTTATAGCTTGTCAATTTATTACGAATTTGTATTGTATGTTGTATAAATTTATCATATTAAATTTACTATAAATTAATTAATAACTTTATTATAAATATGTATTAATGATCATCTTAATAAGTAATTTATTAAGAGCCAAAATGGAGGTAGGTAAAAAAGTAATAGTCCAAAGGGATTAATAGTCAATATAGTATATCAGGCCAGAGAGTAGAAAGAAGAGATAAGGATGTGATCAAACTGATTTACACACAGAGCTGTGATCAGCGAGAGCATGTGAGTAATGACTACTTCGTAGCCAAACTCACCACATGTCCATATCAATGTAATTCTAGAAGAGCAAAATGATCTAGTCCTAACAGTAAATTAGTAACTTTCTTTACAAGATGCCTTGCTGTCAATGGAAGCAGGAATCATTAGGCAAAGGTCACATTGTACTGATCCCTGAGGTTCACTGAGGCAAAGCTTCATGAACAAAATGAAGAGAGTCTAAAGCCAGTCACACCCATGGCACAAATAAACTGCAAGTGCTGTTTCTTGGGAAATGATCAGTTCATACTGGTGAGACCATTGGAAATCTGGGGGAAAAAAGTTAACATTCAAGGTTAATAGCTCCCTTCACAGTCCTTATTTTTAGCTAGAAGCTGATTTCATCCAGGAAAATGCTATGCTACTCACTCATAATAAATTCCTAGCCAGCATCCACGCGGCACCCACCAGGTGCCATGCCTCATGCTGCACGAATGATCTCATCAAAGCCGCAATCCTATGGTTAAATGTTATCATTTCTATTTTGTAGATGCGAGAGTACTAAAGTGTAGTGGAACTAAGTCATTTGCCCAAGCTGACACTGCTGGTGGGCACTGGAAGTTAAGATCTGATGTTACAGGAGCAGCTAGCTAATGACTGACACAGGCCTTTTGTTACCCAGGGCTTCTACTTTCTCATGTGTAACATGGGGAGGTTAAATATGGTCATTCTGAAACAATTCTGGAGAGTACTGCTAAGCAAACAGTCGAGGAAAGTAGGCAGAGATCAGGAAAGGAAAAAGAGCTGCAAAGGGCGGCTCTTTAAACACTCAGGAGGCTGAGACAGAAAGGATTTAAATTCAACATCTGCTTGGGCAAAATGTTTGTGATACCTCTTCCAGACCAACAAAAAGGTGAGCGTGGTAATGTGTGCCTGCCAACTTAACTACCTGGGAAGCATAAACACATGGACCATGGTCTATACCAAACCAGCCATAAATATAAGACCCTATCTCAAAAATAACTAAAGCCAGCCAGGCACCAATGGCTCACGCCTGTAATCCTTGCTACTCAAGAGGTTGAGATCTGAGAATCCCAGTTCAAAGCCAGCCCCAGCAGGAAAGTCCATTAGACTCTTACCTCCAATTAATCACAGAAAAAGCCAGAAGTGATACTGTGGCTCAAGTGGTAGGGTGCTAGGCTTGAGCAAAAAGGAGCTCGGAGACAGCAACAAAGCCCAGAGTTCAAACCCCAGGACTGGGGTGGGTGGGGAACCAAACTAAAGCCAAAAGGGATTGAGTGCCAGTGGCACATGTAACCTACATATTCAGGAGGTTGAGATTCAGGAGGATCATGGTTCAAAGCCTGTGATATTTTATCTCAAAAATATACAAAACGGGGGCTGGGAAGATGGCTCAGTGGTAGAGCACTTGCCTTGCATGCATGAGGCCCTGGGTTTGATTCCTCAGCACCATATAAGCAAAAAGAAAAAAGCTGGAAGTGGCGCTGTGGCTCAAGTGGTAGAGCGCTAGCCTTGAGCTAAAGAGCTAAGGGACAGCGCCCAGACCCAGAGTTCAGGCCCCACGACTGGACCCAAAAAAAGGAGGGGCTGGAGGCATGGCTCAGATGGAGGAACACCTGATGAGCAAGCTTGAGGTTCTGAGTTCAAGAAGAAATGAAAAAAAATGCACACATTTCCATTCATTCTATGCTCTCAATCAAAAAAGGCTTCCAAGACACTTTGAATAAAGAACAGTTGTGTTATTTCAACCACCTTTAAGAGAGGTAAGAACTGCAGAAAAGACTCCATGAAAGTACAGGATTTGCCAGGCACCTTGGCTCATACCTGTAATCCTAGCTACTCAGGAGGCTGAGATCTGAGGATCTCGGTTCAAAGCCAGACTGGGCAGGAAAGTCTGTGAGACTCTTTTTTTTTTGTCAGTCATGGGGCTTAAATTCTGAGCCTGGGTGCTGTCCCTGAGCTCTTCAGCTCAAGCTGAGCATTCTACCACGTGAGCCATAGTGCCCCTTCCAGCTTTTCTGGTGGTTTTAAGAGTCTCATGGACTTTCCTGCCTGGGCTGGCTTCGAACGGTGACTCTCAGATCTCAGCCTCCTGAGTAGCTAGGATTACAGCCATGAGCCACTAGTGCCTGGCCTATGAGACTCTTCAATAAATGACCCAAAAAATCTGGAAATAGAGCTGTGGCTCAAGCGGTAGACTGCTAGCCTTGAGCAAAAGAATCCAGGCCTTGGGCTGGGAATGTGGCTTAGTGGTAGAATGCTTGCCTAGCATGCATGAAGCCCTGGTTTTGATTCCTTAGTACCACATAAACAGAAAAAGCAGGAAATGGCACTGTGGCTCAAGTGGTAGAGTGCTAACCTTGAGCACAGAGAGGCTCAGGGACAGTGCCCAGGCCCTGAGTTCAAGCTCTAGGATTGGCAAAAAAAGAAGAGAAGAGAAGAGAAAAGAATCCAGGCCTTGAGTTCAAGCTCCAGGACTTGTACACACAAAAATTTCATGATTCACAAAGTCTGGCTAGCATATATAAGATTATGTATTTGTCACAGCTTCTCATTTACCTATGAGCTCCTTCTTAATGATTGCGACTACACCTTGGCCAATGCTTCTCAACTTCTGTTGCATTCCAAAATCCAGAATATTCAACTAACACTAATGGATTTGATGACCTCAGTGTTAACTTTCTACATGTCACACAGATTGTCCCCTGAAGTAATTGGTAGCTTGGGATCTTGGGCAAAAACTTTACTGGACCTTCCATTATGGTTCTCAACTCTGGAAGCACATGACAATTATCCAGGTCACTCAACATTCTCAGTGCCTATCCTGAGAATGACTTAAGTGTTTTAGGGGTGAGGAAAGTTTCATTTGTTAGGAATCCCCAAGAGGATTCTCCCAAGTGACTAGCACTGAGAATCAGAAATCATTAAATGTGGGGAAATAAATTTTTTTAAAATCCTGTTTCAAAAACTGGCTGTATCTTGGAGTTCATGTCCCTTAGCATCATCTTATATGGTCATTTGTGCATAGCTATTGAGCTATTGTGAAATGAATTCCAAGATATGGAAACGAGTTTTTGTTGTTGTTTTTAATGTACTGTGATTTCTTTTTTTCTTTTGTTCTTTTTTTTTCCTTCCTATGGTTTATCCCCTGTTGTCATTGTATTTGTTTTTGTGTACTGCATATACATTTATCTGAATTAGGAAAGGGAAGGAACAACAAAATGGTGAGACACAGGACAAAGTCTGAACCAATGCAACAGCGATACTCACAAGACACTATGTTGGAAATGAACTTTACAACTGGTGAGGGAAGGAAAGAAAGTGGGAGAAAAACAAGGGAGGGGTAATAATGTCTGACAAGAAATGGACTCACTAGCTTACATATGTAACTGTAACCCCTCTATATATCACCTTGACAATACAATTGAATTTTTAAAAATATCATGGCATAAAATAAAAAAATGGCTATTGAGCATCCAAAGATTTCCTGTTTACCTAGGTAATTTTCGTCTTTAATTACATAGTTGAATCTTGTTTCAATATCTTAGGAAACTGACCACAAACCTTTCATTCTGTAAAACTCTTTTTTTCCCCTTTCTTTGTTAAGATGATTCTAACTGAAAAAGATTAAAAAAAATAAAACAGAACAAATTCATGAAGGAAATGGCTGTGGAAATGCTTGCCAAATGGTAGCGACAAGTTTGCTGATCCCTTCCTCCAGTTTGTTTTGATCATGTGTGTCCCAGCCCATCAAATCACCTTAGCGAAGAGGTGGGAAGATGATCAGGTGGGTAAAGACCGGCATTATTACCTACAATGTGAGTGAGTAGTTCTCATCTACACATAACTTCAGTCTCTTATTTTTTTTTTTGCCACAGCTGGGGCCTGAACTCAGGGCCTGGGCACTGTCCTTGAGCTTCTTTTGCTTAAGGCTAGCCCTCTACCACTTGAGCTACAGAGCCACTTCTGGCTTTTTCTGTTTATGTGGTACTGAGGAATTGAACCCAGGGCTTCATGCATGCTGGGCACACTAAGCCACATTCCCAGCCCTTCTCTTAATTTCTAAGATGAGCATGGCTGTTGTGAGAATGAATTTAATTTTATACCAGGTATTGGTTAAGTATTTCAGTAGATGATAGTTGAATCTATTTTATCCTTTCTAGTTTCATTTAACTTCCTTTTGGGAAAGTTTCACTGAAGCAAAGCTCTGACTAAAGCAGAAAGCCGACTGAGTACGAAGGGCACAAATGCCATCCACCTTTATGTAAATAATGGGCAGAGCAAGGAATTGATAAGGTATCCAAGAAAGCAGATTGTGAGATGAGTTTAGTTATACTAATAGAACAATGTATACTTTGCCTTCTATTTAATTGCAGAAACCAGGAGAAATTAACCCAATTTATACAAAATCCAGCAAGGTATCAAGAGATTTCTGTGGCCAAACTTAAGGGGACATTGCATTTTACTACAGCAGATTCAAAAGAAAGGAAGGCTAAGCATGTCCTCATTTACAAAAATGTGACTTGTTTGGGGGGAAAGATAAGTATGTTACAAATTTCAAAGGACCTTACTGTTTTCAGAACAATGACACATAGAAAAATATTTATCTTCATGGTGTGGAAAAAGCATTAGAGACTTGGTAATTTATTTGTAACAATGAGACTATTATACACTGACTTCCATGCACTAGTGAGAGAGAAAACTCCATTACAAGGAGAATTCAAATGTTCAAGGAGAATCGTAGCTCAAGTCTAAGAATGCAAATAAAATCACATAACAACTTGAGATGATTCTCAGGGAGATAATCTACCACTACTCTAGAACCTAAAGTATTCAATTCCAATATAAATACTAACTTGTTTAACTGTTTCCTACAGTTTATATGCTACTTATTATGGCAGAAGGTATACACTCTCAGAGCTCAGATGAGACAATGACCAGGAACAGGTTCTCCTTGAATGATATGAAGGACACCCATTATGAGTCATGACCAAACCCAGCCCTACCAGGAAGAGAAATGTGGAAGTAAATCAGTCCAGACTGCCATAAAAACAAACGAACTAGAGCTACCTCAATGCTAGCTAGCTTCGAGGTCAATTTACATGATGATGGTTGAAAAGCATGAGATCCCCAGCTAGCCCAGCCACAGTCCCCTGGGCACATTTCCAAGAATGTGCTTGCTAGTCAATATGTTCATTGACTAATTAACCAGTCCATCCAAGAAATTTACACAAATGATTAAAACTTCAGGTTTCAGAAACTAAATATTCAAAGGCACTTAACACTCAACAAGAATGCACACAACAAGCCCGAGCAGGGCGAACAAAAACTCCTAGTTCCTAGTTCCTTGGTTGTCCACTAAGTCTTTTTGGCAGGACTGTGGAGAAATCGGTACACTTAAATTTTTCCTGACATGGGCTGGGAATGTGGCTTAGTGGTAGAGTGCTTGCCTAGCATGCATGAAGCCCTGGGTTTGATTCCTCAGTACCACATACACAAAAAAAGTCGGATGTGGCACTGTGGCTCAAGTGGTAAAGTGTTAACCTTGAGCAAAAGAAACTCAGGGATAGTGCCCAGGGCCTGAGTTCAAGCCCCAGGACTGGCCAAAAAATAAATAAAAAACAGTCTTGTAAATTAAAACCATAAAATCCCTCAAAGCCATTCACATGGTAATTCTACTCAGACATAGACACACTACAGGCAATCTAATGTATTATCTAGAAGAGACTTAGCAACCCCTAAAACTCCAATTCCAAGGCTTCTTGTCAGCAGCACACAGGAGAATAAAAGCAAACCAGGAGCAATCACTGCCCAGTTCTTTAAACAGGAAACTGAATTCTCTTAGACCAGAAGTTGGTAAACGTTCTTTAAAGGGACCAGATAGTAAACATTTTTGCATTTGTGTGCTCTATAGACTCTGGCAATGGCACAGCTCTGCTATTGTGTAGGCCTAAAGAGAGAGAATATATGTAATGAATGGGTATGGCTGTGTTCCAGTAAACCTTTACAAAAACAGGTGTCATCAAAACCCAGAGTAGACAACACAAAGACTGATCCCAAACATCAATGGACTTTTGTGGATAATGACGGCTCAATGGAAATTCGTCAATTCTAATACCAGTTATTGGCAGCTCATCAATGTCTCACATTGTTGCAGTGTGTTGACAGTTGTAGAGGCTGTGTTTATAGGGGACATAATAGAACTCTCTGCACGTTGTGCATAATTTTACTGTGACCCTAAAGATACTGGGTTTTGGAGGAGGGAGGGTCTGGGAGTTTTGTTTTCATATGTACTAGGGCCTAAACTCAGGGCTTCACTATGCAGACACTCTACCACTTGAGTCATGTCCCCAGTCCCTGAACTTAAAGATATTCTTAAAAATAAAGTCGATGGGCTCATACCTATAATTCTAGCTATTAAGGAGGCTGAGATCTATGGATCATGGTTCAAAGCCAGCCCGGGCAGTAAGGCTCTTATCTCCAATAAATAACAACAACAAAAAAGCCAAAGTAGAGCTATAGCTCAAGTGGCAGAACACTAACCTTGGGCAAAAGAGGCTTAAGGGACAGCATTCAGGCCCTGAGTTCAAGCCCCAAGGCCCGCACAAATAATGTCTATGAACTAAAAAACAATGGCAAACAGGTAATCAAGCTCAAGTTAAGACACTCTTGGTCCAAAGTATTCCTAAAATAAAAGGATTTCCCAAACTCTGAGAGAGAATTATTACAAAAACAAAATGATTGGATGCTTGTACAATATAAAGAAAAGACCGGGAACTGAAGCACACCCCTGTATTCCTAGAACTAGAAAGACTGAGGCAGAACAATAGTTCTAGGCCAGCTTAGGTTACAAGATTAGTGAGACTATATTTCAAAAACAAAAGAAGCCAGGCACTGATGGCTCACACATGTAATCGTAGCTACTCAGGAGGCTGAGATCTGAGGATTGTGGTTCAAAGCCAGCCCAGGCAGGAAAGTCTGTGAGACTCTTATCTCCAATAAACTACTCAGTAAAAGCCAGAAGTGGTGCTGTGGCCCAAGCAGTAGAGCAAAAATCAGCTCAGGGACAGCGTCCAGGTCCAGAGTTCAAGCCCTGGGAATCAGCGAAAAGAAAAGAAAAAAAGAAAAGGAAGAGGAGAGAAGAGGAAAAAGAGGAGAGGGAAAGGAAAAGGCAGGCAGGCAGAGAAGAACAGAAAAGAGAAAAGAAAGTAGGAAAAAAATCAATGATATTTTCTGATTCCACCCAGTAACAAAAGCTAAGGTTTCCCAAATCTTGCTAATGTTCCTTTTCCTTCAAAAGCACACAAAGCACACTCATGCACTGCAAAGGTAATGAAGCAAGACCTCCAACTTTAAATGCCTGAATGATGTCCTGGAGTCTAATAAACCACATCATGTGGAAACTCAGATGTATTTGATTTTAAAGTCCCAAAAGGCTAGTTCTTTCCTTCCATTTAAATACTGATCAAGATACAATAAGCTAAGTTTAATATCTAGACCTTAAACTACGATGTTCTCATCCTCTTTCATTCTAAGTAGTTTGCTTCTGTTTCCAAACAAGTCTGCCTAATTTTTGTCAACCCAGCAGTGCAGAAATACAGCTGTTTATGGAAAAGTCCTGTCATGTACACACATACACACACACACACACATATGAAAAATACATGTACTCAGAAGCAAAATAAGAATATTTCTCCTTTTCCTAGTACAAACTCTTAAAAACCTTTCATCTTCTCCAGGAATGAAATTGCTGGTCCCCTCAGAGGTAGGTTTTAAGGAACAAAAAACAACTTAAAAGAAAACTGAGATATTCCTCTGTACTAGTGGCTGACACCTGTAATAGTAGCTACTCAGGAGGCTGAGATGGTGGTTCAAAGCCAGCCCTGGCAGGAAAGCTTATGAGATTTATTATCTCCAACAAACTACCCAAAGAACCAGAAATGGTGCTGTGGCTTAAGTGATAGAGCGCTAGCTTTGAGCAAGAAGTTCAGGGACAGCACCCAGACCCTGAGTTTAAATCCAAGGACTGGCAAAAACAAAAAACTGAAACACTGTCAAAGCTGTTATTTGGAAATGAAGTCAACTTTCCAGTGAGTATCAGAATCTTAAAACACTTTCGAATGGAAAACAGAATGGGCCCTAAACCTCAAAGCAGTAAGACAGAGAAACTGTCTCCTGTCTTTAAAAAAAAAAAAAAAAAAAATATATATATATATATATATATACACACATTAATTTGAGGTGGGGCTTCTATCTTCTAACAGCTAAAACCCTAGGGTTTGCAGAGCCAGTGCGATTAGGTTAGAAATCAAACCATAGAGTTCTATGAAAAGATAACAAGGTTGTCAAACAGCTTCCTTTTCTGGTGGTTTTATTTGGGAGATGCTATATTTAAATGTGAGGACATTGTGGAAGTTTAAACTTATGTAACAACTGACTAAATTAAGGTGACATAATGTTTAATGACCTCTCTATGGAGTAATCGTCATTTATGGAGCGCTCACTCTGCCAAGCAAACTGAGCTGAGCAAGCTGAGTGAGGTTACCCACAGATGAGTGCCCATGCCCTGGAAGGAGACTATTTTAGATGAAATAAAGAGAAACAGGAACGGGGCTGGGAAGGTGGCTAAGTGGTAGAGCGCTTGCCTTGCATGCATGAGGCCCTGGGTTCGATTCCTCAGCACCACATTAGCAAAAAGAAAAAAGCCGGAAGTGGCGCTGTGGCTCAAGTGGTAGAGCGCTAGCCTTGAGCTGAAGAGCTGAGGGGCAGCGCCCAGGCCCAGAGTTCAGGTCCCACGACCGGACCCCCCCCCCCCAAAAAAAAAAGAGAAACAGGAACAAATATCTTTCACACAAGTGAAGCTGTATCAAAGTCACTGGGAAATAAAACCAATGGGAAATAGATCTGTTGGGAGGGGATAAAGTGATTAAAGAGAGAACCAGAAAGATGGAAAGAAAGTCCAAATGAAAACATGAATCATTTCCTACCAACTTTTTCAACATTCAGAAGGGCCCATTTTTAATTTGTGTCATAATAGCCAAAGTCTACTATAATAGTCCAAGTCTTCTTCTATCACCAAGAGAACTTTTTTTGTTTTGTTCTTTTGTTTTTGTTTTTTGGTCAGTTGCGGAGCTTGAACTCTGGGCTTGGGCGTTCTCCCAGCGCTCTTCAGCTCAAGGCGAGCGCTCTACCACTTGAGCCACAGCGTCACTTCCGGTTTTCTAGTGGTTTATTGGACATAAAGAGTCTCATGGACTTTCCTGCTCGGGCTGGCTTTGAACTGTGATCCTCAGATCTCACACTCCTGAGTAGCTAGGATTACAAGCGTGAGCCACTGACGCTCAGCTTACCAAGAGAACTTTTTATTCATAGAAACTAAAACCAAAATGAAAGCCTAAATTGTAATTAAAAATAAAATTTTAAAAAAAAAGTAGGGCTGGGAATGTGGCTTAGTGGTAGAGTGCTTGCTTGCCTAGTATGCCTCAGTACCACATAAACAGAAAAAGCACATAAACAGATGTAGCACTGTGGCTCAAGTAGTAGAGTGCTAGCCTTGAGCAAAAGAAGCTCAGAGACAGACACCAAAACAAAAACAAAAAAAAAACTAAGCAAAGGTTATATGTGGTATAGAAGAAAATAAAATATGAAAAGAAAAAAGGTAAGGAAATGGAAAGACTGGGAAAAAATTCATATTAAGTGAAGAAAGCCAGATCCAAAAAAACATAGGTCCCATGGTTTCCCGCATTTGTAATAATTATTATTATGTCTAGGATAGTTCTAGTGGATGAGCAGAATAGCTCAATAGTTATGTACATATGACCATAGAAGATGATGCTAAGGGAGATCAACTCCAAGACATGGACACAAGAGGTTTTTCTTTGTTGTTGTTTTTAATGTACTACGCAATTTGTTGTTTCTTTTGTATTTTCCCCCTATGGTTTATCCCCTGTTGTCACTGTATTTGATTTTGGTACCCTGGGTATTGTATATACATTAATCTGAATTAGGGAAGGGAAGGGGAACAACAGAATGATGAGACAAAGGACAAAGGGGGAACCAATGCAACAGCAAAACTCACAAGACAATCAGTTGGAAATGATCTGTACAACTAGTGTAGGAGCTGGGGAGGAGGGAAAGTGGGAAAAGATGAGGGAGGGGGTAACAAGTTTGACAAGAAATGTACTCACTACCTTACTTATATAACTGTAACCCTTCTGTACAACACCTTGACAATAAAATTTAAAAAGAAATAAGCTCATGAAGAGCTGAGGGACAGCGCCCAAGCCCAGAGTTCAAGCCCCACAACCAACCAAAAAAAATAAAAAATAAAAAGAAATAAGCTCAATAGGAAATGAACTCATTGCCTTGCTCATGTAACTGTAACCTCTCTGTACAGTATCTTTACAATAAAAATATATATTAAGAAAAAATAAAAGAAATAAAAAAGAAAAAATCATATGGATACGTATAAAAGAAAAAAATGATTCTCAAAGCAAAACTCACCACCCCATTGTATATAGAGAAACACCTAAAGCAAGATAATTCAGAAAGTCTGAAAATAAAAGGTAACAGGAAATACAAACAGGAAAATAGCAAACAAGAGCTTAATGTCAAATAAGATTACATCTGGCCAAAAAGCCATCAACTAGTTTTAAAGGGCATGGATAAGGACATGACAGTTCATAAGCATCAACACAGCATGAACCATCATAAAACAAAAACTGTAAGACATGCAGAGAAAGAGAACATATTATTAGGAGACTTTAACTTCTCTCATATCTGACCCATAAAACAAGGAAATAAGAAAGTAAAGCTTTACAAAACCTAAATAACATAACTGATATGGTAAGCATGATAATAATTCTAACTTGAGAGAATAACCTCTTTTTGGCTGTCCAAGGAAAATTCACAGGAAATGACCATAAACTTTGGCTGCAAAAATAAATATCAATAAATTAAGAGCATAGTTCACCCAACATTCTCTAATAACAGTGTGACAAAACTCAATTGTCTTCAGAATGTATCTATACTGAAAATTAATGCTCACAAAACAACCCTTCACTCACAGAACACAAAACTTTTTTTTTTCTGCCAGTCCTGAGGCTTGAACTCAGGGTCTGGGCACTGGCCCTGAACTTCTTTTGCTTAAGGCTAGCACTCTGCCACTTGATCCACAGTGCCACATCTGGCCTTTTCTGTTTATATGGCACTGAGGAATTGAACCCAGGGCTTCATGCATGCTAGACAAGCACTCTACCACTAAACCACAATCCCAGCCCCCAGAGATCTTTATATATTAATGCTGATACTGGGGTTTGAACTCAGGGCTGGGCTATTCTCTTTTGCTTTTTTGTTCAAAGCTGGTACTCTACCACTTGAACTACATCTCCACTTCCTGTTTTTTGCTAGTTACTTGGAGATAAGAGTCTTGTGACTTTCCTGTCCAGGCTGGCTTCAGGTGCTATCCTTAGATCTCAGCCTTCTGAATAGCTAGGATTACAGAAGTGAGCCACCAGTGCCCAGCAAAAATCAACAATGTAGAAGAGATGGGAGGAGGGAACTAAACACACATCAGCTGCTGAAGCAGCTGATCAGTGATCAGAGGAAAGACAGATATAAACAACCTTCCCGGTTCCCCAAAAAAATGGAAGAAAAAGGAAAAGCATCGTTTTTTTAAAAATGAAAAAGAACAAAATAAACCTTAGAAAATCAAATGGGATTAATAAAGTCAAAGTAGACATTAATGAACTAGAAAATAAAAGTCATAAAACTAAAAAAATCTAAATGAACCATCAGCTAATCTAATTAAGGAGGAGAACAAAGATAAAAACTAAGAAATAAGAGTGCTGTATTCGGGGCTGGGAAGGTGGCTCAGTGGTAGAGCGCTTGCCTTGCATGCCTAAGGCCCTGGGTTCAATTCCTTAGCATCACATAAGCAAAAAGAAAAAAGCCAGAAGTGGCGCTGTGGTGCAAGTGGTACAGTGCTAGCCTTGAGCTGAAGAGCTGAGGAACAGTGCTCAGGCCCAGAGTTCAGGCCCCACGACCGGACCAAAAAAAAAAAAAAGTCTTTCTGATACAAGCTTGACTTTAATAAGAAAACCTAACAGCCTGCATTATGCATACGTTCATAGACAAATAACACTTAGACATCAATGTAATGAACCCAGAAGTTTATCAAACTATTCTAATTCTCTGCATGTTTCTATTTTGCATTATTGTAGGAACTAAAAGCTAAAGTAATGTTTACACAGGGAGAAAATAATTTCTATCTAGATACCATTTTTTCCACCCATCAAAAGTTTGACAACCACTGAGGCCTATCATCCTAGCTACTTAAGAGGCTGAAATCTGAGGATCACAGTTTGAAGCCAGCCTCGGCAGGAAAGTCCATGGGACTCTTATCTCCAATAAACTACCAAAAAAGCTGAAAGTACAACTGTGGCTCAAGTTGTAGAAGTGATTAGCCTTGGACAAAAAGAGCCCAGTTCCTAAGTTCGAGCCTCAGGACTGGCACACACACAAAGTTTGAAAATAGCTCATGCCTGTAATCCTAGCTATTCAGGTGGCAGAGATCCGAGAATCATGGTTCAAAGCCAGTCCAGACAAAAAAGCTTGTGAAAATCTTATCTTCAATTAATTACCAAAAAATGCCAGAAATGGAGCTGTAGCTCAAGTGGAAGAGCACTCTTCTTGAGCAAAGCACCTCAGGAACAGTGCCCAAGGCCCAGATTTCAAGCAACAGGATTGACAAGCGTGCATGCATGTGTGTACGCGCACATGCGCGCACACACGCGCACACACAGTAGAAACGTCTATTAGGATGGTAAACAGAAAATCTGTATAAAAAGGAATTAGACAATGTTTATCAAAATCACAAATGCACATCCTCACAGATATAGCAACTTATGTTTAGGAATCTGTCACCCCCCCACATATATATATATAGTCAGACAGGCATGAAATTCCAATGTACATAATAATTCACTGAGCACCTGTTGTCACAGTAACAATTGGAAACCTACTAGCAATCAAGAGGGAGTTGGTTAAATTATACTACATCTATATAATCAAATTTTCAGATGCTATAAAAAGGATGTTCTTAAGGTACATATATAAAAAGTTCTCTAACTATTTAAAAAGCAAGGTACAGATGAAGGTGTAAGATGTCATTTGTACAAAAAAGGGAAGCTAATAAATAGAAGTAGGAAGTGGGTTTTTCTCCTTGTGTCCTTTTGCAATTTTTATATTTGGAAACATGTGACTGTAATCTCAGGGCAAAAAGAATGAATTGGTAGCCTGGTACTGACTGCTCACATCTGTAACCCTAGCTACTCAGGATGCTGAGATCTAAGGTTACTGGTTCAAAGCCAGCCAGAGCAGGAAAGTCCATGAGACTCTTTATCTCCAGTTAACCACCAAAAAACTGGAAGTGGAGCTGTGGCTCAGGTGGTAGAGTACCAGCTTTGGATAAAAGAGCTCATGGATAGTGCCAGGTCCTGAGTTCAAAGCCCAGTACAGGCGGGAAAAAAAAACTCAGTTAAAAAATCCCACCCTTGAGGGAAAAACTGGGAGAGAACAAGGGAAGGGATAACATTAGCCTTAAAAAAATGTACTCTTGGGCTGGGAAGGTGGCTCAGTGGTAGAGCGCTTGCCTTGCATGCCTGAGGCCCTAGGTTTGATTCCCAGCACCACATAAGCAAAAAGAAAAAAGCTGGAAGTGGCACTGTGGCTCAAGTGGTAGAGCGCTAGCCTTGAGCTGAAGAGCTGAGGGACAGCGCCCAGGCCCAGAGTTCAGGCCCCACGACCAGACCCCCAAAAAAATAATAATAATAATAAAAATGTACTCTTGGGCTGGGAAGGTGGCTCAGTGGTAGAGCGCTTGCCTTGCATGCCTGAGGCCCTAGGTTTGATTCCCAGCACCACATAAGCAAAAAGAAAAAAGCTGGAAGTGGCACTGTGGCTCAAGTGGTAGAGCGCTAGCCTTGAGCTGAAGAGCTGAGGGATAGCGCCCAGGCCCAGAGTTCAGGCCCCACAACCGGACCCAAAAAAAAAAAAATGTACTCTTTACCTGATTTATTTAACTGTAACCCCTCTGTACATCAACTTTACAATAATTTTTTAAAATCACATCCTTTTAATGTACTACAGTATTAATGTTTAAATTAACAAGCCATTTAAGAACACTTTGTATTGCTGGGTTTTAGGCTCTATTTCCAGAAAAGATCCCTTAAGAAACTTGCTATTTTAAAGGGCTTAGAGAAATAGAGCACATAAATGAAAAGAGAGCATCCAGTTGATTTTTATCCATGAGGATGCTTTAGAACAATCCAAGATCTTCTTTTTTAAAAAATGACCTATAAGCCAGGAACCAGTGGCTCACACCTGTAATCCTAGATACTCAAGAGGCTAACATCTAAAGATCGAAGTTCAAAGCTAGTCCAGGCAGGAAAATGCACAACACTCTTATCTCCAATAAACCACCAGAAAATAGGAAGTAGTGCTGTGGCTCAAGTGGTAGAGTGCTAGCCTTGAGCTGAAAAGCTGAGGGACAGTACCCAGGCCCAGAATTCAAGCCCCACGACCAACCTACAAAAAAAAATGCCCTGTACTCCACACCCAGATATCAGAAATTCAGGAATGTAGACATAAGCTGATAATCACTGATGTCAATGTTTTTGTTTTATTTTGTTGGTCATGGGGCTTGAACTCTGGGCCTGGGCACTGTCCCTCAGCTCTTCAGCTCAAGGCTAGCACTCTACCACTTAAGCCATGTGTCACTTCCAGTTTTCTGAGTGGTTTACTAGAGATAAGAGTCTCACAGACTTTCCTGCCTGGGCTGGCTTTGAACCGAGATCCTCAGATCTCAGCCTCCTTAGTAGCTAGGATCACAGGTGTGAGCCACCAGTGCCCAGCTTTGATCTCAATGTTTTAAAATGGTGAACACTGGTTTCCAGATACTCGTCCCATAGACTTTCTATGATAACATTATCCCCTGCTGTGGTTTTCCTACTCAAATAACATCCTTGCCAATATACCAGTAAATACGTGTGGACACTAGCTACCCATAGAAATAAACTACCAAAAGTTACTAGAGCTATCACAAGTTTTGAGGGTGGGAGGAATCAGAATTAAGTTCAGTATTCACAAATTCACCCATTTCATTTGTGTGTGTGCGTGGTCATGGGGCTTGAACTCGGGGCCTGGGTGCTGTCTCTGAGCTCTTTTGTTCAAGGCTAGTGCGCTACCACTTTGAGCCACAGCAACACTTGCAGTTTTCTGGTGGTTAATTGGAGGTAAGAGTCTCACAGGCTTTCCTGCCCCAGCTCAGATCTCAGATCTCAGCAATCCTCAGATCTCAGCCTCCTGAGTAGGTAGGAACACAGGCAAGAGCCACCAGTGTCAGCTATTAGAGACAGAAAACATACCTATGTATAGCAACATTTTCATTCTAAGCTCTAAAGTCCAGACCTGCCTCAAACCTTTAAATTTCTACAAGTAGCCAGAGGTGATAGACTCCAACAACTGAAAAGCTTTGGGGCCTGGGGCCCATGACTCATGTCCATAAGCCTAACTGTTCAGGAAGTTGAGATCTGAGGATCTTGGTCAGATGCAGAGCCAGGCAGACAAATCCAAGAGTCTTCTGAAGTTCACTTAAGCAGCAAACCTGGAAGTGGAGATGGGGCTCAAGTGGTAGAGTTAGTGCTAGCTTTGGGAAGGGAGGAATAGAAGCTAAGCAAGAATATGAGACCCTGAGGTAGGAGGGTAGGAAGGAAGAAAGGAACAAAAGAAAAGGAAAGAAAGACAAAGCTTTGGGGAGTAAAGTTTAAGATCAACATCTCATGAAACTCTGACTTTTTACTATAATTCTCTGGCACTCTAGTTTGTAAACTCTTTTGACTTTGTCTCAACTTTAACCTATATCTCACTTCCTAGCCCAACTGCTATTTTTAAAAGTATTAAATCCATCCCATTTTATATATCAAGTCTTCCTGGGATGTCCTACCTACTACTAGTTTTTATGCCCAACTGACACCATCCTTGGAGTTTACATAAATTCATTAAACAAACAGATGTCCCTTAATTTTCCCTAGAGAGCTTAGACTATCTTTGCTGCTCCATTGAACTTCAGGGATGCTGAGTTCCATTCTGATACCTGGCAGTACACTTTTGTTTTACCTTTAGGCGGTTCACAATCACATTGAGTTCTGGTTGGGGTTTGGAACAATATCCTTCTGGGGAAACACGATCCAGTTAACCGAAGGTGGTAGAATCTATTCTCATTTCAGCTAGGCCTAAAGCAAGTTGGGAGCTCAACAAACCGTGGAGCTGCCTACCAGCCCAGCCCACTTCATGGAAAAAAAGGTGGATGGGGACACTAAAGGAGAGGAGCAAGAGAGCTAGAGTTATTCTAGACCGGAAGCTGAGCAAAGAGCCCATCCAAGGGCACTACATCAGCATCTATGGCATTTGTAACCCAGGCCTCTGCTTCACCATAACGTAATGAAGATTGTATACAGTTCAAGTCCTACCAGTCCTGCTGTACACCAACCACCTAAGAGCAAAAAAAGAGAGGAACAAAATGCCATAGTCTTAATCAACCTCAAGGTGTTTCTAAACAGCTCTTACCCAACCAAACTAAAATCTCCAACTTAAAAAAAATGTTTCAAAGCCACCCACATCTCATCGTGAAGTTTTAAGGACAGTGGGGTTTATGTGAAGTACATTGGAAGGTTTGGGGAGTCCTATAAGGGGTGTGAGTCTCTGAACGTAGTTCCTGCATCTCGGGCTGAGCTCTCCTGCAGGGGGGTGACGGTGTTGGGCCCTACCACGCCACCGCGTCCCCAATTCCGACCCCAAGTGAGAGATCCCAGGCATCCCCTAGCTCCACCCGCAGTTCCCACGGACTTTGCCCGGAGACCGAGGAGATCCGGAGGGCAGGCCGAGATGGCGGCATCCCCTGCACCCCCACAGCTCTAGGGGGGCCGTGGCCCAGCACTCACCAAAGTCCAAGAACTGTTTGATGGAGAGCGGTGATGGTGAAAAGCGTGAGTAGCGCTCTATCTGCTTGGGCACTGGCTGTTTTAGCAGCCACTGGAACAGCCGCATCTTCTCGGAAGCAGGACACCGACCTGCCGAGACGTCAGGAGGGCCTCAGGGGCCGGCACAGCTGAGCAACGCAGGTTGGGGACGATCGGCGGGGACGCACCTCAACCTCTTTCTAGAATTCCACACCAGCTGCCTTTGGAGCAGCCGCAGCCACCGCCACTGCCACCGCCACCGCACCAACAGCAACAGCAGCAGCTCCCGGGCCGGCCGCAACTGCCCGCTCGAGGCTTCTTAGGCCCCGCCCTTTGGGGGCGGGGCTTGTCGCTGCACGTACACAGCGCGCGAGGGTTCTCAGGGCGCCGGGGGCACGCGGGCGAACTCGATCGCTGCTGATTGGCCGCTGCCCAGGCTTTCTTCTGCTCTTGCTGCGGGGGAAGAAACCTTATACTTCCCTAGCTCTCGGGACTCTTCCTGGCTTGGCAAGTATCTCTGTTCCTGGCCCCACCTCTATACTGGTCCCCCTAGGCGCTGGCCTGAGAGACTAAAAGGTAGCTGAGGTTCTAGAAGACTGAGAGGACAATGGGAATCCACACCTTAAACAAGATCTTGCTGGGTTGCTTCAGGCCTTTGAAAGCCTGAAGAGCTCAGGGACAGCACCCCAGGCCCCACAACGGGCAAAAGGCTGAATTGTTGCACATTAGGGTGTTTCTTGCATTTTGACACTTTGATTTTTTTTTTTCATGTTCTGTTCTTAAATACAATGGTCATTTCACGGCCCCCATCATTATGACCACCTTTGGACAGAACTAAATGTAGGCTCACCAGTCCTTTCATTCCCCCACTCCAAACTCCACCCCTTCAGGATTGACAGAGCTCATTGTAACGTCACTGTTTCCTAGTCTCAGAAGTCCCGCCCTCCCAGCCTCCACTTTTTAGGAGATTGTTACATCACTAGCTCAGTTTCCTAGTTCTGCAGCCTGCGGACCCACCTGGTCGGATACTTTTTTTTAAAGCAGAATGTAAAGAAAGGAATTTGGTGTCATGCTCCCACCACACACACACCACTACCACCCTTGCCCAGGCCCATCACAATGTCACTAACACTGTCTGGTGTCTCCCCGTCCACCTCCCTTGTCCTCTACAACACAGCTGGACAGGATGATCAATTCACTGACTATATTTACAACTCCACCACCACTATTATTGGAGAAAATCAAATATAAGGTCGCTGGGAAAAGGCTCTCCTTCATATTCCTTCACCTCCATAGGACTCTGAGTTGGTTTCATTACCATACCACTACCACCCCCACCACTTTAGGGCAGGAGTCCAAGCTGACGCTATAGTATTCTTTGCGTAAGAGTAAATTTGAGTCAGGCACCGATCCTAGCTACACAGGAGGCAGAGATCCAAAGGATCAAAGACAAACAGGCAGAAGAGTCTTCCCTTTTCCCATTAGCCAGCAAAATGCCAGACTGGAGGTGTGGCTCAAGAGGTAGAGCACCAGCCATAAGCAAGAGATGTAAGGAAGCAAGCGAGGCCTGGAGTTCAAGTCCAAGTACATGAATACTCAGTGAATTTGAACTCTTTTTTTTTTTTTTTTGCCAGTCATGGTGCCTGAACTCTGGGCCTGGGCGCTGTCCCTCAGCTCTTCAGCTCAAGGCTAGCACTCCACCACTTGAGCCACAGCACCACTTCCAGCTTTTTCTGCTTATGTGGTGCTGAGGAATCGAACCCAGGACCCCATGCATGCAAGGCAAGCACTCTACCACTGAGCCACCTTCCCAGCCCCTTGAACTCATTTTTTATGATATGAAACCATTATTTACTAATGTGAATGCATGAAATACCACTTGCTTTAATCATTTCCACTATACCTTGACTTAACTTTTAGTAGTACATAAATACCCATCAGAAAGAAAAATGTGTTACTTGAGGAAAGGTAAAAATGTAACTGAAAATCACACCTTTGTTCTGATTGGACTGTTTTTCTCACTTCACAGTATTATTAGCATATAGCTTTTAGCTTTTGTGCCTTCACTGGGTGTTTATGCACTCAAGTCTTTGCTTGTATTTCATAAATTTAAAGAAGTGACCTGTACATTCAGAGACATCCAGCGATCTTGCTATGTTTCTGGATTTTCAAGAACAATTTGATCATCTTGGCGGACGACCCTGTCTTTTATATTCAAATCAAAGAAAACATACTACACCAAGCTGTTCAGCTAGCAGCTTTACCAGCAAAATGAAGTACAACAGCTGAGGGCAGGGAACAAACACAGAAAGGAGACCAAAAGTCTGTGATTCCTCAGTGACTTTCTCAGGTGCTACCTCCAGGGGGAGTATAATTGGTAGCAGTTGTTTGTGTATTCTCTGGAAGTACTTATGTTGTCTCTCCACAGCAAAAATGGGAGGTGAGTATTATCATCATTTTACAGGTCAGTGAACTTAAAGACACAAAGAGCTTAAAATATTTTAATCTTGCGAGGCTCAAGTGGCTCATGCCTGTAATCCTAGCTATTCAGGAAGCTAAGATCTGAGAACTGCAGTGGGAAGCCAGCCCAGGCAAGAAAGTTTGTGAGCTTCTTATTTACAATTAGCCAAAAGTAGAGCTGTGGTCAAGTGGTAGAATGCCAGCTTGAACAAAAAACTAAGAGACATTGTCCAGACCCTGAGTTCAAGTCCCAGTACCAGCACAAAGAAAAAATAATCCAGTGTTCCTATCCATTCCTCTCTCTCACTAACCCGCTGCACTAACCCATTACTTTTCAGTTTTGCTCTTTAACAGTATCCTGTAGTTGGGATCATATAATATGTTGCCTTTCCAGATTAGCTTCTTTCACTTAGCAACATGTGCTAAAGGTTCCTCCATCTTTTCCTGGCTTAATAGCTCCTATCTTTTCAGGGCTGAATGATTTTCCATTCTATAGATGTACCATAGTTTGTTTATTCACCCATAGAAGAACATCTTCATTGCTTCCAAGATTCACCAGCCTGTCATTTTTTGGTAGTACTGACTGGGGATTGGGATTTGAACACAGGGCCTCAAACTTGCTAGGCTGGCATATACAGCTGAGCCATATTTTCGCACATGGCTAGAATCTGGATTTTTTTGACACAGGCTTGTAAACTAAAATCAAGATCTTCCTCCTTCAGACTCCCAAATTCTGGGATTATAAGCATACTCCACTACTCCCAGTTTAGATTCTAGAATTTTTTTTGCCGGTCATGGGGCTTGAACTCAAGGCCTAGGCACTGTCCCTGAGCTTCTTTTGCTTAAGGCTAGCACTCTACCACTTGAGCCACAGTGCCACTTCTGGATTTTTCTGTTTATGTGGTACTGAGGAATCCAACCCAGGGCTCCATGCATGCTAGGCAAGCACTCTACCACCATGCCACATTTTCTTGTACAAACTATTTATTTTATTTGTGAACATACTGTACAGAGGGGTTACAATTACATGGGCGGGATAATGCGTACATTTCTTACCAAGAATTGCAGCCTCCTCCT
>NW_012267310.1:4417061-4435287 GCF_000151885.1 Dipodomys ordii | reverse complement strand
CTTTCCCTATTTGGATCCCCTTTATGTCTGCATCTTGTCTTATTGCTGTAGCTAGGCATTCTAATACTAGATTGAAGAGAAGCGGAGAGAGTGGAAATCCTTGTCTTGTTCCTTGTACAAACTATTTTGGGCAGACCAAACTTCTTGAAGTCCATTTATATTTGTCCTTTTGCTCAATTAGTCAAGGTCTTCAGTCTTATATTTGTCTGCCCACCAAAATATTTTAAGTACAGGAATGGTGTGACTGGATAATTCATTGAGGAATATTTTTTTGTATGTGCCAGTCCTGGGCCTGGGTACTGTCCCTGAGCTTGTTTTTGCTCAAGGCTAGCATTCTACCACTTGAACCACAGCTCCTTTTCTGGCTTTTTAAAAAGTCAATTAGAGATAAGAGTTTCATGGGCTTTCCTGCCTGGGTTGGCTTCAAACCACCATCCTCAGATATCAACCTCCAAAGTAGCTAGGATTACAGGCATGAGCCACCAGCACCCAGCAAGGAATAAGTTTATCATTTTGTTTTTGGTGTTCTTGGAGGTGCAAAAGACAGTTGAAATTTTGGCTCAGGGCTTTGGACTCCTATGCTGTGACTTGCAGGTTTTGTTAGCTATTCTTGTATGGCAGGCTTTTTTCCATTTCAAGGGCAGAAGAGAGAAGTTGGAAAGTGTAAGAGGTATTTTGGCAATCTCTATAGAAATATCTCTTCTATTGGTAACTACTCCCACTTTGTTTTCAATTTTCTATGAGTGTATTTGTGCTATGCCCAGCTCTCCACTAACCCTAATTTTCTGGAGGTTTGAAAGCTTTGATGAAAAGAAAAATAACCATTTATCAAAAGGAATTGGGGGCCCCCTCATCTAGAATAATTAGTTCCTTGTAACATCAGATGCATGAATCTAGTGAAATTAGTGATCCTGAAGGAACAGCACCTGAACTCAGTACTTTCCACAATTTGAAACATGCCATAGAATAGAACACAAAAGACCAGATGTCAAAATCTAAGGTGATGCAATTCTGCTCAAACTGAACTGCACCACACAGTAACCCCAGTAATTGAGACCTTGAGATATGGCTGGTCAGAAATGAGAGATATGCTATGTTTACATTTTTACACTGATTTAATTTGTTTACACTTGAAAACAAATGTACTATCTCACTAATGAGTTGGGCAAGATAGTGCATGCTTGTAATCCAATCTACAGTACTCACAAGACTAAAGCAGGAAGGTTGGGTGTTCAAGATGAGCCTAGGAAAAGTTAGTGACACTATGTCTCAAAAAGCAAAGTAGCCAGGCCCCAGTGGTTCACACTTGTAATCCTAGCTACTGAGGAGGCTGAGATATGAGGATCACGGTTCAAAGCCAGCCCAGGCAAGAAACTCCATGAGACTCCTATCTCCAATAAACCACTCAGAAAACCGGAAGGGGCACAGTAGCTCAAGAGGTAGAGCGCTCGCCTTGGGCTGAAGAGCTGAGGGACAGTGTCTAGGCCCAGAGTTCAAGCCCCATGACCGACCAAAGGAGAAAAAAAAAAAAAAGCAAAGTAGCAGCAGAAGTGCTAGGGTCATGGCTCAAGTAGAATACCTTCTTAACATGCACATTGGATCCAAGTTCAGTCTCCACTACTACAAAAAACTATATTGGCTACATGTTGAAATAATAACCTTTTGGATATATTGGCTTAACAAAATATATTATTAAAACTGATTTTAGCTGTTTCTTTTACTCTTTTTAATGTGGCTTTTAGAAAATGCGGCTTGCGCCAAGATATGAAACCAGCCCAGATGACCCACAATAGATAAGTGAATCCGAAAACTGTGGTACCTATACACAATGGAATTTTACACAGCCATTAGAAAGAATAAAATAATATCTTTGCAGCGAAATGGATGGAACTAGAATAAATAGTGTTAAATGAGGTAAGCCAAGCTCAAAGGGACAAATGGTGCATGTTCTCTCTGATATGCAGAAATTAGATCTAAAATACATTGGGATATGATCAATTATATAGGATTCTAGATACACACAGTGAGACCAAAAGAGGATACCCTTAGGAGAGAAACACAAAGGCTCAATGCCCAAGTGACTCTTCATATTTAGCTAAAATAATATATATATACTGAAAGGAATGCCAAGATATGGAAACAAACGACTTTTTATAGTTTTAAGTTTTTGATGAGTCTGTGCTCTATCTTATGTAGGGTATATTCATGTATATATCTTCAGGAGGGTGGGGGATACAGAAATAGAGGGGAAAAGGGTGAAAAAGTACAGCAGTGGAACTCACTGGACACTGACGAAAGTGAACTATACAATTCGTGGGAGAGAGTCAAGGAACTGAAGACATTGTACGAAAGCATATATACTCATGACCTGATTCATGTCCTTGTAATCCTTTTGTACATCATCTCTATAATAACAATAAATTAATAATAACAAAGAAAATGTGGCTTGCATTTGGGGTTACATTAGATTTCTACTAGATATTGTTATACTAAATGACACTGCAAAGTGTTGTAATTGTATTAGATAGGAAGATATCTAGTATTTGCATTGCCTTTCCTGTGCTAGACTGTGTTAGGTAAAATCACTTCTTTTAATCCTCTCTTAATCCTACCAATAAATTTGGCACTGGGTCATTGTTCAGGGTGTTACTCATTTCTGTCTGCCATGACTGGAAAACCTATACAAGCAAATAAGGTGATGCCAAACCAGAAAAAAAATAGAGGAGACATATTCTCTAAACTTAAAATTGCTAGTCTGCACTGGTGGCTCATGTCTATAATCCGAGCTGTTCAACAGTCTGAGATTTAGGATCAAGGTTCAAAGCCAGCCTGTGAAGACAACTCTGAGACACTCTTATCTCTAGTTAGCCAGTAAAAAGTCAGAAGTATAGGCATGGTTCAAGTGGTAGATTGCTAGCTATGTGAAAAAGCTGAGTGTAAGCCTGCCCTGAATTCAAATCCCAGTACCAACTCACACACAGATGCACAGATAAGCCTCGTAGAAAATAAATAACCACATCTTTCTACTTTTTGATCTAAGTTGGCAAACACTTGATTGATAATAACTTAGATAGCATTGCTTTCCTCTTCATCTAACCATAATTTACAGTGTTTGAGGGAGTGCTGTTGAAGAGCTTTCAAGAATGTGTCCTATACACGTGCACCTCCATGTTTATTGCAGCACTGTTCACAATAACTAGGATATGGAAACAACCCAGATGCCCCACGACAGATGAATGGATCCAAAAATTGTGGTATCTATACACAATGGAATATTATGCAGCCATTAGAAATGACAAAATAATGGCATTTGCAGGGAAATGGATGGAGCTAGAAGGAATCATGTTGAGCGAGGTAAGCCAAGAGCGAAGAGACAAACGGTACATGGTCTCCCTGATAAGTGGATGCTAAATCCAAAATGTTAGGTGATACGACAAAACTAACAGGACTTAAGAAACAAAGAACTCCTGCTCATCTGGTTGAACCACTACTAAATATCCCCATGCTGCTGATCACATGTATGGTGTATAACATGTGAACACTGTTATATATTACAGACTGTGATAGACAATTTGCTCCAGGAAAGTTAGAATGAACTTGTGACTTAGAAATTATGTAATCACTTAATCACAATCAAAAAAAAAAAAAGAACTTCAGGGAAGGGAGGGAGGGAGGGGATGGTAGGGGGAAAACAATGGAGGGGCTAACAATGTTCAAGAGGAAGTGTACTCATTACCTCACTCATGTAACTGTAACCCTCTGTATAGTATCTTTACAATAAAAAAAAAAAGAAAAAAAAAGAATGTGTCCTATAAATATTTGTAGTTTTCAATATAGCAAGCAGGAAAGCTTACTAGACAGTGCTCTAAATTTCCTTTCATTTCCTCAAAGAGCATCTTTTTTTTTTTTTTGGTCCGGTCGTGGGGCCGGAACTCTGGGCCTGGGCGCTGTCCCTCAGCTCTTCAGCTCAATGCTAGCGCTCTACCACTTAAGCCACAGCACCACTTTTTCTTTTTGCTTATGTGGTGCTGAGGAATCGAACCCAGGGCCTCAGGCATGCAAGGCAAGCGCTCTACCACTGAGCCACCTTCCCAGCCCCTCAAAGAGCATCTTGACAGGTGAAGATACACAAGTTCGTGGTTAGAACTGTGACAATATTTGGAGCCCCTGAGAGTGACCACGGAAAAAAGGAGAAGGAATGAAAACTGGAGGAAACATGAGAGGATTGGGAGCTTTAAGAAGGGTTTAGCAAAGCCAGTAGCTCATGCCTGTAATCCTAGATACTCAGGAGGTTGAGATCTGAGAATCACAGTTCAAAGCCAGCCGGGGCAGGAAGGTCAGTGAGACTCTTATCTGCAATTAACCACCAGAAAAATGGAAGTGGCGCTGTGGCTCAAGTGGTAGAGCACTAGCCTTGAGCTGAAGAGCTCAGGGATAGCACCCAGGCCCAGAGTTCAAGCCCCATGACTGACAAAAATAAAAAAGAAGAAGAAGAAGAAGAAGAAGAAGAAGAAGAAGAGAGTTTAGCAGCAACCATGGTAAATGAAGGCCCAAGCAGCAGAGACGTCTAAGTGGACTTAATACTGAGAACTGTGATGGACTTTAGGATTTGTAGGGAAGAAGGTAAGGAAAGGAGGGAGATGGAAAAGTGATCAGAAGCAGAATGACACTTTCACCTCAGTCCCTCAGAGCCCGAGGGACCCCCTCGCTATTCCCTGGACGACAGGTAATAATTATTGGTAAACAACTATGGGTAGGGTGGGGAGGAGGGTGGGAAGTGGGGTGGGAAGGGATAGTGGGACAAGGGAAGGGGTAACAATGTAGTCGTTGCCTCACTCATGTGACTGTAACCCCTCTGTACAGCATCTTTACAATAAAATAAACACAAACTACAAATAATAATAACTATTGGTTTAAAAACATATCTAGATGAGATCCTATTTCAAATGCTTAAATTTGGCTCTTCCATTAACTTTTCTAGAGTTCCATGTATCAAGATAAAAGTGTCATCATGGAATCATAGCTACAAGATTAGTTTGGCTTTCCCCCAAACACACTGCTATGGTTTGGATACATGTTCCCCAAAGGCCTATGTGTTAAAGACCTGGCACGGGGCTGGGAAGGTGGCTCAGTGGTAGAGTGTTTGCATTGCATGCGTGAGGCCCTGGGTTCGATTCCTCAACATCACATAAGCAGAAAAAGATGGAAGTGGCGCTGTGGCTCAAGTGGTAGAGCGCTAGTGTTGAGTTGAAGAGCTGAGAGACAGTGCCCAGACCCAGAGTTCAAGCCCCAAGACCGACAAAAAATAAAATGAATAAAGACCTGGCACTATTGGGAGACAATGAAACCTTTAAGGGGTATGACCTAGTGTGGGGTTTTAGATTATTCAGAACAAGCCTTTAAAGAGGATCATGGGACTATGGTGTGTGTGTGAGTGTATATGTATTTAAAAAAAATTTTTGTCAGTCATGGGGCTTGAACTCAGGGCCTGGGCACTATCCCAGAGCTCTTTTTCTCAAAGTTACCGCTGTACTATTTTGAGCCACAGTGCCACTTCCAATTTTCTGGTGGTTCATTGGAGATAAGAGTCTCATGGACTTTCCTGCCTGGGTTGGTTTTGAGCCCCAATCCTGAGATCTCAGCCTCCTGAGTAGCTAGGATTACAGGCATGAGCCACTGTCACCAGCTTCCCTGATGTATTATTTTCTCTCTTTCTCTTCCAGCCATGGAGTTAATTCTCCCTGATCATGAACCATCACTATGATACGCTTCTTCACTATAGGCCCAAAAGCAACAAATCAACCAACAATGGACTGACACCTCCAATATTGTAAGGCAAAATATATCTTTCCTGAGTTAGGTGTAACTCCATGGTAGTGTCTGTTTCGTATGTACTAGGTGTTGACTTCAACTCCCTCTCCCCCCAAAAAGCGAATTAATAAACCTCAAGAAGAGGTTGATTTCTTATTTATCATATATATATATATATATATATATATATATATACATACATATATTT
The DNA here is from genome assembly GCF_000151885.1 of Dipodomys ordii. NCBI lineage: Eukaryota > Metazoa > Chordata > Mammalia > Rodentia > Heteromyidae > Dipodomys > Dipodomys ordii. Next base: position 4,429,268 of record NW_012267310.1, on the reverse strand, counting down.
AGTTCTGGGGCTTGAATTCACTGTCCCTGAGTTCTTTTGCTCAAGGCTAGCACTCTACCACTTGAGCACAGCACCACTTCCGATGTCTTCTGTTTATGTGGTACTGAGGAAATGAACTCAGGGCTTCATGCATGTTAGGCAAGCACTCTACCATTAAGCCACATTCCCAGCCCTATATTTTTAATTAAATATTTTATTTTTTACATTTTGTGGTGCTAGGGACTGAATCCAGAGCCTTGTACATACCAACACTTTAACACTTTAGCTACATTCTCAGCCTCTTCCTCTTTTTTTTTTTTGTCGGTCGTGGGGCTTGAACTCTGGGCCTAGGAGCTGTCCCTCAGCTCTTCAGCTCAAGGCGAGCGCTCTACCACTTGAGCTAAAGCGCCACTTCCAGTTTTCTGGTGGTTTTATTGGAGATAGGAGTCTCACGGTCTCTCCTGCCCGGGCTGGCTTTGAACCGCGATCCTCAGATCTCAGCCTCCTGAGTAGCTAGGATTACAGGCATGAGCCACTGGCGCCCGGTTCTTCCTCTTTTTATGTTGACTATTTCGGGACTTTTGTTACAATCACAGAAAATTGACTAACACGGAGATCATATATGATTTGCCTATTTGAAAGATGATGCCAAAACACACCTCCAAAGGAGTAGAGGAGCAAACCAATTAAGGACTTGTAATTATACAAGTTACCACATGCACCTGGAGTTTCATCCTGCTGGGGATCTCCTTGAAGGAACACAGCTAGCCATCTCAGAGTTATCTTACCTGAAAGGGAAGGAAAATGGGATATTTGTACACTAACTCCCATCAGTTAGTCACTGAGGGCTGTGCCAGGGAAGGGAGGTAAATCCTTCAACTCTGCCCTGCTGTATGTACTGCCCTGAATTTTATCCTTTTCTGGATTTTGTGAAAATAAAATTTTATCATGCACATTCATGGTTATATAATTTCATTTCACTTGATTGGAATTTAACTTTTTGAAGTATTGTCTTAATGCTGGGTGCTGGTGGCTTAAGTCTGTAATCTTAGCTAATCAGGAGGCTGAGATCTGAGGATCATGGTTCAAAGCCAGCCCAGGCAGGAAAGACTGTGTGACTCTTATCTCCAATTAACCACCAGATAACAAGAAATGGAGCTGCAGTTTAAAGTGGTAGAGTGCTAACCTTGAGCTCAAAAATGCGGGGTTAGAACCTAGGCCCTGAGTTCAAGCCCCACAACCAACAAAAAAGTACTGTTGCACAGTACTAGCTTTTGCATACTAGATTCTGCAACTAGCTTCTTTTGTACTTAGTATTGTAAAGGTTCATTTCATATTACATGTGTAGGCAGAGAGGCATTTAGGTTATTTCTGTGTTTTCCATTTTTCTCTATCTCTCTCTCTTTCTCTCTCCGTTTATTTCCTTTTTCCCTCCCTCACATCCCTACTTCCCTTCCTTTCCCTTTTCTTTCTATCTATACATCTATACCTATCTACCTTCCTATGCTATGTATATATATATATATATGTATATGTATATGTATATATATATATATATAATTTACCTGTTGATCTATCACTATCTTTCTTGCTACTACAAGCAGTAAACTACTGCCATGAACAATAGTTTGGGACAAGTATACAGAGCTAGAAGTTGAGTGCTTGGATCAAAAGATATGAGAATATTTAACTGCAAATTGATTAAACTGATGGATAAATAAGAGATTTTGTTAATCTATCTCCCCTTGTCAAAACTTGGCATTGTCAGACTATTTATCAAATTCTCTGATTCTTGATTTGAATATTGGATTCACGGGTTTTTATATTCAGTTCTATGCAACTATGGGCTTTCTTCCCAAATAGTATGGTCATAGCATACTGATCAATTCCTTTTTTTTTTTTTTTGCTGGTCCTGGGGCTTGAACTCTGGGAACTGTCTCTGGGCTCCTCTTGCTCAAGGCTAGTACTCTACCACCTGAGCCACAGTGCCACTTCCATTTTTTTCTGTGATTAAGTGGAACTAAGAGTCTGACAGAATTTCCTGCTATGACTGGCTTCCAGCTATGATCCTCAGCTCTCAACCTCCTGAGTAGCTAGGATTACAGATGTGAGCCACCTGTGCCTGGCCATACTGATCAATTCTATAAATGCACTTAATGAGTTCTATGAGTATCACCTGGCTTTCAAGATCCAAGTTCCTCCCAGGCTGGGAATGTGGCTTAGTGGTAGAGTGCTTAGCTAGCATGCATGAGGCCCTAGGTTTGATTCCTCAGTACCACATAAACAGAAAAAGCCAGAAGTTGCACTGTGGCTCAGAGTGCTAGCCCAGTGTGGCTCAGAGACAGTGCTCAGGCCTGAGTGTCAAGCTCCAGGACTGAAAAAAAAAAATGATCCAGACTCCTGAGGACTCCGTTTTGAAGCTCTTCTGCAGATGGAGTCTCCTTACTTTCTTTTCACTTTCATGTAGCTATAGGAGGGCCTCCATATTAAAATAACCAACTTCTATGGGCTGGGAAGGTGGCTCAATGGTAGAGTACTTGCCTTGCATGCATGAGGCGCTGGGTTCGATTCCTCAGCACCACATAAGCAAAAAGAAAAAAGCCGGAAGTGGCGCTGTGGCTCAAGTGGTAGAGCACTAGCCTTGAGCTGAAGAGCTGAGGGACAGTGCCCAGGCCCAGAGTTCAGGCCCCTGACCGGACCCCCAAATAAAATAAAATAACCAACTTCCTCTGAGAGGACTCACTGGACTCCTCTTTAGGGTCCTTTTCTAGATGGAGAGTGCTTTCATGGCTTTCACGTTCACTTTCACATAAACTTACTCTGTTTACTTTAAACACACACACACAAATAATAATAGTAATAAAGGTCATCTGTCCTCATTGGGGTGGAGGATCAATCCTAGATGCCCTCATTCCACAGAAGGTTATATAGCTCTACTATTTACTGACTACCTGCATAGTTATTCCTGAGTTATCTAACTCCTCTGACCTTTGGTTTTTCTCATCTGGAAATGGGATATTGGAATAATGCAGCTCCCCCCCACCCCCCACTCCTGCCTTTAAAAGTTTGTTATAACGGCCAGAAATAGTATTTTTCAGTCCTCAGTCAGATTTCAAGTACGGGAGCCACAGTTGACAGTGTAGTATATAGGCAGACCCCTGACCTTGACATTCCAGGCTGAGATCTATGTGTTTGGAAAAGCTTCTCTCTCTTTCCTTACTCTGTACCTGGCAGGTAACGCGAGAAGGCTGCACTGCAGCTGATCTCTAAAAAAAAAAAAAAGGAGCTCATGAATCTCCAAGAGGCACATTGGCTACAGTAATAATTTATTGATGTCAATGTCACCTGTAGCTATTGTTTCTCAAGTACTAACTTATTCAATAGACTCTGAAGGAAGAATTAAGTCTTTTTCTTAGAGAACAAGAAGACATCATTTTATTTTACCTGCAAGAGTAATTTCCAGACCTGAAGGACAAGGAAATAGTGAAAAAAAAGTGAAATAATAATTCCACGATTTACATTTACTATTTGCATTCAAAACAGTATAAGTGGAGTTCAGAAAGCAGTTGCAGGCTGAAGTTATAGCTCAAGTGGTAGAGCATCCGCCATGAAAGAGCAAGTCAAATGAGTTGTGAAGCTCTGAGTTCAAATCCCAGTACTGCAGAAAAAAGAATTAGTATATTTAATACTTAAAAAAAAACCCAGCAGTTACATTGCAATTTTGATTCATTTCGATTCCGCAGAGAACTAAGATCTCTCCAACAACACTAAGAGAATGAAAGAAAAAAGCAAAGGAGAGAGTGAGGTCATGATACAAACTAGAATATAAATTAAGAACCTACAAATTTACAGGTGGTTCATGGCTATAATCCTAGTTCTCAGCTGCTATCTGAGGATGGCAGTTTGAAGCCAGCCCAAGCAAGAACGTCTGTGTGACCCTTATCCCCACTACATTACCAAAAAAGCTGGAAGTGGAGCTGTGGCTTAAGTGACTGAGCACTAGCCTTGAGCAAAAGAAGTGCAAGGACAGCACCCAGGCCCTGAGTTCAAGCCCCAGGACCAGCACCAAAAACATAGAAAAATGACCCTACAAATCACCTTTAGCATCTTACTTGTTGCTACTTGATTTGTATTAGTCACCAAGCCACTTGATTCTGTGTCCTCCCAATCTCTCCAATCCTCAGCTTCTCTAGCCCAACTGCCACCACCACTAATGGTAGCCAAGGCTACCATTACTTCTCATGTGCATTTTAAATACATTTATAATTTACAGAGCAATGTTCAGACAACTACTTTGGGGGAAAAAAAAACATTTGTTAGGCAAGTACTATGCACTTTTTATGCCAGTCTTAGGGCTTGAACTCAGGGCCTAGGCGTTGTCCCTGGGCTTTTTGCTCTACCACTTGAACCAACATTCCCCTTCCAGCTTTTTGGTGGTTAACTAGAGATAAGAGTCTCACAGACTTTCCTGCCCATGCTGGCTTTGAACTGTGATCCTCAGATCTCAGCCTCCTGAGGCAGCTAGGATTACAGACATGAGCTACCAGTGTTTGACTTAGTCATTTGCATTTTAACACTTCATATAGTCGGCATGAATACTAAGGTACCTTGATCCTCAAAATGCTACCTATAGCGGTATGGAAATAGAGAGGTATGGTATACGGAAATGAAATGCTTGGCCCTAGGAATGATCTCATTTCATGTTATAGCCACCATCATATGGAAGTCACAGAACACATCACTACCAGCAGCACTGAGTGTACTAACTGAGAATGAATCTCTTGTTCCCAACAGGTATTTATAGAAACAAAGTCAGATGTGGTTTTCTCTCATGACTCCTACTCTTCTTACAGTAAACAACTCCATTTCTTTATTATTATTATTATTATTATTAGTGCATGTTCATTGTGCAGAAAGGTTTCACATGGTATTTCACATATGCATATGTTATACAACTTCCCTTGCTTATATCCAGTGGTATTCTGGATTTTTATTCCATTTCTAATCATTCTACTTATGAAATCTTTCCAAGGGGACAAGAAAGAATTGGAAATGTTTTTCTTCATTCTTCTTGCCTTTGCTTATTCAAATAAAAACATCATTTTTGAGAAAAACTCTAGATAGGTTGTTCTGAATCCTTTGACCCTGAGAGATGGACACACCCCTGGTATAAATGAATCTTGATGCTTTAGAGCTTAGAGGTAACTTACAAGTCATCTGACCTACTCTCTAGTTTTATAGAAGGGGAAGTAGAAGCCTGTATAGCCAAGTGAATCATCCAAGAATGCACAGGTCAGGGCTGCTGACAGTTTCATCAGGCCATAAAAAGCATTTACCAAGAGTCTTCATATCCAGCCAATAACAGTTATACACAAAGCTTCAATACAATAAATTCAGTCATCACTACTGTAAGATATTGTAATAATTTGACCCAAGCTAGACCAAAGTGTCCTTGAAGTTCTCTATGAAAGCAAAGCTTACTAAACAGTAGTATAAGAAGACCATAGAGCCAGGTGCCAGTGGCTCATGCCTATAATCCTAGCTACTCAGGAGGCTGAGATCTGAGGATCGAGGTTCAAAGCTAGCCCAGGGAAGAAAGGCTGTGAAACTCTTATCTCCAATAAACTGCCAGAAAACCAGAAGTGGCACTGTGGCTCAAGCGGTAGAGCGCTAGCCTTGAGCTGAAGAGCTGAGGGACAGTGCCCAGGCCCAGAGTTCAAGCCCTGTGACCTACCCTCCCCCCAAAAAAGAAGAGCATAGAATTCATAGTTTGCCTATTTCTCAAAGCAAACTTTCTAAAAACATACACCTTTAACCATACACAACTATTCTTCTGATTTTAAAATAAACCTTTAACATTGACCTTATAAAACTTCTGTTTTTTCACATTCACAAGAATTTATGTAATTTAAAATTCATATAAGTAGCATATCATTGTTCTCAGCACAGACAGCCCTCATTGTCTGTGGGGGCATGGGTTCCAGGACCTGTGGTGGATACCAAATCCTAAGGATGCTCAAATATCATATAAAATGGTTTAATATAACCTACGCATTGCCCTCTGTATATGCTAATCATATCTAGGTTATTTATAATACCTAATACAATGCAAATGCTGCATGGTTGTTATGCCATAGAAGAACTTAGACTTAGTTAATTATTTTATTGTCATTATATGCTTTCAATTAAAAGTTTGTTTTAAATAAAGGTGGTCAGCATTTTCATGGATCTGAGCTATCTACCATCTTCTGACTCAGAATTAAAATTACTTATAGGACTTCAAAAGGGAATCAAAAATTGTGTAATGAGGCCAACTACCAGAGCAACTGCCCTCATTCACCTTTTCTTTAAGACAGAGAATGGCTACCTCCTGTCTCTGCCTCCCAAGTAGCTGGGATTTCAGGAGTGAAAGCCCACCCTTCATTCTGCGTTCATCTTGAGGGACTATGGATACTCTTATTTAGATGGATGAGAAGGTTGAAGTGTTTAGACATGTGTTTTCCTCCAATAATACTAATGTTGGACTTTTAATGGCAACCCCTATTTATACACACCAAGGATTTCTTCAGCTGAAAACTGATGGCAGGGCCAATCACTACAAGGCCTTTCAGAAATCTGTTGTGCTTCCCCCACACTATTATGCAAGGAAGTTTCTGTCTTGGAAACAGTGAACATAGAAAGTTTGGTTTAAACTCTAAGCCCCTAACCAAATAATTTTTAAAAAGGTCTTGAATATTTTGACACTGTAAAATAGAATTGATTCTTAGTTGCTCTCGTTTGGATACAGTTTGAGTATGTCTCCTAAAGGTTCATGTGTTGGAAGCTTGAGTCCTTGGTGTAGAAATGAATATTAAGGTGATGGAAAGTTTAAGAGGTGGGGCCTCTTTGTATAATTAATTTATGCTAATCACACATGCTAAATTTATCTAAAAAGTAGGGGAAGAGGTGTGGCCTAATGGGAGGTAATTAGGCCTTTGGGGATGCTGTCCCGGGAAGGCATCAATTCTACCTTCTCGCAGTGTTAGTCTCCATGAGAGTGTATTTCTATATCAGGAGGCCTCCCCTGCCTCTTTGGCTCCTTCTGCATGTGGCCATTTCCCTTTTTACTTCCTTGCTATGTTGTGATGGAACCAAAGTGGTCTTCAGCAGAAACCAAACAGAAGGGTATCAAGCATCCCAACGGAAAAGTTCTGAAAATCTGTTTCACAATCTGAATATACTTAACACTGCTGAACTGCCTACTTTAAAAAGGCTAGGGGCTGAAGATGTTATTCAAGTACAAGGCCTTGAGTTCAAATCCCAATACCATAGGGGAAAAAAGGTTAGGACAGTAAATTTTATGTTATGTGGTTTTTTTTTTACCACAATATATTTTAAAAGCAAATACAGTATTACTAACTCCCCAGACAGCCTCGTGTCCCTTTCCAGTCACTCCCCTTGTTCTATAGAATTGCTGGTCTCTCAAAACAAATTATCTGCTCTAAAATATTCGAGTTCCTGAGGGATAAAAAGTTTATCAAACCCCTTTCTGTCAGACATGAAGACAGCTTCAAATCCAAAGATATCCACTTCTGGGTATTTACCCCAATCATCACCAAAAAAAGCCATACTGAAGATTTTTTTTTTGCCAGTCCTGGGGCTTGAACTCAGGGCTTGGGCACTGTCCCTGAGTTTCTTTTGTTCAAGGCTGGCACTCTTCCACTTGAGCCACAGTACCATCTCCAGCTTTTCCCTGAGTAGTTTATTGGAGATAAGAGTCTCACAGACTTTCCTGCCCAGGCTGGTTTTGAACCATGATCCTCAGATCTCTACTTCCTGAATAGCTAGGATTATACAGGTGTGAGCCACCAGTGAGCCTGGCATTGGTTTGGTTTCTTTGAGACAAGTATAGCCCCAGAGAGCCCAACCATAGCTCAGGTTGGCCTTGAACTTTCTATCCTCCTAACTCAGCTTCCAGAGTACTAGGATTACAGGCTTGTACTACCATGTCTCACTAAACCCAAAAAGAACTTGATAGTGCCTGTCATGCAAAAGGAACTTAGCAGTGCTGGCTAGTTCTATGTTGACTGAGGGCCTCAGGCTTGAGATGGTGAGCAATGCTGAAGGGAGGAAAGCACAGCAAACGGAGGTGCTGCTTTGCAATCTTGCCAAAGGTCAGCCCTGCATATTCATTACAGGCTATTCACTGACGATGCTTTTTTTTCTCTCTCTCTCTTTCGCTGTGTTGACAACATGATCTGTAGGTTCATATTTGAATCCAGCCTAAACTATATATTTCTTTTTTGTTACTGTGGGCATAACACTAACTGCTTATTTTCTTACCAAGGTGTTTATTGCCAATGTATACAGCCTAAGCCTAAATAGATGTGCTTGTTAATGCTTGCTTTCCAAATTCCTCAGGAGAAAATTCTAAATGCAAAGAAATTTGAGTTCACTTTATTTTAAAACTGCCTTAAAGATTTGATTCACTGGATTTTTTTTGATTATGTGCTTTTCCAAAGGGCATCAAATGCTGGAAAGAATAAATGACACAGTCATAAGAATTGTGATCAAGAAAATGGATAAAATTGTTACTGTAGAACACAAATGGTAGTGGCTAGGGCAGACGTAAATAATCGTTTTAGTCTTAATGCCAAGGGAATATGATACATCACTCTAATGTCAGATAGTAGGCAGATATGCTAGGTGCCTTGGAAACAAGAAAAGTATTGTTATATGCTAAGGACTAGTTATTAAATCAGTAGTCACAAACTCAATGATCCACTTTATAACATATTTAGTAGCTCCCTTGAACTAGCTCGAAATGAAATTCATAAATGATGGGCTGGGAAGGTGGCTCAGTGGTAGAGCGCTTGCCTTGCATGCATGAGGCCCTGGGTTCGATTCCTCAGCACCACATAAGCAGAGAAAGTCGGAAGTGCTCTGTGACTCAAGTGGTACAGCACTAGCCTTGAGCTGAAGAGCTGAGGGACAGCACCCAGGCCCAGAGTTCAAGCCTCATGACTGACCAAAAAAAAAAAAAAAGAAATTCACAAATGATTATTTCCTACCCCTATACATAATCATAAAAAAACCAACATATGGCCCGTGTAGAAAGGAAAAGTTAAAGGAAAGTAACATGTCATATAAAAACATGTAAAAAGTAGCATGTATTAAAACATAAAATAAAACATTTAAAAAATATATGGCAACCCTAGAAAATATAAGAAAGTAATCAGGCGTTTCTATTAATTAGAGTATCCTGTGAATGACAGCGCAAGCTATACACTGACGGGTTGTACATTCTTAGCAAGTCCAATCACAAAAACACTTCCTGCCCACGTTGCTCTTCCTTCCCAACATGGTGAGCAACCCCTGGAAAAGTCCAAGCAAAACTAAACAGGCACACATTCAGTCACTCATACTCAAATATTTATTTAGTTTCAACTGTGTGCACAACAGTTTGCTAAAAATCCCTCATAGAACAAGGCAAGATATAAATTAAGTAAATATATAATATGACACGAACCTATATATAAATATATATATACATATGCTGACAATTCATAGGAGACAATTAAACTTGGTTCAATATTTTTCACCTTTATCAAAACAAAAATACAAATAGCCAGGTGCTGGTGGCTCACACCTGTAATCCTAGGTACTTAGGAGGCTGAGATCTGAGGATCGGAGTTCCAAGCTAGCTCAGGCAGTAAAGACCCTTATCTCCAATTAACAACAGAAAGCTGGAAGTGGTGCTGTGACTCAAATTGGTAGAGCACTGGCCTTGAGCAGAAAAGCTTAGGGACAGCGGCTAGGCTCTAAGTTCAACTCTAATGACTCCCCCTCTCCCCAAATGCTCAAGGATAATACTCAAGCTCCGAGTTCAAGCCCTAGGACTGGCACCAAAAAAAAGAGACACAAACATGTAATAAGCATGATACTAGGTATTAAATATCTTGTTTGGGCCTCACAATCATCTCTAAAGGTAACCATTGAACTATATAAAATTGTCCATATTTGATCTTTTTTTTATTGTGAAAATACTGTACAGAGTGGTTACAATTACACGGGCAAGATAATGAGTACATTTCTTTTCAAGCATTGTAGCCTCCTCCTTTGTTTCCCTTTCCCATCCCTTCCCATCCTCCCCCTGTCCCCCCAATCCTCTCCCCAAAGTTTTCGACATAATGACTTGTACATCTCATTGTTGCAATGGGTCCACCTCTATCTCTATTTAAACGATTTGTTTTTCCCCTTCCCCTCCACAAATTATACCGACATCAAATACAGTGGCCTCTACAAATGGCAACATCATAAATTTCCACTTAATTTTATATTCTCTGGTTTAGAGACAAGGAAACTGAGACCCCAGTATGTCAACTGGCAGATATCAAACCACTATTTGACAAAAGAGCCAAGATTCCTTCTAGAGTTGACTGGCTCATCCTGCCTATGCTTCCCACCAAATAGTTCAAACGCATTGGCTCTACTGCATTCCCTGGAAGATCTACTAGAATCATGCTATTTTGAAGTAACTCCAAGTAAAAGAAATTAAAGACCCACATTATGCCACAACAGCTAACACTGGCTTCTTGGATTTCTTATTCATCATTGATTAGAAATAATCACAATTGTTGATACATTTTAGAGGAAATTTTTAAAAAATACATTGCAGGGCTGGGAAGGTGGCTCAGTGGTAGAGCGCTTGCCTTGCATGCCTGAGGCCCTGGGTTCGATTCCCCAGCACCATATAAGCAAAAAAAGAAAAAAAGTCGGAAGTGGTGCTGTGGCTCAAGTGGTAGAGCGCTAGCCTTGAGCTGAAGAGCTGAGGGACAGCGCCCAGGCCCAGAGTTCAGGCCCCACGACCGGACGCAAGAAAAAAAAATACATTGCAACTATTGTTTGATTGGTTAAGAATATAAATTAATGTTTATTTATAATGAAATTTAACTGTTGCCTAACTTATACTTGAGATATTAATTTTTCACTTGGGCTTCCCTCTCTTTTTTTAACAACCAAAGGGGATGGATATGTTATTTATCTTTTGGTTGGGTGTGCTGGTCCTGGTGCTTGAACTCAGGGCCTGGGTGCTGTCCCTGAGCTTTTGTATTTAAGTTTACTGCTCTACCACTTGAGCCACAGCTCCATTTCTGGCCTTTTGGTAATTAATTGGGGATGAGTCTCATGGAGTTTCAAACCAAGAATGGCTTTGAACTGAGATCCTCAATCTCAGCCTCCTAGTTAGGAATATAGACATGAGCCACCAGCCTCTGCCTACGTTAATTATCTTGAGTTTTTCTATCATGTATAACCTATATAGATCAAAACATCACATTGTGCCCCATAACTAGATGCAAATATTACTTGTCAATTAAAAATTAATTAAAAGGTATTGCTCAAGTGGTAGAGTATCTGCCTAGCAAGCATGAAGTCCTGAGTTCAAATCTTAGTACTTCCAAAAGAATAACTAAATAGGGCTGGGAATGTGGCCTAGTGGTAGAGTGCTTCCCTAGCATACATGGAGCCCTGTGTTCAATTCCTCAGTACCATATAAATAGAAAAAAGCCAGAAATAGTACTGTGGTTCAAGCGGTAGAGTTCCAGCCTTGAGCAAAAAAGCTCAGGGACAATGCCCAGGCCCTGAGTTTGCCCAGGACTGGCAAAAAAAATAATAAAATGTAAAATTGTACTAGTGGGAATGGAGTGGGTAAGCAGAGAGGCTGACAGAGGGTGAATAGGTTCACAATACTTTATGTACACGTATGAAAATGGAACAATGAAGCTTGTTAAGATTGGCTTAGGAAGAGTGATGGAAAGAATGAGTCTATAAGCTGTATGACCATTAATAATATACTTCAGATAGTTTTGTGTCTGAAGGTCCTTCGTGATAGGCTACATGGCACTAGGAGAAATGGCATTTAAAGGAAAGGCACTACAAGTGACATCACATTCGACATGAGGCTTCACAGTGAAATAGCCAGATGAGAATGGTGGAGGTAACAACGCTCAATAGGAAATGGACTCATTACTCATGTAACTGTCGCCCCTCTGTACAGCATCTTTACAGTACAAATGTATATATTAAAAAAGGATGAGAATAGTGCACTTTAAGAAAATAAAGTATGGGCTGGGAAGGTGGCTCAGTGGTAGAGTGCTTGCCTTGCATGCATGAGGCCCTGGGTTTGATTCCTCAGCACCACATACGCAGAAAAAGCTGGAAGTGGTGCTGTGGCTCAAGTGGTAGAGC
>NW_012267310.1:4397372-4404366 GCF_000151885.1 Dipodomys ordii | reverse complement strand
CAAGTGGTAGAGGGCTCGCCTTGAGCTGAAGAGCTGACGGACAGTGCCCAGGCCCAGAGTTCAAGTCCCATGACCGACCAAAAAAAAAAAAAAAGAATCTCACCTAGTAGCTAACATAAGGATAGTTATAACCCCATCCCTTATTTTTAGGTCAGATAGTCATAATACTCAGGTTATCTTTTTTCCTTGGTCATTAGTCTTGAACTCAGGGCCTGGAAGCTGTCCCTAAGCTTTTTTACTCAAGGCTAGCACTCTACCACTTTGAGCCACAGCTCCACTTCCGGTTTTCTGGTGGTTAATTGGAGATAAGAGTCTCTTGGGGCTGTGTGCTGGTGGCTCACACCTGTAATCCTACTCAGGATCCTGGGATCTGAGGATCAATGTCAGCCCAGGCAGGAAAGGCTGTGAGTATCTTACCTCCAATTAACTACCAGAAAACTGGATGTGGCACTGTGGCTCAAAGTGGTAGAGCGCTAGCCTTGAGCAAAAGAGCTCAGGGACAGCACACAGGCCCTGAGTTCAAACCCCATGACTGACCTTCCCCCCCCCAAAAAAGCATCTCATGGAACTCTGATCCTCAGGTCTCAGCCTCCTGAGTAGCTAGGATTACAGGTGTGAGCCACCAGTGCCAGGCCTCAGGTTGTCTTAAAGTCAAGAGCTTCGAAGGTGATGAGCTTCATCATTTGCTTTTATCTTCTTCCTAGTTAAAGTGTACTTATAGGTCCTAGAATCTAATTATAATAAAACCAAGCCACTCACACAAAGAAGACTTACAACTTTGAAGAATTCCACAAAGGAACTGCTGCTTGAAAATAATATTGATAAGTCAAGAGTCATCACACACCCAGAGAATGGCAGATTTCTCTTTTTGACAATACAAGAAACGTGGCATTTCTTTTCCTTTGAGAATGTTCTTTGTTCGCCATCATTTAGTCAGGACAATGACCATCTCATCTCATCTGTATTTCCACTACTTCAGCCAAACCCCATGCTACTCCAGGACCACAGAGCTCTACAAGGTCCACAAAGAAATGAAGAAAATGAAAAAGGTCAAGGTCAACTTGTTCCTGCTTCATCAAGCACACTGAGTTCAGGTGGAACGTGATTTCGGAGGTGGTGGCTTTGCTCCATACAAGAAACACACAATGAAGCTGCGCAAGCAGATCTCAATGGACAAATGGGCTCACAAGCCAGTCAAATAAAGGGTGTGGACACATATCCTTGCCAAAAGGAAGCATGATGAGACGAACAACATCCCATAACCATCAGGCAAGCCACTGGGCAAGAAAGACCGAGTCCTCTTATAATAAAACCTTTACCAAATAGGAAACAAAGAACAAAAAACAATGACCCTCTATTCAAACCTGAAAAAGGTTGTTCAAAGAATTTGAAGTTATTCAGGTACCTACTGGAAACAAGTACTTGTAGCTTGCCTAAGTGGTAGCCTTAATAAACTGGATAATGATAGTATATCACTTATAAATAATGCTGCTATGAATGGGAAGTATATTAGTGAAGGTACAGAAGCAAAAACTGGTTGGAGTTCATTACCGTAAGCAATAGAAAAGCTGCTATTTTCTTTGCTCTTTTCTCTCTTCTTTTTTTTCCTTCCTCCCTCCTTCCATTCCTTCTTCTCTTTCCTCCTTCTTTCCTTCCTCCCTCCCTTTTCTGTTTTTTTTTTTTTTTGTCGGTCGTGGGGCTTGAACTCTGGGCCTGGGCGCTGTCCCTCAGCTCTTCAGCTCAAGGCGAGCGCTCTACCACTTGAGCCACAGCGCCACTTCCGGCTTTTTTCATTTTTGCTTATGTGGTGCTGAGGAATCGAACCCAGGGCCTCAGGCATGCAAGGCAAGCGCTCTACCACTGAGCCACCTTCCCAGCCCAGAGTTTCTTGCTTTTTCTTCCTCCTCCTCCTCCTCCTCCTCTTCCTCCTCTTCCTTCTTCCTCCTCCTCCTCCTTCTTTCTTCCTCTTCTTCTCCTTCTCCTTCTTCTTCCTTTTTTTGTTGGTCGTGGGGCTTGGACTCAGGGCCTGATTACCACTCCCCAGATCTTTTGCTCAAGGCTAGCGCTCTACCACTTTGAGCCACAGCTCCGCTTTCCGTTTTCTGGTAGTTAATTGGAGATAAGAATTTCATGGACTTTCCTATCTGGGCTGGCTTTCGATAGAAATCTTCAGATCTCAGCCTCCTGAGTAGCTAGGCTTATAGGCATAAGCCACAGTGCCTGGTTAGTTCTTTATGGATGGGGTTAAAAACAGCAGAAAACAGCATCAGGGCTGCTATGATAGCACAGGACCTGATACCTTCAAAGTGTTTCCTCCAAACAGCCTGATCCAGTTTTGTACTTGTCAAACGTGTTCCCCTAGTTAGGAACAACCAGCCTTAATGTAGTTAGTCACTCCAGAGGGGAAACTAGAGGTTTGTGTTCCCAGAGGACTGTCTCCTCTCCTTCTCTCTCCACATCCTCTCAAGATGATGTATTCTATGGCCTAAAAACAGTTGGCAGAAGAAACAGTACCAGAGCTAATGCCATCTTGCCCATTCTGTGTGGTTTTATGGTGGAAAGGTCCAATTGCTGTGTCACTCAGCTCTGGGAGAGCACTGGCCAGCAGTCCGCTCACCTCCGTGTCTTTCTTTCATGTTTTATAGAGATGACAACACACCCTTCTGGGTGTCAAGAGGCTTTGATATGAGTTGCTTGGGGGCCTGTGGTCTCTGTCTGATCACCTGGAACCATAGCTGTCCCTGAGTCCTTGATGATAGTTTTTATTTCTTATTAATTTATTTTGTTTGGCAGTTGTGTGGCTTGACCTCAGCGCCTTGGGCATTGTCCCTGAGCTCTTTTGCTCAAGGCTAACACTCTACTGCTTTGAGCCACAGCTCCACTACTGGTTTTTAGGTGGTTAATTGGAGGTAAGAGTCTCATGGGGACTTTTCTGCCCTGGATTTGAACTGTGATCCTCAGAACTCAGCCTTTGGAGTAGCTAGGATTACAGATGTGAGCCACCAGCGCCTGGCTTTCTAATGGGTTTTAAAAAGGGCCTCTTCCTCTAGGAGCAAGCTGTCTTCATCTTAGCAAATGGCACCTGGGTTGGATTTCAGCTCCTGCTGAGTTTCAGATGTCTTTGTGCAGGACACAGCCCACACACGCACCGTGGTGTTTCTAGGACTATAAAAACCTCCCACGTCCACTCCCAGCAGGTCACAGGCCACCTTCCCACCCTCTGGCGCTGCTACAATTTGCTCTCTCTCTTCTTAGTAAATACTTAGCTCAGGATCCTACAGAATGATTCTTACCACTTTAGGGGCTATCTGCTAACTCTTGCCTCATCTTCCCTTCATTTATAACTTGCCTGGACATCCTTGCCTGCCCATTTCAATGAGTTAATTCACCAAGATCATTTGGCCTACAGTAGTAGCAGCCCTACTCACAGCCCCAAGGCTACAGGGCTCCTCCCCAGCCAAGTGGCACCAATTTGTGGCCAAGTGTCTGCAGAGGTAAATTCCCTTTAAGTTAAACAAATAAACAAAAAGCTTAAAGGCTGAAGGATGGTCAGATTTTCCTAAGTGTGGGAGGGGTGGGAATTTCTCTAAGAAGCCAAGGTGCCTTCAGAGAGAAAGCTCATGACAACTGGTTTGGGAAATCAGTTAAGTGATTCAGATGATTTTAATGGAGGGCAATCGGCAGGGTGGGAAGGTGACAGAGAAAGCCGAATAGGTAACGGCACTGGGTAACATTATTGAAGGAAAGCCACTGGGATCTGGGTCTTGATTACAGCAGACACCAGAAAGTGGGCTCAGTCCAGCTGATGACAAGCCACCCTTTGAAAGAAGTTGTATAAGAATATCAGGAGAGGCTGGGAACGTGGCTCAGTGGTAGAGCGCTTGCCTTGCATGCCTGAGGCCCTGGGTTCGATTCCTCAGCACCACATCAGCAGAAAAAAGCTGGAAGTGGCGCTGTGGCCCAAGTGGTAGAGCGCTAGCCTTGAGCTGAAGAGCTGAGGGACAGCGCCCAGGCCCAGAGTTCAGGCCCCACGGCCGACCATCACTGCTCCTGTTCTGAAGGGGGATTCTCTCTGGGGTATAGAAATCTCATCTGCTCCCTTGTGATATCCTGAGAATGTGTGGTACTGATAATAAATAGTAAAGGGTAAGAAAAATAACTTCCATTGGCTTATTGTGTGCCAGGCTCTATGAAGAATGTACTCTTCTCAACCCATTTTACAGACAGGCATGGAGAGATTTTATAACCTGCCCAAGGTCACTTGGTAGACTTAGTAGCAACTACTCTATCTCAGGCAGCAGTCTGGCTTCAAAGCCCAAGCTCAAAGCCAATACTGTCATACTATTATTGTACTGCTCACCATTCTAGCTATCCATCAACATCTTAATATGTGCGTATTTCTCCTCCACAAATCATCAGTGTCTTTCTAGGATGTTAAAATGGAAAATAGGACAATCCTTTTGCCTTCCTATCAAAACATGAAGAATTCTGGGACCAGGGTCCAAATTGCTTGATCATTCCATCTCTCCTCCTTCACTGTGTGTTAACACAGGGACTATTTTCTCCTTCAGCAGAGAATCCCAGACTAAATTACAGAGCAGGCTACAAAATTGCTACCCTTAGCTCTCTTCTTTGCCTGTTTTCTATAAAAGAGGTTCTTTCTGTTGGTTGTATAAATATGACAGAACCTACCACTGCTTTGAAATCATGTGGGAAAATGTATCATCCGTTCTGAGCTCTGTTGGAACAGACCTGCCAGAATCCACCGACAATGCCTTGGGAAAAAACAGGGCTCCTGGGAACCCCCAAGCCAAAGCTTCAGCATTCTCATGAGAATGTGTGGGTGAGTAATACCGGGGAGAACGTGACACATTCCCAGGAATCAGGAAAGCACTATTACTGCGCCTCTGCCTTCATTGGTGACTAGCCCATCTAGCGAATGCATACAGTAATTGGCCAACTTTCCTGTGTCTCACTGCCTAAGAGTTCTACTTCATTCTCACCAAATAAGCTAGCTGGCCATTCACTCAAATCTTGAACACCTGGACTCATCTCTCTTCTTGCCTTACCCAGACTTCTTTCTCTTACTTTTCTGTCTTATCAGATTTCTGGCTAGCTCATTTATTTGACTTCATAAGGGAGACATTTTCTTTTCTTTCTTTTTGTTTTGTCGGTCATGGGACCTGAACTCTGGGCCTGGGCACTGTCCCTCAGCTCTTCAGCTCAAGGCTAGCACTCTACCAGTTGAGCCTCAGCACCACTTCCAGCTTTTTTCACGTATATGGTGCTGAGGAATCAAACCCACGGTCTCATGCATGCAAGGCAAGCACTCTACCACTGAGCCATCTTCCCAGCCCCTCTTTTCTTTCTTGATGGGCAACTTATGAAAAGAAATCTTGATGACAGGTGCCCGGTGGCTCATACCTATAATCCTAGCTATTCAGGAAGCTGAGATTTTAGGATCACAGTTCAAAGCCAGCCAGCTAGGAACATTTGTGAGACTATTATCTTCAATTAACTACCAAAAAAAATTACAGAAGTGGAGATCTGGCTCAAGGAATAGAGCACTAACCTTGAGCAAAAAAAAGCTTGGAACAGTGCCAGGTGCTGAGTTCAAGTTCCAGGATTAGCACAAAAATAAATAATCCTTATTCATTTTTAATTATTTAATTTTCTTTGCTTTTTTGTTTATACATAGTTATTTTCATTGTCTATATTTAAAGTATATGACATCTTGTCATATACTTTATACATATACTTTGTCATATTTAAAGTATATAGACATATTGTCTATATTTAAGGTATATGACAGTGATTAGTACCATCAAGTAAATTAACATGTCCATCCATACCTAATAGTCAAATTTACCATGTGTGTGTGCTAAGAGCATTTTAAAAATCTAGAGCTGAGCTGGGAACTGGTGCAAAGCCCAGCCCTGAGTTCAAGCTCCAGGACTGACTCACAAACACACACACACAAAAATGAGAGCCGGGTGCTGGTGGCTCATGCATGCGATCCTAGCTACTCAGGAGGCTGAAATCTGACTATGCTTTGAAGCCAGCCCTGGAGAAAAGTCTTTGAGACTTCTATCTTCAATTAACCAACAAAAGGCCAGAAATGAAGCTGTAGATCAAGTGGTAGAGCACTAAATTTAGACAAAAAAGGTCAGACACAGCACCCAGGCCCTGTGTTCAAACCCCAGGAGCAGTATAAAAAAATCTGTTCTCGGGCTGGGAAGGTGGCTCAGTGGTAGAGCGCTCGCCTCACATGCATGAGGCCCTGGGTTCCATTCCTCAGCACCACATAAGCAAAAAGAAAAAAAGCCAGAAGTGGCGCTGTGGCTCAAGTGGTAGAGCGCTAGCCTTAAGCTGAAGAGCTCAGGGACAGCGCCCAGGCCTAGAGTTCAAGCCCCACAACCGACCAAAAAAAATTTTTTTTTTCTAAGAGGGGAAGAAGAGAAAGGGATGAGGAAGTTAAGATTGATTGGAATACATTTGTGCATGTGTGGAAATGTCACAATGAACGTCTCCCCACTGTGTACAACTAACATGATAAAAAAAATATTTGTTCTTTGCAGGGCGATGGTGGTTCATGCCTGAAATCCTACCTACTCAGGAGGCTGAGAACTAGAGGATCTTGGTTTGAAGTTAGCCTAGACAGAAAACTTCACCAAATTCCATTTCCAAAATTAACAGGCAAAAAGTTGGGCTATGCAAAAAAACAGATCTGAGGCTCATGGTTCAAAACCAGCCCAGGCAGGAAAGTCTATGACATTCTTATCTCTAATCAACTACAAAAAAGCCAGGAATTGAGCTGTGGCTCAAGTGGTAGAGTGCTAACCTTGAGCAAAAACAGTTCAAGTACAACATGCAGGCTTTGAATTCAAGCCCAGGACTGGGAGAGAAAAGAAAGAAAAGAATGGAAAGGAAGGAAGGAAGGAAGGAAGGAAGGAAGGAAGGAAGGAAGGAAGGAAGGAAGGAAGGAAGGAAGGAA
>NW_012267310.1:4387530-4392537 GCF_000151885.1 Dipodomys ordii | reverse complement strand
TGTCCCTCAGCTCTTCAGCTCAAGGCGAGCGCTCTACAACTTGAGCTACAGTGCCACTTCCGGTTTTCTGGTGGTTTATTGGAGATGGAGTCTCACAGTCTCTCCTGCCCGGGCTGGCTTTGAACCGTGATCCTCAGATCTCAGCCTCCTGAGTAGCTAGGATTACAGGCGTGAGCCACCAGCGCCCGGCCCCTTTTCTGTTTTTGTTTGTTGTTGTTGCTGTTAAATATGAGATCTCATTAGGTGCACCCACATTGACCTGGAACTTGCAATGCTCCTGGTTCCAGCCTCTTGAGTAGTGGAATTACAAGCTTGCACTATCATGACTAACTCCAGAAGGGAAGTCTCCACTGGCCCTGCTTCATATATATGGGCTATTCTGGGTTCCCATAGAAGCAGACCTGAAGTCAAGGATTTGAGCACAAGCAGTACTTTGGTCTCAGGTTATAAGGGAAGGAAAGCCATTTGGGGATGGAGTGCTTCAAAGTGCCACAGAAGTAGTTGGAGCCAACGTGGCTGGGAACTAGGAGCTGGGGGCAGGGAACCTCATCACTCCACTCTGTAGCTGCCTGCGATCATCCTACAGGTAAAAAGACTAGGCAGCTAGCTACAGAATAGAACGCAAGTATCTCAAATGACATGCTCACCCTGACAAGAGATTTTTTTTTTGTCAGTTGTGGGGCTTGAACTAATGGCTTGGGCGCTGTTGAGCTTTTGTGCTCAAGGCTAGTGCTCTACCACTTTGAGGCACAGCTCCATTTCCTGTTATAGAGACGTTAATTGGAAATAAGAGCTTCACAGACTTTGCTGCTCAGGCTGGCTCTGAACTTGGATTCTCAGATCTCAGCCTCTGAGTAGCTAGGATTACAGGTATGAGGCACCAGTGCCTGGTTGATAAACAGTTATCGGAGGCAGTGAAGAGATGGTTGAAGTACATTGTTCCCACCACTTGGGAAAAAGGAACAGAAAGAGGAAGGGAAAAAAGAGGAGCTAGGAGGGTTGCAAAAACAGGCCATTATTTCCTGATTTACTTAAGTCATTCCATCATTAAAATGGCCATGAGTTCAAAGTCTGATACTGCTTACCACCCAAGAAGCAAGAGATCGAATGGCACATTTTCAAGGCTGTCATAATAGCCTAAAACTAGTATAGAGTAGGACTGGGGCCTGAATCAAGATCTTTTTTTTTTTTCTGTCTGGTTCTGAGGTTTAAATTCTGGGCATTGTCCCTGAGCTGCTTGCTTGCTTCCTTGATCTTCCTTCCTTCCTTCCTTCCTTTTCTTCCTTCCTTCCTTCCTTCCTTCCTTCCTTCCTTCCTTCCTTCCTTCCTTCCATTTCTTCCTTCCTTCCTTTCTCTGCAGAGTTGAAGATTGAAGTCAGGACCTTAGTGCTTGCCAGGCAAGTATTCTTCCACTGAGCTAAACCCCCAACACTTCCCTGAGCTTCTTTTGCTCAAGGCTAGCACTCTACCACTTGAACCACAGCACTACTGCCGGCTTTTTCTGTCCTTTAATTGGATGTAAGTGTCTCACAGACTTTCCTGCCGGGGCTGGCTTCAAAACATGATCCTCAGACCTCAGTCTCCTGAGGCATAAGCCACCAGTGCCTGGCTTGAACTAAGATCTTTTTCTGACTCTAAATCCCACTGTCGCTGAGGCATGTACCTTTGTTCCTAGGAAGATGGGTCTTAGAAAATTACCCATCATGCCAAAGGCTTCTCCCATGCCAAGTGGTGCAGTATTGCTGACCAAGGTGTGTGGGGTATATATGGAACCTTGTCAGATCATCTCCAGAACCCATAGCAGATTACCAAAATCAAAATGATTATATACAGAGATCTGAAAGATAAAAAAAACTCAATCCTTTCTCTTCTCACCCATCCCCCAAGTGACCACACAAATCCACAGGTATTTACTAAGCAGTTTGAGCCTGCATTAGGTATCGTATAGTAGGAGAGGCCCATGTTAATTAAAGGCAAGTTCTAGTGCCGTTAGTTTCCTTCAGGGCATGAATAGTATGAAAGTCGCCAGGCACCAATTGCTCATGCCTATAATCCTAGCAGATCTCAGGAGGCTGAGATCTGAGGATTGAGGCTCGAAGTCAGCATGGATAGAAAAGTTCCTGAGAAGCCAGGCACCGGTGGCTCACACCTGTAATCCTAGCTACTCAGGAGGCTGAGATCTGAGGATCAAGGTTCAAAGCCAGCCCAGGCAGGAAAATCCATGAAACTCTTATCTCCAATAAACCACCAGAAAACTGGAAGTGGCGCTATAGCTCAAGTGGTAGAGTGCTAGCCTTGAGCTGAAGAGCTGAGGGACAGTGCTCAGGCCCAGAGTTCAAGCCCCACGACCAACAAAAAAGAAAAGACAAAGAAAGGAAAGTTCATGAGACTCTTCTCTCCAGTTAACTGCCAAAAGAAGTGAAGCTGTGGCTCAAGTGGTAGATGCTGGTCTTGAGTACAAAAACCTGAGTTTAAGCCCCAGGATCAGGAAAAGATAAAAGAGTATGAAAGTCTCTAAAGCAAAGAAATGTCCCAGAGAAAGATGATGTTGGATTTGCTGGCCAAGATCTACTCCAAAGTGTATGCGTTTGCCTCTTTTGAACATGGCCCTGTTAGAAGCCAGCCTTGAACTTGCTTTCTCTTCTATGGACCCTATTTGTATCTTCGGTGAGCTCAGCACATCATTTTTTAAAGGAGAGGGTTGTTATTCAACTAAAATGTTTATAGTGTTTGAATTTTTAATCCCTTACAGTTGGTTGGAAAACATATAAATAAAATAAACACACTACATGGTTCTAAGCTTCTCACCACACCCCCCCCCCCAGGAATAAACTAGAGTTTAAGCTTTCTATCAGTTAGTTGTTCCAACTCCTGCAGTATAATGATTAAAACCCACGTATTTCATACTGCCAGTTGATACGATGGCAGGGGGTACTCACAGATTATATTGTTTAAAGGCTAGAAAGCTCCCCTATCTCCTGGTTACAAAAATGTTTGCCTTTTGGTTGACTAACTGATTTTGAGGCTCACTTGTTAGACTGCTTATTCAGGTTGGAAATCATTAAACAAAATGATAGCTCTTGGTTGAAGAGATCGCCATCTAAAAACAAAACGCTTCTTGCTCCTGAGTGCTCATCAGTTTCTCGTTCCTATTAGAAATCATTCTTTTCCCATGTGGAAGCCCATGAGACCAAGCTTTTATTAAACAGATTCAAAACACTTACCAATCATCACCTCGTTAATCCTCACACTCTTCCCTGTTAAACAGGGACAAGTGCCATTACACCACACTGGGCCAAGACCAGAAAGAGCGCGATGCAGTAGGCAATTATAGGTCTTACAGGAACACACAGGGCACTCAATTCCCACTAAAGTATCAAGGTTGAATCACAGAATAATAAGAGTATTGAATCTGGAATTTTCTGAAAAGACAGAGGCAGGGTGTCAGAGCAAGTGCTAGGGAGTCAGCCAGGGCTCTGCTCAAAGGGGAACTCTGCTTCTTAACCCCTTGAGCAAGGTTCTGAGCCCCTTTAGGGAGTTCATGAAGTAACTGCCTTATAACGAGACTGTGAGATAGTACACGTGAAGCACTAACAGATATTCAGTATAGTTGGTCCTCAGTTCTCACAGGGGAAGGAAGGACTGAGTAAAGGACTCTCCTCGGATACCAGAACTCCATGGAAGCTCAAGTCTCTTATACCAAAGGCTGTGGCATTTTTGTTTAACCTTCATATCTTCATATATGGCCTCTCATATATGATCTCTTCATAAATGTGACCTCTCATATACTTTCAATCATCTTGAGATGACAGTACATAATAAAATGGGAATGCTATGGAAATAGTGCTCATACTGTGTTGTTTAGGGAGGAACAATAAGTAAAATGGCTGTACATATTCACCATGGGCATTATTTTTTAAAGTGGTCGTGAAAAAAGCTGAAGCAAAACTACAAAGCCCCACTGGGCACTGGTGGCTCATGCCTAGATTCCTAGTTACTTAGGAGGCTGAGATCTGAGGATTACAGTTCAATGCCAGCCCAGACAGGAAAGTTTGTGAGACTCTTATCTCCAATGAACCACCAAAAAGCCAGAAGTGGTGTTGTGTCTGACGTGGTTGAGTGTCAGCCTTGAGCGAAAAAGCTACAGGACAACATCCAACCCCTGAATTCAAGCCTAGTACCAGCACGCATGCGCGCACACACATACATACACAACCCAAGGCAGGCAGCCGAACTCCATTTTGTACAACTTAAGAGACAGAGGGAGAAAAAAATGACCCCAGACCTCTGTACTTCTTTGTGGGGGAGTAGAGGTATAGTGAGGTTTAGAGGAATAAAGAAAACTTTGGTTTTCTGTCATGGTGTGAGGAAATGTTTTGTGTGTGTGTGTGTGTGTGTGTGTGTGTGTGTGTGTGAAAACCTCAATGAATATTTTTTTCTGGAAATGAATAGAAAATGGCTTATGTAAGTTACATCAATTAGGACCTTGAGGAAGTAGAAGATAAGACAGAGTTAGGAATGAAAGAGATTTACTTTGAGATGATGACACCTGGGAAGACAGAAGGGGGAGAATCAGACTGGGCAAGGAGAATGTTCATTCAGATAACAATACAACTTCGGCAAGTGTGGGAAGAAATGGAGTGGGTGTGGGAAGCTGAATCAAGCAAGGAAAGCTTTAGACCGTGCTGGTGCTGCAGGAAACGCTCAGTTAATCAACTGAGGAGCACTTGAGCGAGGACTGCCCATAACTTGGGCCCAGGCTTCGGCTGAAGGGGCTGCTATCTAACTGCACTCAGAAGAGCTGAGCAGCAAGCTCTTCCATGATGAGTCTAAGAACCTCATTAGCCCTGATCATATATGAAATAATATTTATCAAAATGAACTCCAGGAAACAGCAACAAGAAGGGTTTTTTGTTTTCTTTTTGTCTTGTTGGTTCGTTTATCTGTCTTTTTTTTAAATTTAATTTTATTTTATTTGTGAACATACTGTACAGAGGGGTTACAATT
>NW_012267310.1:4386062-4387480 GCF_000151885.1 Dipodomys ordii | reverse complement strand
GGAAGGAAAGAAGGAAAGAAGGAAAGAAAGAAAGAAAGAAGGAAGGAAGGAAGGAAGGAAGGAAGGAAGGAAGGAAGGAAGGAAGGAAGGAAGGGGAGAGAGAAACAAAGGGAGAAAGGAAGGAAAAAGAAAGGAGAGAAGGAAGTCATTCTTTTGGCAAATACAGTATGCAATACAACATGAATAAGAGTATGTTTCCATCTTGTTTGGATCTATTGAGATCCTTTGCCCAAAGTTAGTCAGGTTATTTATCGTGTGTGTGTGTGTGTGTGTGTGTGTGTGTGTATGTGTTATCGTGTGTGTGTTATCGTGTGTGTGTGTGTGTTATCGTGTGTGTGTGTGTTATCGTGTGTGTGTGTGTGTGTTATCGTGTGTGTGTGTGTGTGTGTGTGTGTGTGTGTGTGTTGCCAGTCCTGGGGCTTGAACTCAGGGCCTGGGCACTGTCACTGAGCTTCTTTTGCTCAAGGCTAGAACTCCACCACTTTAACCACAGCACCACTTCCCTTTTTTTCTGTTTATGTAGAACTGAGGAATTGAACCCAGAGCTTCATGCATGCTAGGCAAGCACTTTACCACTAAGCTACATTCCTAGACCTATTTATCTTTTGATTACTGAGTTATAAGAGACCTTTGTGTATTCTGGTAACCGATCCCATATATAACTTCTAACTAGTTTCTCCCATTCAGTAGATTGCCTTTTACCTTTTCAATGGTATTATTCTTAAAGACCAAGGTGTGTGTGTGTTTTGGGGTTTTTTTTTGGTGGTTTGGTGTGGTACTGGTTATTGAATTTGGGGTGTTATGCATGCTAGGCAAGCAATGTGCCACAGAGCTCTACAACTTCCAACATTTGGTTTTTAATTTTGATGGGGGCTGGGGCTCAATGCATCCTCTTATTAGGAACCCACCCCAAATATAACAGCATTTATCCATTCAAGAATTGTCATGGCCTAGCCTTTTGTTGTTGTTGTTCATTGTGGGATTTGAACTCAGGACCTGGGTGCTATCCCTGAGCTTTTTTACTCAAGGCTAGTACTCTACCACTTTGAGTTACAGCTTCACTTGTAATTTTCTGGTAGTTAATTGAAAGTAACAGTCTCATGGACTTTCCTGCCCAGGCTAGAGGAGGCTAGATCCTTAGATCTCAGCCTCCTGAGTAATTAGGATTACAGGCATGAGCCACTAGTGCCTGCCTTAATAAAGTGTTTAAATATTAGATTAATTCTATGTTTGGGGTACTCTGCTTAAGGAAAATTAAGTCTGAGCCAGCCAATCACAGTGACTTATTCCTGTAATCCCAGCTCCTCAGGAGGCAGAGATCAAGAAAATCATGTTTGTTTGTTTTTTTTTTGTCAGTCGTGGGGCTTGAACTCTGGGCCTGGGCGCTGTCCCTCAGCTCTTCAGCTCAAGGCGAGCTC
>NW_012267310.1:4374803-4375997 GCF_000151885.1 Dipodomys ordii | reverse complement strand
AGTGAAAGCAGGGGTTATACTGTGGGGGAGGGACATACAAAGCAACAAAGAGATAATCTTATAAATGCGTTAGAAACACATGCATGAAAGAAAAAAAAGGACAAAGGGGACAGCATAGAAATGGAACAAGGGTCAAACAAATGCAGCAGTGTGCTCACTAGACACTATGTTGAAAATGAGCTCTACAACTTGTGGGTGGGGATGGGAGGGAAAAACTGGGAGAGAGCAAGGGAAAGGATGACATTATTCAAAAAGAAATGTACTTTTTACCTGACTTATGTAACTGTAACCCCTTGTACTTCGTCTTTACAATAAGAATAAAAATAAAAACTAAAATAAGGAAGCGTATTAGATGTCTAGCACTGACCTAAAAGAGGAATCTTCAAGTTGGCCCCCTTCCTTTACTAATACCAACATTTCTCACTTTCTTTCTTGTTTTTTCTTTTGCCAGTCCTGGGACTTGAACTCAGGGCCTGGGCACTGTCCCTGAGCTTCTTTTGCTCAAGGATAGCACTCTGCCAAAGCACCACTTCTGGCCTTTTCTGTGTATGTGGTACTGAGGAATCGAACCCAAGGCTTTATGCATGCTAGGCAAGAATTCTACCACTAAGCCACATTCCCAGCCTGACTCTCACTGTGACTTGCTAATTGTGAGACTGAATCACCAAAGACAGTCTAGTCACTGCAGTCAGAAATCTCCAGAAACCTGTATAGTATTTTGTATCCCATTCTGACATAGTGAAAATGATTTGTGGTTATCAGAAATCTCTTTGGAAGAGTAAAGGACTAGAAATAATCACTGAAAACAAAAATGTCACGTGCATGACCATTATAACAGATTTAACTGGCAAAATATGCCCACTTCCTTCTATGATACAATGAACAATTGGGACTATTATACAATTAAACCATTCTTTTTTATCTAAAGGCAGGGGTGGGGGTGGGAGAATAGATAAAGCCATAAATTTGAGAGTTTCTGGAATTTGGACAAACTTCCCCTCTAGCAAAGTTTCAACTGAATTTCACAAGATTTTTTAGAGATTCATAATTTCAGTCATATGTGTTTTTTTTTTTTTTGGGTCCGGTCATGGGGCCTGAACTCTGGGCTTGGGCACTGTCCCTCAGCTCTTCAGCTCAAGACTAGCACTCTACCACATGAGCCACAGCGCCACTTCCGGCTTTTTTCTTTTTGCT
>NW_012267310.1:4373150-4374753 GCF_000151885.1 Dipodomys ordii | reverse complement strand
TCTCCTGCCCGGGCTGGCTTTGAACCGCGATCCTCAGATCTCAGCCTCCTGAGTAGCTAGGATTACAGGCGTGAGCCACCAGCGCCCGGCAAAATCATGGTTTTTGAGGCCAGCCTGAGTCAGAACCAAAGCTGTAGTGTATTAAGAAATGTGCTAACTCATCCCAAACCATAGTTCTATCCTCTCATCCTGAACTGCTTCTGTGCTGTAGATCAATTAATATTGGCACTCTCCAGCCTGTCACCAAAGGAGGCCAAAGCTGGATGAGTTGAAAAAGCACAGTCTGTGCTAATTCCAGGAGGCTCTGCAGCCCCATGGGCTGGTTTGGGGACATAGGACCTGATGTTACCTAATAAAAAACTATGTCATCTCTAATTAGAATTCTATCTTCTCAATGCTCAAGTAGCTCTGGCCTATGGACAGCTATCAGAGCTCTACTGCAGAGAAAAATAAATAGGTAGTGTGTTTTTTAAGTGGGGCACTGGTGGCACATGCCTATAATCCTAGCTACTCAGGAGGCTGAGATCAGAGGATCACAGTTCAAAGCCAGCCTGGGCAGGAAAGTCTGTGAAACTCTCTAGTTAACCACCAAAAAGCCAGAAGTGAAGCTGTGGCTCAAGTAGTAGAGCACTAGCCTTGAGCAAAAAAGCTCAAGGACTGCCCAGGCCCTGAGTTCAAGCCCCAGGACTAGCACAAAAAATGTGTGGGGAGAGCTAGATGTGTTAATTCGAATACATTTGGAACAGGGTGAGATCATTCTGGACTGGCATAGCCTGGAAAATGCCCTTGGGAAGGGAAGGATGGACCTAATTGTATGAGAATATTTCAGAAGGACACATATCAGGACTGGGAACAGAGAATTAGAGAAGGAAAAGGCTGAGCAGACTGTAACAGAGACCCTGGTTGGGCGGGGGCTGTTGAGCAGGTAAAAGGACTTGTGTACTGGACAAAGGAGGATCTTGAAGGACAAGTAGAAGAAAGGGGAATGGGTACAAGAAAACAGCCTCTGAGGGCTGGGAAGGTAGCTCAGTGGTAGAGCGCTTGCCTTGCATGCCTGAGGCCCTGGGTTCGATTCCCCAGCACCACATAAGCAAAAAGCCAGAAGTGGCGCTGTGGCTCAAGTGGTACAGCACTAGCCTTGAGCTGAAGAGCTCAGGGACAGCGCCCAGGCCCAGAGTTCAGGCCCCACAACCAGACCAAAAAATAAAAATAAATAAATAAATCTTTAAAAAAAAAAAAGAAAGAAAACAGCCTCTGAAATACAGGGTGCATGTCTCAAGTGACCAAGATGGTTTACAGGGGTGGGGCAAAAGATGGTAACTTCTATTGTATTTGGTTTCCTCTATGCCAGTATTGGGGCTTGAACTCAGGGCTTTGCGCTTTTTGTTTTGTTTTGGTTTGTTTTTTTTTTTTCTCAGATTGTAGCCTTTAGTCAAAGATTACATGTGTGAGCCACTGATGCCCTGTAATCCTAGCTACTCAGGAGGCTGAGATCTGAGGATCGCGGTTCAAAGCCATCCCGGGCAGGAGAGACCATGAGACTCCTATCTCCAATAAAAACCACCAGAAAACCGGAAGTGGCGCTGTAGCTCAAGTGGTAGAG
>NW_012267310.1:4223542-4360891 GCF_000151885.1 Dipodomys ordii | reverse complement strand
TACCACATGAGCCACAGCGCCACTTCCGGCTTTTTTCTTTTTGCTTATGTGGTGCTGAGGAATCGAACCCAGGGCCTTGAGCATGCAAGGCAAGCGCTCTACCACTGAGCCACCTTCCCAGTCCCATATGTGTTCTTAAATTAAGGATGTCTGTCTTTTTTTTAAATCTGTGCTTAAGGGGTACAAACAAAAAAAGTTATAACTAACAAATTCAGCAAGTCTTTTGGATATAAAATGATCACAAAATACTGATTGCATTTCTATACAGTAACAATGAATGATCTGAAAATGATATTAAGAAAGCAAATTCAGGATGGGAATGTGGCTTAGTGGTAGAGTGCTTGCCTAGCTTGCATGAAGCCCTGGGTTCTATTCCTCAGTACCATATAAACAGAAAAAGCCCAAAGTGGCGCTGTGGCTTAAGTGGTAGAGAACAAACCTTGAGCAAAAGAAACTCAGGGACAGTGCCCAGGCCTTGAATTCAAGCCCCACGACTGGAAAAAAGAAAGCAAATTAATTTGCAATGGATTTATGAGACTGAATAAAATACCTAGGAATAAATCTAATCAAGAAAGCAAAAAAACCTTTTACACTGAAAATTATGTCATTGATGAAAGAAATTAAGCACAAATTAATAGAAAGACACCCTGCATGTGTGCATTGAAACACTACTGCTTAAATCAATCTCCAGATTCAATACAAACCCTATCAAAATCTAAATGACATTTTTTTCAGAAATAGAAAAAAATAATTTAACATTCATATGGAAACTCTGGGAACCTCAAATAGCCAAAATAATTTTGAAAAAGGAGAACAAATTTGAATAGCTCATATTTCCTGATTTCAAACCACATTACACTTGATTACTTTAGTAATCAACACAGTGGTGCTAGCCTAAAGACAGCCATATGAACCAATGAAATAGAATGGAGAATCCAGAAATAAACTCATTTACATATAATCAACTGACCTTTGACAAGGATGTCTAGTAACTTAGTAGACAAAGAACATTCTCTTAAACAAATGATGTTGGGAATACCAGCTATCCTTCTGCAAAAGAAGGATATTAAATCCCTCGTCGTTAAACCATAGAAAAAACAATTCAAAATTGATTAAACACCACACAGGATCCTAAACTATTAAAACTCCTACAAAAATATACAGAGGAAAAGCTTCATGACATTTAATTTGGCAATGTTTTCTTGGATATGATACCAAAAGCACAGACAATGCTGGATGCTGGTAGCTCATCCAGTAATCCTACTTACTCAGGAGGCTGAGATCTGAGGATCCAGGCTTGAAGCCAGCCTTAGCAAGAACGTCCATGAGACTCTTATCTCCAATTAACAAACAAAAAGCCAAAAATAAAAGCCACTTGAGCTGTGGTGCAAGCTGTAGAGAACTAACCTTGAGCCAAAAAAAAAAAAAAAGTTCAGGGATAGCCCAGGCCCTGAGTTCAAGCCCACGAATTGGCACTAAAAACTAAAATTAAAATAAAAAAACAAAGGCAAAAAGTCAAAACAAACAAATAGAATCATATCACATTTCAAAACTTCTGTTGGCTGTAGAGGTATATCCCTGTAATCTCTGTGTTCAGAAGGCTGGAGAAGGATAGCAAGTTCAAGGCCAGTCTGGGCTACATAGTGAGATCCTGTCACTAAATAAATAAACAAACCTTTGTGAGTATCAAGGAACCCTTAACATAGTAAAATGACAATCCAGGGCTGGGCACCAGTAGCTCATGCCTGTAATCCTAGCTACCAAGGAGGCTATCTGAGGATTGAGGTTCGAAGCCAGCTCAGGCAGAAAAGTCCATGAGAATCTTAACTCCAATAAACTACCCAAAGAAGCCAGCAACGGAGCTGTGGCTCAAAATGTTAGAGCATTAGCCTTGAACAGAAGAGCTCAGTGACAGCACCCAGGCCCTGAGTTCAAGCCCCATGACCAACAACAGCAACCACAAGAAGACAACCCAGGGAATGAGTGAATGTCTTTTCAATCATATATGCTAGAGTATTTTAGACTTTGCCAGAAAACCATGGAGACATCCAGGTACAAAGAACAAAGAAAAGGCAGATTGCCAAGTAAAGGACCTGGCAAGATCTCTTCTCACAAGAGAGGAGTGAGAAGAAGCATCAGCTATTGTCTGAGGTGACCTATATAACCTTCTGAGGCTAGGAGGGACTAGAAGGGGCTAGAAGGCTGAGACTCCGGTGTGGACATGTGGGCCAGGGCCTTCATCATGGTGGACTAGGCGTTATAGCTACTGCCTAAGTGGTAGATAAAGGACCTGCAGCTGTCCAGACCTGAAGGCCACTCTAAGGGGCTCTTGATGCCTTCTATGGTAGTAGCTGCCCCAAAGAAGTGCCATCCCAAGGTAAGGAAGTTGGAGGCTGATTATTTACTGCCTTTACTACATGGGCCTAGTGTTGCCTAGAAAATGGAGCATGCCAAGCTGTGGAATGCTATGGGAAGGGAGCTCATTGGACTAACATTATATCTAATAAGAGGTTAATGAATATTTAGAAATTGTGGAGAACTCCTATAACTCAACAGCAAAAACGAAATCATCAATAACTCAACAGAATGAGGACAAAGATGGGGTGGGGGTGGAGGCATAGCTCAGTTGATAGAGCAATAGCTAATGAGCAAAAGCAACAGATACTAAGTTTGAGTCCTGGTCTTGAACCTAAAAAAAAAAAAAGAGGATAAGAACTTGGCCAGAAATTTCTCTAAAGATAATATCCAATTCTGTCTACAAAGACTTTTTGTAAGCATTCACTGACTTGAATCATAGGAAAAGAGAGAGACAAGAATTATTGCAAATGTGCCCAGTCCCTTGACTCAGATCAACTGGTTATGTATTTTATTTAATTAATTTCTTTCTTTTTGTCGGTCCTGGGCCTGGGCGCTGTCCCTCAGCTCTTCAGCTCAAGGCGAGCACTCTACCACTTGAGCCACAGCACCACTTCTAGCTTTTTCTGCTGATGTGGTGCTCAGGAATTGAACCCTGGGCCTCATGCATGCAAGGCAAGCACTCTACCACTGAGCCACACAATTGTGTTTAAATGCAGTGAAAGATGGCTTCATTTAGGTTTGCCAGTGAGGATTCACTTTGCTTGGGCCTTGGTAAAGGATGTCTATACTTTGGAGAAATAGGCTTCTGAAGGAAAGGTGTGTGTGTGTGCACTTGCGCATATGCACACAATGTGTACATATATGCATTAGCATATGTGTGTATGTGAGCAGGAACATGCACACACACACACACACACACATTTTAGGTGGAGTCACATAACCTAGCTGTGGACAGGAAGAAAGAAACTAAGGCTAATAACCAAGTTAAAAATGGACTGGACCTTAGGTGACCTCCAGGTGCAGAGAAGCCAGCTTGGCATTTCCACAGGGAAGTTCAAGGTCACCTTGTCACTGGCTGACACTTCATATCTTCCTGGAAAACAATGGGAATTTTCCCTACAAACCATCTCCAGTTTAACAGGCACTCTACAGGATTTGAAATTCCGGCCTAGATTCTAAAATCCATCCAAGACCGGATTATATTCAGTGGCATTATCTTCCAATCAAAACAGCTACCGAATACCTTTTATGTATTAGGTATGGTGTTCATGGGTTATTACCTCGATCACTTAAACCACATTAACACAAAATGATCTTGACTTTGTCAATGGAAGAACTGAACATCAAAAAGCATCCACAAATTCATATGGCTGGTAAGTAATAGGGAGTTCTAACTCAGATCAGGCAGGAAGTGCCCATTGGACCTCAACAGTGCAATGTGAGAGTCACCCATTCCTCCCTCACAGAAAAGTGGTAGCAGCCATAGTGGGTGGAGAAAGATGGATGGCAGGTGGGTCTATGCATTGCAGAGAAAGTGGGATTTTTTTAAGGCTAAATCTAGGCACCAGTGGTTCACACCTGTAATCCTAGCTACTAAGGAGGCTGAGATCTGAGGATTGAAGTTTCAAGCCAGCCTGGACAGGAAAATCCATGAGACACTTATCTCCAATTAACTGCCAAAGAGGCAGATGTAGAACTGTGGCTTAAGTGATAACATGGTAGCCTTGAGCACAAAAGCTCAGGGAGAGAGTTCAGGTCCTGAGTTCAAGCCCCAGGATCAGGGCCTACATGCGCACAAGCTCATACACACACACAGACACAGACACAGACACACACACACACACACACACACACACAATGGCAAGATCTGAACTAGCTGAGCAATGATGAAGTATGGGACCTGCTCTAACATATTTTCACAGATCACATAGCTTAAAATGGCTGGGAAAGTTTTGATCTATGATATCAGATTTAAGGGCCTGGATCTTCTATGTTCTTATAAGTTAGAATCGAAATACTTTCCTAGCCAGACACTGGTGGCTCATGCCTGTAATTCTAACTACTCAGGAGGCTGAGATCTGAGGATTGCAGTTCAAAGCCAGCCCAGGCAGAAAAGTCCCGGTGAGACTCTTATCTCCAATGAACCTCTGAAAAATCAGAAGTGGCTCAAGTGGTAGAGGAGTAGCATTGAGCACAAAGAAACTGAGGGACAGCACTCAGGCCCTGAGTTCAAGACCTACAACTAAAATAAATAAGGGGCTGGGAAGGTGGCTCAGAGGTAGAGCGCTTGCCTTGTATGCATGAGGCCCTGGGTTCAATTCCTCAGCACCACATCAGCAGAAAAAGCTGGAATTGGTGCTGTGGCTCAAGTGGTAGAGCGCTCGCCTTGAGCTGAAGAGCTGAGGGACAGCGCCCAGGCCCAGAGTTCAGGCCCCACAACTGGAAATTAATAAATAGATAAATACTCTCATGTCTCAGTCTATATTGTCCAGAGCTTGTCCAGCCTAGCAGATCTAAACAATGAGCTCAGGACCAATGAGTTCAGGTGATTCCTTTGGTCAACCTATGGCAGCGAATATTGCATTGCTGTCCTAGATTCTTTCCCCACATTTTACTTTGTCTGAAGGATTTGCAATTCTTCTCATTGGAAGCAAGAAGATATTAACAGATGTGAGGCAAGAAGAGGCTTGGCATAGGCCCTTACAATTGGGCGTGTTCTCTTGCTTTTATTTTGCCACTGAGGTGAGCCTACGAGTTCAAAGAAGAGAGACACCTGGAGTAGACGCACATAGAACCTGCTGCTTTGAACCTCGCCTACATAAGCCAACATCCAGGTATGTGAGAAAGGAAAAGAAAACACTGTGTTGACATATAAGTGAGTTTGGATGGTTTCTTGTGCATTGCGTGTGCACATGCATGTGTATCTATCACGAGTCCTTCACCATGATGAGATGCACTATTCCTTCCAGAGCATCATTTTGGGAAGAGAGGGAAGTTACTAGGGATCAAATCTAGTATTTAGCATTTTCTGGCCAGAGCTCTACTACTTGAGCCATACACACCCCACCCCTAACTCTTGTTTGTTTCTGAGCAGAGGGATTTCACTAACTGCCCATGCCTTCCTCAAACTCAGGATCCTCTGTCTCTGCCTCTAGAGGAGCTCACATTACAAGCTTACATCACCATGCCCAGCCAAAGTAGCTTTGTCAGACTGGACATGAAGTCAAGGCAATGCTATGTGGAAGCAGACTTGTGCCAGCTTGCAAGAGCTGACAATTAGGCATATTTACAAGCGGGCTGTTCAACATAGTCATTATCAGAAATTAAACAGAATAAGTAAACCCTTGACCTCACCATGCAGCTCAACTTTGCTCTCACTGCAGAAGGCCTAACCTACAAGGTGGCTAGTATAGCAGGGCACCTCAATCTAGATACATCCCAGTTACTTCTTCCCAGTGCTTAGTCCCTGCCAAACCAGAAACCAGCTCCTGTTATGAGGAGTCTTCTCTGGCCCTGTTCTCTTTTAATTTGAGACAACTGCTTTGGCCTATAACCCCGACCCCCTCCTGGGCCTGAGTTCCTGCTTTGTTTTTGAAAAATCACTAGATCAGATTTCCCCCAAACCCCAGCCAAGTGACCAAAGCTTATAAGCATGAGAAAGAGCTAAAGGTTGGCTGGCCTCTTAGATTCTAACATGAATCTTAAATCTTAACCCAAGTCCTTAACATCTACCCCTGACATAAACTTTAAAACTACCCTGCTAACTACAATCTAAATCTAACACAACCCGAAAGGTTTACCAAAGCCTTTGCTCTAATCTAAACACCTCCAATCCTGCTTTCTAAACCTAACTTAAAAGCCTAACCCTGGGCTGGGAACATGGCTTAGTGGTAGAGTACTTGCCTAGCATGCATGAAGGCCTGGGTTCGAGTCCTCAGTACCACATAAACAGAAAAAGCCAGAAGTGGTGCTGTGACTCAAGTGGTAGAGTGTTAGCCTTGAGCAAAAGAAGCTCAGAAACAGTGCCCAGGCCCTGAGTTCAAGCCCCAGGACTGGCAAAAACATAAACAAAACCAAAACACCCTAACCCCTAACCCTAACCCTAATCCTAACCCTAACCTGACCCTGGCCTCCTTTTCCAGGATCCTTTGCCATCTGTCTGTACTGCAGTTGCTTCTCCAGCACTACTCAAGTCAATTGCACACAAGGACTTCTCTATTTTCCTCAGCCCTTTAGGCCAGGCTACCTTAACCAGCTGGAAACCTTGGGTTCCATGTTTGGCTCTACTCAATCTTCTTCAGCCACTCTGGAGGTTCCTCAGAGTAACTGAATGAGATTCAGACTCAACTTTCTAAACTCAGACTCTCCCTCTTAGCCCCTTCTTGAGACACAGATGCAAGGTTCCATTACCTGGGAGAGTAACAGAATGAAAAGCTCATCCTAAGTAGACTTCATGAATTTGGCCTACTTGAAATCTGATCACCTTACACTTCTGTGGAAGCTGTTAGCATGATATTTCTTAATGCCTTGGTTTCTTGCTCTATGAACTGGATTTAAGGCCAGGCTCAGTGGTTCATGTCTGGAAGGCTCAGTTATGTCAGAGGCATAAGTAGGAGGATCAAGGTCCAGGGTAGAATGGGAAAAGCATCATGAAGACCCCTCCATCTGAAAAATAACTTCAGCAATAAAAGGCTAAGGGCATAGTTCAGTAGGTAAAGTGCCTACCTAGTAAGCTCAAGGTTCTGAGTTCAAACCACTGTACTGCCAAAAACAAAGAAAGGTATTGGGGTTTGTGTGCTGGTCCCTCCTGGGGCTTAGACTCAGGGACTAGGTACTGTCCCTGAGCATTTTTGATCAAGGCTAGCACTCTATTACTTGAGACACAACTCTACTTTCAGCTTTTTTTGGTGGTTAATTGGAGCTAAGAGTCTCACAGACTTTCCTGCCCAGCCTGGCTTCAAACCATGATGCTCAGATCTCAGTCTCCTGAGTAGCTAGGATTATAGGCGTGAGCCACTGGTGCCCAACAAGAAACATATTTATTTAATGTTTTAATTATTAATTTACAAATGCTTATGAGACAGTACCTGTGTCATAGGGTGGTTGTGAAGATTAAATGAGTGAAGATTAAATGAGTTAATATCTAAACACACTCAGAACAGTATCTGGCACCATAGTAACCACTAAAGAAGTGTTTGTCTTTGTTAACATTATTATGGCGATTGCCAAAAAAAAAAAAGTATACATTTTCCTCTCAGATTCCCACTTGCTTTTGTAGTGAGGACAAAGAAAAAAAACACCCTAAAAATGCTTATTTTAGAAATTTTACAAAGAACAGAAAAGTATAAAGAAAAGGGGCAAAATAACCCACATCCAGCCAGTTACTTACATTTTGAGAACAAAAGATAATTTGACTTTGCTAACAATCTCCATTTTACTAGATTTTCAATTGCCACAGACAGGCCCAGCCAAGCAGGACTATACTTGGATTTTATTTTTGCTCTTGGCACTCAACTATAATTCCAGGCATAACGTATGTTTGTCTTTCCCACTACATTGGAAGCTTTCAGAGGAAAGGAACTGTCGTTTTCATTTTTGCATGGTCAGTAAATCGCCCAGCATAGAGTAGAGCCAGGAAAGATGCTGGAAATCACTATGTGCTTTGTTTTTCCCCAACTGCACCTATTTGGCGATTCTGCCTCATGGCCCTTTACTCAGAAATTCAGGTTTCTAGTAGAAATAGCCTTGAAATAAACAGCTGGAGAAAAGAACTCCCCCGTGGAATGTGGTGTGATTTTGCCTTACCTTTTCAAAGGCTGCTCTTGGCGGGGAAAGGGGTAGATGAATACAGAGAGGAATGGGGGCGGGGAGAGAATGCAGTCATCATATTCAATATACATCCAGTGAAATTAAGAAAAATGAGGAGAAGGGATGGGTTGGAAGGGATTGGACAAGAATGATGAAAGGAGTGATTCTGATCAAGATGCACTGTACTCATAAGGTGATATGTTCAATGGTTACACCTTTGTACAATTACTTAAAAGATAATAAAAAATATATAAGCTGGGGGCTGGTGGCTGATTCCCGTAATCCTAACTACTCAGGAGGCTGAGATCTGAGGATCATAGTTCAGAGCCAGCCCAGGCAGGAAATACAGGAGACCAACAAAAAATCTGAAAGTAGATTTGTGGCTTGAGTGGTAGAGTGTCAGCCTTGAGCAAAAAGCACTCAGGCCCTATGTTAAAACCCCAGTAACATATACACACACACACACACACACAAATATTTTTATTATAAAAAATAATTAAAATCTTAGAAGAAACCAAAAGGCTACTCTCTTCCACTGAGCCATTTGAAACATTATTCACAAGTTTATATGGCTCCTTGAAGCAGTGATTTTCCACTTGCAGCTACCAAAAAAAAAAAAATGGAAAGAGGGATGGCTAGAGCCACACCACACCCTACCAAAACATGGCATGAATTTGGAGCTTATGGTTTTTGCTAGCTATCTGCCAAAGTGCACAAATCAGTGGCGGGTTTTCTCTCAGCATAAACACCAGTGCTCAACTTGACATTGTTTCCTTCCTTAAGCTTACCAAGTGGTACAGGTACCATTCAAGAAGTAAAACAAGAAATAGGAAGGGCTGGGGGTGGGGGAAAGAAATAGGAAACAGGAGGCCTACTGGAGAATGTACATGGGAATTTTTTTTTTAATTGTTTGGGAAGAGCAAGAAAGAAGATTGGACAGACATGTGGATTTTCGTGGTTAATTCCTGCTTTCCAGCCTAGCCTACTTTGGCCCTCCCCTTTCTCTTTGGTTTTCTTTCCAGTTGGCCTGAGGCTCCCAGCAGAGCGCTGGTCTAACCAAGCTTTTCTTTCCAGATGGGCATTTTTGTATTGTTGCCATGCAAACTCACTGTTCCTCCTACTGAAGGAGGGGATGGATGAAGTAATATAAAAATGGATTGCAAGCTCACAATCCAAAAGAACAGGCTCCTCCCCACAATTATGACAGCTTCTCAATTATATACCGCATCAGCAAAGGCAGAAAATTAGTATGTGTATGAAACCTGCACTAAAGTAGTATATACATCTAGCGTGTCTGCCTCCAAATACTGGTATTTATGAAGTAGAAGAAAGTGATCAGGGCTTGAGTCTATATTGGAATACAGGAAAGACCCAGGGCTGTTTTGTTATTGGTGTATTCCCTCCACCCCCTGCAATTGATTTGTCTTTACCACAAGCAGTTTAAGGGGCTATGTTTAGAATAAGGCTGCAGACAATTGGCAAGAAGCAAGGCTTTCCCAAGGGTGACATCTTGTGGTGGTTTTGTGTTTTACAACACTGTTTTCACTTGATGCCCACAAAGCTGGAAACTAGACATAAACAACTTGGAATCAAGTCCTTTCATAATTTACAAAGTTTCACCTTTGGTGCTTGGCATTAGATCATGTGGAACAAGTGTTAAACATACAATTATTGAAGGATGATTTTTAAAAAATCAAAGTTATTTCTACGAAGAATGACAAGTCAGTCCTAAAATTCACATGGAAGCATGGAGCACCAAGGCTAGAGGTATCATAACAATGACTTCAATTTATCTTATAGAGCTATCGTAACAAAAACAGCTTGGTACTGGCATAAAAACAGCCCAATAGAACAGACTAGAAGACCCCGAAACAAAACCACACAGCAATAGCCATCTGATTTTCTATTTGATTGCTATTGTAAAGGTGATGTACAGAGGGTTTACAGTTACATAGGTCAGGTAAAGAGTACATTTCTTTTTGGACAATGTCACCCTTTCCTTCGCTCTCTTCCAGTTTTTCCCTCTCATCTCACCCACAAGTTGTATAGTGCATTTTCCACATAGTGTCTAGTGAGTTCCACTGCTGCATTTGTTCACTCTTTGTCCCATCTTTTATGTGCTCCTCCCTTACCCTCCCAAAGACAAATGAACAAACAAAAGACAACAAAAAAGGAACAAAGACATGAGATCTTTTTTTTACAATAAAACTTTTTTAAACTATCACAGGAAAAGATGGGGCAAATGCTGGAATATGTAGGCACAGGTAATTATTTTCTGAATAGGACTCTACTTGCACAGGAAGTAAGAACAAAGAATTAACAAATAGGATTGCATCAAATTTAAAAGTTTCTGTTGTTGTGAAGAAACAAGCCACAGAACGAGAGAAAATCTTCTAGCTATTCAGTGGATAAAGAGCTATTACCTAGAATATACAAAGCGCTCAGAAAATTAAACAGCAAGATAATCCAAGTCATAAATGGAAAAAGGAACTGAACAAACAGTTCTCAGAAGAAAAAAATACAAATGGCTAATAAATACACAAAGAAATGTTCAAAAACTTTATCCATAAAGGAAATGCAAATCAAAACTACATTAGGATTCCATCTAACCTGATTCAGGATGACAACTGTCAAGAAAACTAACAACAAATGCTTGTAATGATGTGGGCAAAAGGGACCTTTATATATTGTTGGTAGGCTGGGCACCAGTGGCTCACGTCTGTCATCTTAGCTACTCAGGAGGCTGAGATCTGAGGATCACAGTTCAAGGCCAGCCCAGGCAGAAAAGTCCCCATGAGACTCTTATCTCCAATTAACCACTCAAAAACAGGAAGTGGCACTGTGGCTCAAAGTGGTAGAGTGCTAGCCTGGAGCAGAAGAGCTCTGCGGCACAGAGTCCAGGCTCTGAGTTCAAGCCCAACAACCAACAACAACAAAAAAGATATATTGTTGGTAGGAATGTAAACTACTGTAACCACTATGGAAACCATAAGAAGGTTCCTCATAAACTGAAAATAGACCTATTTTATGACCCTGCCATACTACTTTTGGACTAATAGTGAACTTACAACCAATGGGTAAAGAAAGTGTGTGCACACATACATGCCTTGGAATATTATTCAGTCATAAGAAAAATGAAATATACTTTGCAGGAAAAGGAATGTGAGTGGGGATGATCAAGTTGAGCAAAATAGGCCAAGCTCAAAAAGCCAAGTGTTGCATGGTTTTGCTTATTTGTGGAATGTAGACTTAAAATTGGGATTATAGAAATAATAATGGGATATGAATATAAATGGAGGAAAAATAGGGAGATGTCTTTGGAGAGGTTACTGGGAGAGGAAAAGGAAAAGTTATTGTGGGGTGAAGAGGGTCAAAGAACACACACACACACACACACACACACACACATTCAGATAGCATAATGATACCCACCAAATGGTTTAAAAGTGTGGGAAGAGAAAAAAGGGGTATGGGAATATAATAGAGGGATTAACTTATTCAAATTACACAGTACCCATCAAGGAAATTGACACAATGAAACATCCTTATATTCTTACTGCATACTAATTCAAAAATTAAAAAAGAGGCTGGGTGCCAGTGGCTCACGCCTGTAATCCTAGCTACTCAGGAGGCTGAGATCTGAGGATCATGGTTTAAAGCCAGCCTGGGCAGGGGAGTCTATGAGACTCTTATTTCCAATAAACCACCAAAAAACCAGAAGTGGCACTGTGGCTCAAGTGGTAGAGTGCTTCGCCTTGAACTGAAGAGCTGAGGGACAGCACCCAGGCCCCACAACTGACCAAAAAAACACTCAAAAAATATTCAAAAAAGAAAAACATTGGGTATAGTGGCAACTCACCTATAATCCCGGCACTTGGGAGGCTGGGACAGGAGAATTGTAAAGATGGTGAGCTATATAGCAAGTTAAGACTAGCCTGAGCCCTGGTTGAGACCATAAAGAAAATATTAAGTGATTTTACCAGGCAGAAATCATAGATTAGGAAACAGGTCCTTGGTCAGCCTGAAGAGACAGCTGATTTCATGAGTGACATGAGTAGAGCACTAGCCTTGAGCTGAAGAGCTGAGGAACAGCACCCAGGCCCAGAGTTCAGGCCCCATGACCGGACCCCCCCCCCAAAAAAAAATTAGTGTGCTGGCAACAAGCCAATTTTAATACATTGAAAATCCATAGGGTTTTTAAAAAATCAGACAAGGAGTCAATAGACAAAACAAAGACCCCCTAGCCAGGCACTGGTGGCTCATGCCTATAATCCTGGTTACTCAGCAGACTGAGCTATGAGGATCAAGGTTAAAAGCCAGTGTAGGCACAAAAGTCTGTGAGACTCATCTCCAGTTAACCAGCCAAAAAACCAGAAGTGGAGGTGTGGCTCAAGTGGTAGAGCACTAGCCTAAAAAAGCTAAGGGACAACATCTAGGCCCTGAGATCAAGTCCCAAGTACACGTACACACACACACACACACACACACACAGAACTAATGGCTGACATTGTAACCTTACCTCATAACCTATTTTAAAATTCTGTCTACAATAGGCTCAGTGGATTCAGTTCCTCTCAATTGAGTCCCTACTAAGGTAGAAGCCTCGTTGCTTTGAGGCAGTTGTACAACGCTACTTGTCCTTAAATAGATGCACGTTGAATATTGGGCTGTCTCCCTGCCATGCCAACCCACAGCACAATCAAGCCCTTGTCCAACTGTCCATCCTTCACACCTCCCTTCTCCAGGCCCAACCTGTCCAGTGCCTACAGCTTACATTTGCCTTCATTTTCAGATGCTTCATTCCCACGTGCCCTTCCCCCTTTTTAGGGAGACAATGCTTCTTTGAAAACCTGACATACAAAACGGAATGCGCTACCCCCCAATGACAGCCCCTTCCGCCTACAGATTGCCTGACTTGAACCTGCTCCAAACACCCAGACGCTCTTATCTCTGCTTCTCTTTAGTTGAACTCAGACTCTGCTCTCATTCCCTTTCAGCTTAAGGAGCACGTCTCTTAATCAGCAAGAAGAAAAGAGAGGAAAGCAAGCTAGGACTTGGGTGGTTCTTTATTCCCTGTCCTTTTTATGGCACACCCCAAGCGGACCTACCCTTTATTTTATCCCTG
Organism: Dipodomys ordii; assembly: GCF_000151885.1. Taxonomy (NCBI): domain Eukaryota; kingdom Metazoa; phylum Chordata; class Mammalia; order Rodentia; family Heteromyidae; genus Dipodomys; species Dipodomys ordii. The sequence continues at coordinate 4,347,600 of NW_012267310.1, read as the reverse complement.
GCTCAAAGATAGCATAAAAGCCTTTTCAATGTTAACATTAGAGTACCTCAAATCTGAGTTGTGTGTGTTTGTGTGCTGGTCCTGGAGTTTGAACTCAGGACCTAAGCACTGTCCCTTAGCTCCACTTCTGGCTTTTGGGTAGTATAGTGGAGATAAGAGTCTCAAGGTCGCTGGGTGCTGGTGTCTCACGCCTGTAATCCTAGCTACTCAGGAGGCTGAGATCTGAGGATCACGATTCAAAGCCAGCCTGGACAGGAAAGTCCGTGAGACTCTTATCTCCAATAAACCACTAGAAAACCGGAAGTGGCGCTGTGGCTCAAGTGGTAGAGTGCTCGCCTTGAGCTGAAGAGCACAGCGACAGCGCCCAGGCCCAGAGTTCAAGCCCCACGACCGACAAAAAAAAAAAGAGTCTCAAGGACTTTCCCGCTTGGTCTGGCTTCAAACTGCAATTCTCAGGTCTCAGCCCCCTGAGTAGCTAGGATTTCAGCCATGAGCCAACAGTGCCCAGCCAAATCTGAGCTCTTTGAAATTCTTTTGATTTGCATTCTGATACATATATATAATGTGCACGTCCCTTTAGAGTCAAAGCTATTGAAACTTTCCATCAACCCCCATGCTTTCTTCTCCAGCTTTCTTTGGAAGCACTCATTTCTTTTGCTCATCACTGGCCTCATAAGAGCAAATGCCTATTCTTCATGTACATTTTTTACATTTTTTTAACCCTCCCTCAAACTCCGGGTACCTACAAGGAGGTCCTTCACTTGGCTCTATCCAAATTTCTGGGCTCCCACCTCCTCACCTTAGCTCCTTGATAATTACAATGAATGAATTTGATCTCCTCAGGGCTCAACAGCACTGTGAGATACATAAGATGGTGACAAATGATCCAAGCTGGAATGAAACTAGGAAGACATAGAGCCATTCTAGAAAGCATTTTCGGAGGACTGACTGCGTCTCAGTTTTCCTCCTGAGCTCGGCTTTGTCCGACAGACAGAAGAGAAATAAGTAATGCTAGGATGATTGGAAGCGCTCGCCTCCTTCTTACCTTGAGTACGCTCACTCCTGACTACCAGCAGCACAGGTCATCTGGAACCTCATGAACTAGCAGGCCTGGATCTCTTCAAATCCCTTGGCCAAGGCTATCCTAGAAATTGGGCCAGGCTGAGCACGCAGGCTGGAAACATCAAGTGAGTTGTTAAGGGACTGAGCATGGCATCAGTCAAGCGGACCAATGGAACCTAAAACCCCCAAGTCAGCAGGCTATTCAGCCTGAGAGGCCGTCCTTGTTTGTGAAGTGAACCATTCCCACTCACCTGACAGGTGTTGGCGGCCTCCTGCCGGCATCTGCTCAGCACTTACCAGCCCCACAGTGCTGACAGCTTTGATTGCCAACACCTGCAGCTCAGCCTAGGCCTGACTTACCCCATACCCAGGATGGGCCCCACTTTCAGGAAAGCAGCCTTTAGCCACTGATGAGGGCAAATGGACTGAGAACTACCCTAGCCTGTCACTCCCCAGCCACCCCCAGATGGGACAACTTGGCGCCCTATGCTGTGTATCTTCCCAAACCATCACAGCAGGTCTGGACCCCCGCTGCCCACTCCCCCCACCCCCCGCCAAGGGTCAGCTGCCAACAATATCTATATTGATTGTCTGTATGGATTGACAGCCTACCTGTCTGGCCTTCTCCACATCCATTCAGGCCCTTCTTGGGTCCATTTCCCCTTAGTAAATTGCTTGTATTCAGGCCCGGCTCTCAGGCCATGAGGGAGGGACAGGGAAGAAGATGCCCTGATTGTAGTTCCCATTCCTTGTTCTTCCTTTCCTTAGAGCTTGCATAAGGACCACTCTGGGGAAATTGTGCTTCCAGACTCTCCCCCTAACTAGCTGGCTCATTTCCTGTCTCCCCAGGAGGGCAAAGCATGAAGCAGTTTTCACACTTTTCCATGTCTGCTCCTGAGTGCTCCAATTGATTACACTGAGCACTCATAGGGACCCAACCTGTCAGTCATTTTGGCCACACCCACACCACCTTCCTGCCAGCTTCTATCAGTGCCCCCAAAGCAGTGGCTTTCAAGACATTGTCCAAGACTATCACACCTACATTACCTGGAGTGAATGTTGAAAATGAAGTCATTTCAGGCTTACCAACTCAATTTGAATTTATGCAGATGAAGCTCAGGAATATAGGTGGGTTTTTTTTTTTGTTTTTTTGGGCAGTGCTGGGTATCCAATGTAGGGTTTGGAATGTATTAAGCAAGAGGAAGGTAGATTTCAAACAACTCCTCAGGGGATCTTACACAGCCCTTGTTTATGATGCACTGCTCAGAAGTTTGCACAGTCAGCCCAACCAGCTGCTCAGACTTGGCCCTGGCTGGCTAATTCAAAATAGCTCATTAAGCCAGGTGTCAGTGGTTCACACCCACAGTCCTAGTAACTCAGGAGGCTGAGATCTGAGGATCACAGTTTAAAGCCAGGTGGGGCAGGAAAGTCCATGAGACTGTTATCTCCACTTAACCACCAAAAAGCCAGAAGTAGAGCTGTGGCCTTGAGACAAAAAGCACATGGACAGTACCTAGACCCTGAGTTCAAGCCCCAAGACCTGCATGAAAAAAGAAAAAAAAATACTGTAAAGAACAATTTTGAGCTGGGTGCTGGTGGCTCACGCCTGTAATCCTAGCTACTCAGGAGGCTGAGATCTGAGGATCGCAGTTCAAAGCCAGCCTGGGCAGGAAAGTCTGTGAAACTCTTATCTCCAATAAACCACTAGAAAACCGGAAGTGGCTCTGTGGCTCAAGCGGTAGAGCGCTCTTCTGCTCAAGGACAGTGCCCAAGCCCAGAGTTCAAGCCCCACGGCCAACCAAAATAAATAAATAAAAGAACAATTCTGTTCGGTATCAAATTGTTCACAAGGAGCCAGGGCAGGGGATGTAGCTTAAAGGTACAGTACTTCCCTACCATCCCCAAGGATGGTTTGATCCCAAATGCTGGAAAAAAAAAAAAGTTTGAGTTTTCTTTAAATAAAGAGCCTGGATAGATGCAGGTCATGAAAGCTAGTGTTCCTTACCCTACGCTACCATTTTCCCCCTCCCTTTCAGTAACAGCCAATGTTTACTTGACACTTACTCAATTGTAGGCACTCTTAAGCAATGAGGAAACCAACTACACTGATATAAGCGACTGGTCCAAGTTCATACAAGAAGTAAGTGGCAGCACCAACAATGAATTCTGGTGTTCTGATAACTATAGCTCCCTTCTTGGAGCCATGCTGAATTAATTAATTAATTAATTGACAGAACTGATGCTATGGCCTGTCTTGTTTACCATGTGCTTTAAATGGTTACATTGTTTCTTTTCTTTTCTGGTGGCACTGGGCTTTGAACTCAAGGCTTCCTGCTTGCTTTGTTCATCTTGCTTGGCTCAGTTGATACTCTACCACTTGAATCACACCTCCAGTTGCAACTTTTTGCTTATTAATTGGAGATAAGAGAATCAGGGCCAGCTGCTGGTGGCTCAAGCCTATAATCCTAATTACTTAGAAGGCTGAGATCTGAGGATCGCAGTCAATGTCAGCTTGAGTAGGAAAGTCTATGAGACTTTTCTCTAATTAACCACCAGAAAACCAGAAGTGGTACTGTAGCTCAAAGTGGTGCAGTGCTAGCCTTGAGCAAAAATCGTCAGGGACATGTGTAGGCCAATATATACATATACATATATCAGGGATTTTTCTGCCTGGGCTGGCTTCAAACCTGAATCCTCACATCTCAGCCTCCTAAGCACTAAAATTATAGGCATGAGTCACCAGTGCCCAGCTCAGCCTTGCTTTTACTGGTTATTCTGAAGGTGGAGTCTAGCAGATTTTTTTCTGCCCTGGATGGCTTAGCACTTTGATCACTGAATCTCAGCCTCCAGAATGGCTGGAATTACAGGCATAAACCACCAGTGCTGGATTTAAATGCTGAATCTTATCTCACTCCCAAATCAGTAAGCCCCTTGAAGGTGGACTACCTCTTCATACCACTTGTGGCTTCTCCCTAGGACAAGACATGCCATCTATGTACTTGTATATTGATTGTATATTGGTAACAAAATTCATCAATAGCAATATAATTTAAGCCTATGTAAGTCTCTTTCTCTTCTGCCCCAAATCAGTATCTTTTTTGTATACTTTGAAGTACTATTCAGTTCTAAGCCACTAGCAACATGTAGCTACTTAACTCTAAATTCCTTAAAATTCAATTCAATTTAAAAACTCAGTTCTTCAGAGCCACTGGCCACGTTTCAAGAGCTCAATAGCTCTTGGCTAATGACTCCATAGAAAACAGCATAGATACATACCATCACATAACATCTTCTTGCATAGTGCTACTTCAGAGGGTAACATCTCTGGGGTTTTTTTGAAGATTAAATAAATTCTGAATGTGTATATGGTACTGGGGATCGAAATGAGGGCCTTGTATATGATAGGCAGGTGCTCTAACCCTGAGCTAGAGTCTCAGCTCAGCAAGAACTCGCTCCTTGCCAGCTTGTATAGATTCCTACACACTGTTGGTTAAATCACATTCAGTCCTCCATAATGTGAGTCTGAGATATGAGCTGCAGGTTGTGATTGGAGGTGCTCTCTCCCCGCCTCCCCCCTGCCCGCCATGAGTTCCAGGGAATGTTGAAGGCACTAGGAGTTCAGCTTCTTTATTTAGAGGAACTTTCTGGATCATTGAGCATATTCCCCCTTGTTTGCCAGCACTCCCCTCTCCTGAGCCCCCAGTTCTCAAAGGACATGGGAATGAATGTGAAGTGCTTTACCAAAAGACTGACCCTGTTTTTCCCTCTCCACGTTCATATTTCTCATTAGAAACAAAATGCCACAACTCAACAATAAAACAAATAGAGAAATACCCAGCTTATGCCTATTATGGGTAAAGCTATTTTCCACTGGGTATTAGACGTTTCTGAAGAGACATCTGATAACACAGACATATACCCACCAGAGCTGCTGTCTGTGGCTTTCTCTGTCCAGGACCTCAGTGGAGCTTTCTCCCATTTGGGTGGTTCTCTAGGCCCTGGCTAGCAGAGGTTTCATGTCACCAGTGCTTGGCCAATCTTAACACCCCATCACCTCCTTCACTGGAAGTATGACCCGATTTGTCCTTGAGACTTTTTAGTCTTTTGTCCTTGCTTGTTTCCTTCCTGTTATCTATCCATATACCCAACTGTGGAAACAAGACAGAAGCTCCTATCTCCAAAATCAAGGAAACTGGAACGTCATAAACTTTGCCCTCTGCCCCCACCACGTGGTAGAACAGCCAGGAGATAAAGGTACCAACACACAGAGAGATGCCATGCTGAGAGAAGAGAGGAAGTAGCAGAGAGCTGTTATGATGTCATTTGATATCTTAAAATCCCTGAAGGAAGTTCTGTCTCCAGACTCACCAATTGCCTATAAATCTTCTCCTCCTTAACCTGCCTGGTATTAGATTTCTACTACGGGCACTAGAAATAGCATAGTACAAAAAACCTTGACTAATGCGAGACCCACAGACACACTAGCATGCCCTACCTTCTCACCCGAACTCTCTTCTACTTCCATCCTTTCAAAGGACATTCGTGGAAATCTGGAATCTCATCAACATCCATGGAAATGCTAAATTTTCCTGTTATTTTCATATGATATGTGAGACCCAGCAACCTTACTTTTTATTTAACATTAAAGAAATTGAATTTAGGTCAGTATATTATTAAAAACCATATTCTAATTTTCATTTTAGTATATTCTTTAATACTACTCATAATATATAAGGACAAAGTATGACTTTCCTCCTTTAACAAGTGATGCATGCTGCTTAATTTATTTCAAATTAAGTATGCATGAAAGAGCATGGTTTATCTACAAATTCAAAATGACATTTTAATATTGTGTTTGGGGCCTAAATGTGTATTAATATGTAGATTGAAATTTAACTATATGTTGAAGCTCTCCAAACTGCTTTCACGACCTGGTATTTTAGAATTCTTGAATTTTGTACTTAAAAAATCAATTACTTTATTATTATAATTTTCATGTTTTGTTTCTAAAAGAGGAGACACGAGGACTTTCCTGATGCTATTTGCAAAGTACTCTCCAGAAATAACCCACTGTGGGGTTGGATCCTTTTATTCCCAATAAAGGAAAAGCCAAATCAGATAAAAAAATGTTCCTGTTAACATTTGTTTTGAAGAAGCAGAGTCATTTTGATGTGCTAAGAAATGATCCTATAAATGTACCTCATAGGCCTGAGGTCAAAATTCAGAATTATCCTTTTTGTGTCCCTCATCGGCTCATTCTATCTTTTTTTTTTAACATTTGAAATCATTTTAAGAGAAGGATTCAGTAGCTCATTCTATTTTTGAATCATCATTATTGATGCCCTCATTCTTTCCTCAGTAATCCATCTGAGAACAAGCTAGACAAGTGGATGAAATAATTGACAGCCTGTAAAATGGTCGACTCCACCAAAGCAGGGGAAACAGCCAAGGGAAATACCAACTCAATTCCTACAGAAGATTTGGTACCAAACACACCCCTGAGAACTGTCCCAAACGCCTCATCCACACCTGGAAGACTTTGACAGTTCAAATTAAAACACATTCCACTACTTTTTGTTGTTGTTGGTGGTGGTGGTGGTCATGGGGCTTGAACTCAGGGCCTGGGCATTGCCCCTGAGCTTTTTCACAAGGCTAGTGCTCTACCACTTGAGCCACTGCTCCACTTCTGGTTTTCTGGTGCTTACCTGGAGATAAGAGTCTCACGGACTTTCCTGCCCTAGCTGGCTTTGCACTGTGATCTTCAGATCTCAACCTTCTGAGAGCTACCAGTGCCCAGCTTCTTTCTTCAAATATTTACTTTTTATTAAATAGTTGTACAAAAGGGTTTTAATTTCAGAAATCAGGTTATGAGTACAATCTTGATTAATGTCACCCCATTCCTACTCTCAAGTTATGTGGTTCAATTTTTCTATAATATACATCGAATGTAATGACTGCGTTTGCTCACTTTTCCTCCCTCCATTTGTGTTCTCCCCTTTAGCCCCATCCCCTCCTCTGAACATGTTTCTGTGTCCTGATTTTTTTTTTTTTGTCAGTCATGGGGCTTGAACTCTGGGCCTGGGCGCTGTCCCTCAGCTCTTCAGCTCAAGGCTAGCGCTCTACCACTTGAGCCACAGCTCCACTTCCAGTTTTATGGTGGTTTATTGGAGATAAGAGTCTCCCTGCCCAGGCTGGCTTTGAACCATGATCCTTAGCTCTCAGCCTCCTGAGTAGCTAGGATTATAGGCATGAGCCACCAGCGCCCGGCTCTGGTATTTCTTTTATTAAACAGTTGATTAGTTGTTCAAAGGGAGTTACACCACTGGACTTCTCCCCTATGTATACTGTTCTTTAGTTAATATTTGTGTGGATATGCACATAACCCTGAATATATTATCATGTATGTATTTTGGATCTAACTTCCACATATGAAAGAAAACATATGGCATGCTCTTTGAGCATGAGTTACTACACTTAACATAATTTTTTAGGTCTATCCATCTTCCTGCAAATAACATAATATCATTCTTTCTAACAGATGAGTAAAATTCCATTGTATTTATGTACCGCATTTTCTTAATTAACTCATCCATTGTTGGGTATCTGAGCTGTTCGTGTATCTTTTTTTTTTTGTCAGTCGTGGGGCCTGAACTCTGGGCCTGGGTGCTGTTCCTCAGCTCTTCAGCTCAAGGCTAGCATTCTACCACTTGAGCCACAGTTTTTTCTGCTTATGTGGTGCTGAAGAATCAAACCCAGGGCCTCATGCATGCAAGGCAAGCACCCTACCACTGAGCCACCTTCCCAGCCCTATGTATCTTTTTGTAAACCACCCCTGGGGCTTGAACTCAGGACCTGGGCACTGTCCCTGAGCTTCTTTTGCTAAAGGCTAGCACTCTACCACTTGAGCCACAGCACCACTGCTGGCCTTTTCTGTTTATGTGGTACTGAAGAATCAAACCCAGGGACTCATGCATGCTAGGCAAACACTTTACCACTAAGCCACAATCCCAGTCCCTGTTTGTATACCTTTTTTGTTTTGTTTTGTTTTTTTTTTTTTGGTCCGATTGTAGGGCCTGAACTCTGGGCCTGGGCACTGTCCCTCAGCTCTTCAGCTCAAGGCTAGCACTCTACCTCTTGAGCCACAGCGCCACTTCCGGCTTTTTTCTTTTTGCCTATGTGGTGCTGAGGAATCGAACCCAGGGCCTCAGGCATGCAAGGCAAGCGCTCTACCACTGAGCCACCTTCCTAGCCCCTGTTTGTATATCTTGACTGTCATAAATAGTACAGCAATGAACATAGGAGGTTTGCAAGTGCTTTTATATATATATATGTACCATATCCTGACTTGTAATATTAAGGGTAAATACCCAAGAGTAGCCACTGTTATTTTTAAATTGTGAGCCTCATAATATTTTAATGAATCCCTGGCTAATTTTAGCACTCAAACTGAAGTTGCACACATTGACTTCATACTCTGATTCCAACTCTGTGACCTTCCCAAAGTTAGCATTTCCTTTTTTTCTTTTCCTGATGGTCAGGTTGTTTATATACAAATGAGGATTCAAAATATCTACCCTAGCCAGTTGCCAGTGGCTCACGCCTGCAATCCTAGCTACTCTGAGGATCACAGTTTGAAGCCAACGTGGGCAAGAGTCTCTTGAGACTCTTATTTCCAATAAACTACTCAGAAAAATCCAGAAGTGCTGCTGTGGCTCAAGTGGTAGAGTACTAGCCTTGAGCACAAAGAGGCTTCAAGACAGGGCCCGGGCCCTAAGTTCAAGTCTCAGGACCAGCAAAATCTATCCAGTGAGCTTGGCCAGTGTACAATCTGGGCACATCATCATCAGATGCACATATAGAAAACATGTCACCTTGCACTTAGCTTAAGTTATTTTAACTTCAATTTACTATCAAACCAGTAGATGGATAAAACCTACATGAAAGATAAAAAGTATTAAAGAAGTCAGGTGCCAATGGCTCACACCTATAATCGTAGCTACTAAGGAGGCTGAGATCTGAGGATCAAGGTTCAAGTCCATCCTGGGAAGGAAAGTCCACAAGACTCTTATCTCCAATTAAACACCAAAAATCCAGAAGTGGAGCTGTGTCTCAAGTGGTAGAATACTACCCTTGAGCAAAAAAAGCTCAGGGACAGTGCCCAGGCCTTGAGTTCAAGCCCTACAACAAACACAAACAAAACCAATGATTGAAATGAATGAACAGACGTAGCTCATCAAAGCAGCCTGTCAGGGTGAGGAGTCTCCCAGATCACAGAAACACAAAGCTGAAACTCACATCATCCAGCTGCAGCAGGGCTAGGTCTAATAGTAAAGGTTTTGAAAGGTTTGACTAAAGTATACAAAATAAGATTCAGATTTCTTCTCACCGAATTCTGGAAGACATGGAAGCAATGTCTGAAAAGATGGAGGAGCAGTCTGGCACCAGTGGCTCATGCCTGCAATCCTAGCTACATAAGAGGCTGAGACCTGAGGATCACAATTCAAAGCCAGTCAAAGCAGGAAAGTCCATGAGACTCTTATCTCCTGTTAACCTCCAAAAAGCCAGAAGTAGAGCTGTGGCTCAAATGGTAGAGCACTAACCTTGAAAAAAGAACCTCAAGGCTAATGTCCAGGCCCTGAGTTCAAGCCCTAAGACTGGCACGAAAATGAAAGATGAAAAAAGCAATGGGCTTTAGTGGCTCATGCCTATAATCCTAGCTACTTGGAAAGTGGAGACCTGCAGGATCCTGGTTCAAAGCCAACCCAGGCAGAAAAGTTTACAAGATTCCATTCCAATTAACCAACAAAATGCCAAACCCAAAGCATGGCTCAAGTGGTACAGTACCAGCTGTGTAGGGCACATGGGTAGCAAAGATGGCGCTGAGAGGGAGTTGAGTGGGCAGACCCAATTTGCTTTACGTTCAGTTCTTCAGTTCGTAACCAGCCCGTGGAAGCTTAGGTGCATGCTAGGGTGTGACCTTGACAGTGATTGGTTCCTCTTCCTCCCCTGCCATGCCACCTACTCTTTTTGGCTTTAAAAAGGGCTTGCTCTGTTAATAAACGAGTTTCTTCCTGCTTGACTTGACTCCCGGCTGTGTCTGATTGTCTGCCGGGCTGAGGGAGGCTGGGGGACCGGCTAGCAGCCGCACTTACCTTTCCTCGGACCCCGTCCATCTTTCGTGGGACAGACGAAGACCCAACACAGCTGTGAGCAAGAAAGCTGAGTGAAAATGTGAGGCTTCAAGGTCAAGCTCTAGTACGGGTACATGTTATATACTTAACTAAGGCATCTATCAGTCATGGGGGTAAAAGAACAATATTTTCAGACAAAGAGATATTAATTTAGGAAGCCCACAAACCCTCCAGAGGATTCTGACGCACACTCAAGTTGGAGAACCTGTTCCATATTGACAACAGTTCTGTTTGGAACCATTTAATAGTCTTCTCCTTCTTCTCATGACCTGCTTACCCAATTATTATAAAGACAAAATCCTAAACTGGGCACTGGTGGCTCATGCCTTGTAATCCTAACTACTCAGGAGGCTGATATCTGAGGATCATGGTTCAAAGCCAGCTAGGGCAGGAAAGTCCATGAGACTCTTAATCTCCAATAAACTATAAAAATAAAGCCAGAAGTGGACTGTGACTCAACTAGTGGAGCGTCAGTCTAGAGCAAAAAATGCCAAGAGAGAGTGCTAGCCCTGAGTTCAGTACCAAGAAAAAGAAAAGAAAGATGAATGAATGAGTGAAGGAAGAATGAATGAAAGTGAAGAAGAATGAAAGGAAGGAAGAAAAAAGGGAAGAAAGGAGGGAAGGAGGGAGGAAGAGAGAGAAAAATGTTAGTGAATTTACCATTCTTCATGATGCTAATCAATAATCCCTGGTAATGGATGCAGGACTGGAATGTCCCCAAAGGCAATGGCTCAGCAGGAAACCTATGGTCTTTGGGGATCACATATCCTTTTTTGCAGGGGGGGGGGAGGGCCTGTCGTGGGGCCTGAACTCTGGGCCTGGGCGCTGTCCCTCAGCTCTTCAGCTCAAGGCTAGCGCTCTACCACTTGAGCCACAGCGCCACTTCCGGCTTTTTTCGTTTTTGCTTATGTGGTGCTGAGGAATCGAACCCAGGGCCTCATGCATGCAAGGCAAGCGCTCTACCACTGAGCCACCCTCCCAGCCCCTCACATGTGCTTTTATGTGAAGGTGGAAAGGATGGAAGGGGAAGAACCTGCTAGCTTTGACTGTGTGCCCTGGCTCCAGGAGCACCTTTCTGGTCTGTTCCAAGCAGCACTAGCAAATGGGATTTTCTGTGGTGATGTTCTCAAGACCCTGTTTCAACCCATAGCTAAGTACAGTATCTGTCATCCCAAGCTACTGGCGAGGCTGAGAATAGGAGGATCATGGTTCAAGGCCAGCCTGGGTAGAAAAATTCATGAGACTCCATCTCTATGAAGGGAAGCTGACATGGTGGTACACATCTGTGATCCTAGCAAGGACAGAATGCCTAAAGTAGATGAGTTTCAGCTCAGGCACATGCCCCAGAAGGAATGGAGAGTCTAGCCTAAAAATAACCAACTAAAGACAGGGCTGGAGGCATGGCTCAGTGGTATAGCACCAGCCTAGCAAGTGCAAGGCCAGCACAAGGTCCTGAGTTCAAGTCCCAATACTACTAACAACAAAAGAGATTAAAATGTGCACTGTCATTCACATAGTCATACTTCGCTGCAACTGAATCATCCTCAAGCACAGGTCATGAGAAGTAGGAGGCAATCCAGAGGGCTTTGTTGTATGTAGTCAAAAATGATTCTAGGATTGCAGTATGTTCCTAGGGGAGTCAGGAGGAATACTATCTGTGGATCACGCTACTGATTGGAAAACAGACCATTCTCCTCCCCTCCCCCCCCCCACTTTATTGCTTAATTCCCTAGTCACCTCAATGGCTGGTTACTATATAAAAGTCATCGTGAGAATTTTTTAAACCCTAGATTCTTTCATTATGACTATACTTACACTTCCACTTTGCTTCAAAAACAAACCCCCCAAAAGTATGGCAACTGGAAGAATATTGCTAGTTCTCTAGAAAACTTAATAATAGTTTTCGGCAACCCTATAATTTCAAGATGTGATCAAATAGAGCTGCCTTTATCCCTCCATTCCTTCCTTGCTGTAACTATGTATTCTTTTGGCTTCCACAAGAAACCAGTTCTTTTTTTTTGTGCCAATACTGGGGCTTGAACTCAGGGTTTCCCACTCTTGCTCAGCTTTTCAAATCATAGCTGGTGCTTCTACCATTGGAGCCACACCTACACTTCTGACTTTTTGTTAGTTGATTGAGAGATACAAGTCTCTCAGATTTATCTGCCCAGGCTGACTCTGAACCAAGATGCATGTATCTCGGTCTCTTAAATAGCTAGGATTTCAAGCATGATCCACTGGCACACAGCAAAGAAATCAGATCTTGAGAGCTCCAAATTTATCTTTGATATAATAATAATACAGAAACCACTATTTCATGCTTACATATTAACTGGATAGCTAATAACATTTTTTGGAGACAAGATCTCCAGCCTCAACTTCCCAAGTAACTGGGATTATAGACAGCATCATGCCTGGTTTGTTCTATTGAAATAGAATCTCATTAGCTTTTCTCTTGAGTAGCCTTGAACCTCAGTCATCCTATCTCTGCCTCCCACGTAGGTGAGATTATAGACATAAGCCACTATATTCCAGCCTACAAACATGGTATTGTATAAAGTAAATGTTCCAGGAAACAGATTGGTTCTATTAAATCCAATCCCTCTGGCTTCCAAGATATCACCGAGTTAACCATTAGTGCTTTTTCTCTTTAAAAGGAAGTTTTTAGCTGGGCCCGAGTGGCTGACACCTGTAATCCTAGCTACTAAGGCTGCTGAGATTTGATAGCGGTTCAAAGCCAGACTGGGCAGGAAAGTCGGTGAGACTCTTACCTCTAATTAATCACAAAAAGCTTGAAATGCAATGATGGCTCAAGTGGCAGAGCACTAGCCTTGAGCACAAAAACTCAGAGACAGCACCCAGGAACAGCCTGAATTCAAGCCCCAAGATCTAAAAAAAAAAAAAAAGGTTTCAGTATAACTTGCTAGTTGTACTAGCAAGTTTTAAAACAAATCTTAATAGCATTGTGTCTAGACCATCACCTTTGATATTTTCCCATCGTTTCTATTGCCTAAAATACACAGATATATTTAGCTTTGGAGATCTGGTGACTTAGGAGGCAATGGGTCTCCAGCAAGAGATCATTAGCTCCTCTCTTCCATGTCTTTTCTACCACTTTACTAAGGAGAGGCATTTGAGTCTGGGAGACAACCAGCATTTTGCCCACAGAAACTTTGAACGGGCTCCTCTAAGAATAACTCAGGTTTAAATTTGGAAAATACAACACTCAGCCTGGAAGGCTGCCCTGTGATTGGCACACAGCCTTGGTTCTGGGTGTGGGTGGTCCTTGACGCAGCAGCAACAACAGCAGCAGCTCAACATTAACATCTGGGAATCTGTTAGTGATGCTCATTCTCCATCCTATCTGACTCCCTGCAGTTACCTGAGTATTCTGGCCTGTGTTTTAAGCTTTTGTGTGTTGCTTCTTCTCCTCAGAAGCTAATTGCCCTTCTCACTGGTATAAAATGTTTCACCTCATGGTAGAACTGTAACTTTGTGAGGTCTCTCCAGACCTGGAGCATTAGTGTCGTATGGGAACTTGATAAAAATGCAGATTCTCAGCTTCACCTCTGACCTCTGACCTATTGTATCAGAAACTCAAATGAGGCTCAGCCAGCTGGGAGAATCAATGACATTCAATCATTTTCTGCTGATTGTGTGTGTGTGTGTGTGTGTGTGTGTGTGTGTGTGTGTGTGTGTGTGTGTGTGTGTGTGTGTGTGTGTGTGTGTGTGTGTTTTGGGACTTTATCTTAGGGCCTGGGCGCTGTCCCTGAGCTTTTGTGCTCAAGGCTAACACTCTACCACTTTGAGCCACAGCTCCACTTCCGGTTTTCTGTGGTTAATTGGAGATAAGAGTCTCACAGTCTTTCCTGCTTGGCCTGGTTCCTGTGCAGCTAGAATTACAGGCATGAGCCACCAGTGACTGGCCATTCTCTGCTTTTGTACTTGTTCTGTGACTTGGATTTGTTCTGGAATGCCAAACAGCTACAATTGCTCATTTTGAAATTCCTATGAGTAGTTTACCAACTTTACTTTTTTCCTTTTGCTTTAGTAGGGTTTTGAACTCAAGGCCTTGTGCTGGCTAGGAAAGTGTTCCACCATTGGAGCAACCTTTCTCTCTCTCCCCCTCTTTCTCTCCCTCTCTGTCTCTCTGTCTCTGTCTCTGTCTGTCTATGTGTCTCTCTCTGGCTTTCATTGTTTTTCAGATAGGGACTTGAGGTTTTGCCTAGGTCACCCTGGACTGCAATCCTCCCAACTGCCGGAGACAGGGTAGCTGGAATGATAGGTGTGTACCACTTTGACTGGCCTACTTTCTTGAAATTTTCATGCTTAATCTTGAAGCCACCAGCCTCTACTCTTGGTGGGAAAAAAATCTAGAAAGACAGAAAGTATTCCCCTTTTCCATGTAGCTGCAGAGAAGCCGACTTTAGTGTATGGCAGACAGCCAACACTGTGTCATAAAATTCCAATTGGGAACACTCAAGTATCTGTCCCACTCTCAGTTAGTGTAAAGGCTTCAATGAAAGGCCATGGTCCCATTCTGTTTGCTGTTGCTTTAAAATTGTCCTTGGCCATGTTACTCGTAAAGCAATGTATCTCTTAGGATACTTGCATATCGAGAGTTTGTCGCTGAGCCTCGTAAAATGGAACCTATAACACCCAAAGGTCTGCAACTCTGATTGGTCATCTTATTTAATAGTGGGTGGGCCGGGCGCTGTTGGCTCACACCTGTAATCCTAGCTACTCATGAGGCTGAGAGCTGAGAATTGAGGTTCAAAGCCAGCCTAGGCAGGAAAGTCCATGAGAGTCTTATCTCCAATTAACTACCAGAAAACCGGAAGTGGCGCTATGGCTCAAGTGGTAGAGCACTAGCAAGCTGAAGAGCTCAGGGAAAGCGCTAAGACCCAGAGTTCAAGCCCCATGACTGACAAAAAAAATAGTGGGTGGCTCTGCTAATAATATTTACATTTTTTGGTTCTAGTTTCTGGCTTCCTTAAATGGAAAAAGAACTTTTAGATTTCTTTTGTTTCCTTTTAGGCACTAAGATGTTACAATCCTGTAGAACTGGATTCTATAATCAATCAGTAAAGTCTGTCTTGTTTAAATGGCCAATGAACCACTATGTTGGCCCAACATAGTGGTTCACACCTTGTAACCTCAGCTACTTGGGAGGTGGAGAGTAGGAGGATCATAGTTCTATAGTTTGCTAGACCCTATCTCAACTAACAAGGCAGGAGTGGTAGTGTATGCCTGTTATCCTGGCTGTGTGGAAGGGCACAGTTAGGAAGATTACAGTCCAAGCCTACCAGAAAGATTGAAAGAAAGGAAGAAAGGAAGGAAGGAAAGAAGGAAGGAAGGAAGGAAGGAAGGAAGGAAGGAAGGAAGGAAGGAAGAAAATATCCAAAAAATAACTAAAATTAAAAGGACTTGGGGTGAGGTTCAAGTGGTATCTAGGCAAGTTTAAGGCCCTGAGTTCAAAATCTAGCTACCACAAAAAGCTCCACTCTCCAAACACTACCAAATAATAATAATTTTATAGTAACTCCAGTTTCTCAGAGTATGAAGAGCATGCTACAAATAATACTTGTTAACACCACCACCACCCTATTCTCCTCTCATATCCAATGGAAATTTCCCTATTTCTACATGGAGGCTGCTTAGAGTCCATTAACAATCCTGCTTGGGAGGGGCAGGGCATTCAGGATTTAGTTTAAGGCTATATTTTCGAGTGAGTGTGTGTGTGTGTGTGTGTGTGTGTGTGTGTGTGTGTGTGTGTGTGTGTGTGTGCAGGCATACATACATGTGCTGATCCTAGGGCTTGAACTCAGGGCATGGCCGCTATCCCTAAGCTTTTGTGCTCAATTAGTGCTCTACCACTTGAGTCACAGTTCCACTTCTGGCTTTTCTTTCTTTCTTTCTTTCTTCCTTCCTTTCTTTCTGTCTGTCTTTTTTTTTTTGGTCAGTCGTGGGGCTTGAACTCTGGGCCTGGGCCCTGGGCCTGGGTGCTGTCCCTCAGCTCTTCAGCTCAAGGTGAGCACTCTACCACTTTGAGCCACAGGGCCACTTCCGGTTTTCTGGTGGTTTATTGGAGATAAGAGTCTCACAGACTTTCCTGCCCGGGCTGGCTTTGAACCTCGATCCTCAGATCTCGGCCTCCTGAGTAGCTAGGATTACAGGCATGAGCCACCAGTGCCCGACTCTTTCTTTCTTTCTCTTTCTTTCAGGTCTGAGATCAGGACTCAAATTTGGTACTCGATGGCTTTTGGCTAGCACTCTACCAACTGAGCCATGCCTCCAACCTCCCACTTGTGGCATATTGCTGGTTAATTGAAAGTAAGAGTCTCATGGAAGAGTCTCATGGAAGAGTCTCATGCCCAGTCTTGGCTTTGAAACTCAGATCTCAGCCTCCTGAGTTGCTAGTATTAAAACTGAGTTGCTAAGCATAGACCACCATCCCCTGGGTACGGCTGTATCTTCATAAGCCTTTTCATAACTAGGAGAGCATCACTCTTCCCTATCAGAGAAAGCCATGGGGGCAGAGGTGGTGGGGGAAGGCTACAGCTTCTCTAACTGCCTCCCATCCTCCACACTGATGGCCTCCTGTCTTACAATAAACTCTCAAGTGCTCACTGAACTCGCCCAAGACAGTCCTATGAAAAGCTGGCCCTCCTGCCTCAGGCCTTTGCCTTCTGTCCCTTCCTGCTGGGAATCTGGGTCTGAAATCCACAAGGATGGGGAAACAAGTGTGTAGCGCCATGTGTGCACATGTTCCTGTGCACCTGGGACCCCCTCCCCATCGTGATTGTCCCTGGGGTTTGCTAAAGCTGCAAGCAAGCATCAGGTGGCTCCTGCACCCTAATGAAAGGCTGGCCCTACTGTGAATGGGACTATTGTCTCCACTAATGGGAGAGAGAGGAGTGGACTTCGCAGGCTGCTTCCTCCTGGGCAAGGGGAGAAGTGGAGTTTTTTGTTGGGGGGGGGCTCCCCAGTTACCTCTCAAGCCTGAAGGAAGAAGTTCCAGAAGGGCTGATGAAGGCAAGGTGCCGAGCGCTGCAGGTCCACCCTGGATGAAGCCTTGGGAACTGTTTCTTGGCATTCTGGGTCTCTTCTGGCGAGTTGACAGAAACATTCACTGGAAAGTAGAGGAAAAGGTCCCAATATTTTCTCCCCTTCGTCCTGGTTTCAGAGAAATCTCAGGCGCAGCTGGAGAAATGTCTGAGGTCATGTTGTGTGTGAAGCTGGAGGCTGGTGCCGGTTGTGGGCTGCAGATCTGGGAACATGAGGGACTTGAAACACACCTGGCATGGGCTGAGAGGTTGGGAAGGAAAGCTGACCACCTTTCCCACCTTGAGCTCGGACCCCCCCCCCTCCCTGCAGCCTTCAGAACGGCCAAAGGGACCTCAGCTGCAGGTCACTGAAGCTCTTTCTGGAGGAGAGCAGAGCTGCTTCAGGGAAGGCCACAGAAAAAGGAAAAACACAGCTGAAGCAGAACACAGGCGAAAAAGAAAAACAGAGTACCTGACCCCCTCCCCGCCCTCCCTCCCCCCCCCAATCCCCTGCCTGGAGACAATACCACTTAGAAGATCCCAACAGATCTGGGAAAGGCCCACTTTCACAGCAAGCTGTGTTTCTTTTTGCCCTTTTCTAGCCTCTTCCCGCCCCTAGACCAGAGAATAGGACCTTGAAATTGTAGTCTAGATTTTTTTTTTTGCCAACCAAAATATCTACCCAGTGTGGGCCAATGGTGCAATGGATAACATGTGACTACAGATCAAAAGATCTACACTAGGCATCCTGAAAGGGTGTGAGGGAGGGAGGCCTTGAGTCCACCTTCCAAATACTGATTGGAAAAAAATAAAATCGGTTCACAGTATCCATCTACCATTGAGGTGCAACCATCAATACATCCATTACATTATAAGCCCAGTTACAGGGCTGCACCCAAAAGCAAACAGAAATGAATAGGTTCTGCTATTTATTTTTGTGTATATTAATACTTGGGAGGGGAGGAGGGAGACATTTGTTCTCAGTTTCCCTTGACAAAAAGATCTGAATTAGTCTACAATGAACAACAAAAAGAGCGGGTAAAATTCAAATTAAGAATCAGGAACAAGGTTCTGGGGCCAATGACACTCGCCTGTAATCCTAGCTACTCAAGAGGCTGAGATCTGAGGATCATGGTTCACATCCAGCCCATGCAAGGAAATCCATAAGGCTCTTTTTCCAATTAGCCAGCAAAAAAAGCCAGAACTGGAGGTGTGGTTCAAGTAGTGGAATGACAGCTACGAGGAGAAAAAGCCAAGGGACAGAACACAAGGCCCTGAGTTCAAGCCTAGGAATCTGCACAAAGAGAGGAAGTAGGAAGGGAGGAGGGGGAGGGGGAGGAATAAAGGAAAGAAGGAAGGAAAAGAAAGGGAAGGGATGGTGAATACCCACAAATCCAAATCTCAGTAATTTCTCCTTCAAATTTATTTTTGCGCTTTCTTGCAACTAAGAACTTGGACAAGGAGGAAGACATAGTACCTTCTCAGAGGACATACAGCTTTTCCTTGCTTCATATTTCTTCCTTTTTTTTTTTTTTTTGGGTCCGGTCGTGGGGCCTGAACTCTGGGCCTGGGCGCTGTCCCTCAGCTCTTCAGCTCAAGGCTAGCACTCTACCACTTGAGCCACAGCGCCACTTCTGGCTTTTTTTCTTTTTGCATATGTGGTGCTGAGGAATTGAACCCAGGGCCTCAGGCATGCAAGGCAAGCGCTCTACCACTGAGCCACCTTCCCAGCCCCCTTGCTTCATATTTTAAGAGCAGTGTTTCAGAAGATTTTTTTGCATTGGTTTCTTTAATTTTATTTTTTGTCAGTCGTGGGGCGTGAACTCAGAGCCTACATGTTATCTCTGAGCTCTTTTGCTCAAGGCTTTGAGCCACAACACCACTGCCCATTTTTGAGTAGTTAATTGGAGATAAGAGTCTCTCCAGGAACTGGGAATGTGGTTTGGTGGTAGAGTGCTTGTGTAGAATGCATGAAGCTCTGGGCTTGAAGTGGTGCTGTGGCTCAAGTGGTAGAGTGGTAGCCTTGAGCAAAAGAAGCTCAGGGACAGGTCCAGGCCCTGAGTCCAAGCCCCAGGACTGGCAAAAAAAGAAAGGAAAAAAAGAAAAGAGTCTCACGGGGACTTTTCTATTCAATCCTCACATCTCAGCCTCCTGAATAGCTAGGATTACAGGCACAAGCCATCAGTGTTCGGCTTTTGCATTGGTTTCTAAACTACTGAAACTTAAATATTTAACAGTGGGTTTCCATCAGCTTTGGCACTAGTGATATACTAATTGGGGCAGGGAGTTCTTCAGCAATTGCTATCCATAATACTTCAAACTCTTTGAGATGAGCTTTCCCTAATATATTGATTATTAACCACCCAAAGGACATATAAACTCGATGCTCTCAATTGTTTTTATTTTCAGTAGTAGCACTGGAGGGTTTGAACATAGGCCTTGTGCTTGCCAGGCAAGCACTGTACCAATTGAGCCACACTTCTATCCTTTTTGTTTAGTTATTTTTCAGATAAGGTTTTGTGTTTCTGTCTAGGCCAGCCTTGGATCTCAATCCCTCTACCTATACTTCCCACATAGCTGGGATTACAAAGAGTACCACCACACTTGGCTTGTTTGTTGAGACAGGTTTTTTTTTTTTTTCATCCCTCAGGCTGACTTTGAATCTTTATCTGTGTCCTGAGTATCTGGGATTACAGGCATGTAATGCCCAACCCCAAGGAAATAGTTTGGTCACTCACACAGGAACTTTATTTAGACTGAGGACAGATATAAACAAAAATATAGGTGTGCTTCGGATGAAAAGGCTAAACTCAAAAGACCCATGAAGGTCATACTGCCTGTCTCTTCTTGGGCTTTTAGCTCATGAGGTTAATACCTTTGGAAAACAGCTACAGGGGAGATTTCCCACCCCAACAGCCCAGGCAGTTCAACTAATCTGCATATGCTAAAATGGGTTCCAGGGAAGATGCCAAAATAAGCTCCTGTCCTCCCTCACCTTTACTTTAATCCCCACATAGGTTTTGCTTTTACCATATGGTAATTATTTCCAAATCACAAGTGCAAACACTCACTCTGATTGGAAAATTAGCAGATTTCAAACTCAGGTAATTTGTCCCTAATGAGGAACTTGTTGAACTGAATTTAACAATTAACTCGCACACCCTTTGCTGCCTGAGGCTACAGCAGGGAAGCTGAGAGATGACGGAAGGAAGGGCAAATCAAAGGGCTGAGATCTGGCAGGACTTCCTGTGCAAGATAAAAGCTAGGATGGGAAAAACCCATGGTCCTGGGGCAGGAAGAACGTCAGGAACAGAGGTAAGATGGGTGTGATTGTAGTGCTGCCACTCTCCGTTATGCGCAAAAGTACAGAGACTAATGGCCATTCTCCAGTTTCCACCATTCTAATCTGTGGCCAATCTAGTTTCACCTGTGCCAGAACTAGAGCGTGGAACTGGAGAAATCAGGAGATGGACAGGAAGGAGGAGGATGGCATGCCTCTACTCTCTCCCATTCCCATAGAGTTCAAGCACCATGGGAAGCTGACATGGGTGAGTTCGATCTGGCTTACCTACCCAAACGTTCAGGTCCTCTTCTCGGTCATTTTGCTGACACGCGTACCCTTCTTTTTCATGCTTCTTGCTCCATGACTCAGGCCTCTAGATTTCTACCTGCAGATCCAAGGTGAGGTAACTACAGGCTAATAGGATTGAGGTCAGCCCCTGCATTCAGGATTGTCAATCTCATTTTACTTGTGTACTTCAGTGATCAGTTGCCAGAAATAAAGACCTGGTACCCAGCTCATGCCTGAGGCTGTCTCTGTCATCCACTCACCTCCTCTATCCTGCTAAAATAACTACAGAGGCTGAGAATGTGGCTTAGTGGTAGAGTGTTTGCCTAGCATGCATGAGGCCCTGGGTTTGATTTTTTTCAGTATGACATACACAGAAAAACAAACAATTAAACAATTGCAATGTCCACAAGCTAGGCTCTAGCCACACCTGGCTATGACACACTCAAAATGCAGCTAGTGAGGATGAAGACCTGATTTTAGAATTTTACTTAATTGATTTAAATTTAAAAGCAGATACTTGGTTCGATTATTAGAAACCAGATTGAATACGCTTGGAAGATAAATCTCCATTTTCAACTGTGAATGTTCTAGAACTCTAAATTCAAATCAAGTAATGTTGATTTTAAAAAGTCAGCATCCACATTGAGATTAGATCTGGCATTCAAAAACTGGCACTGATAGCTCACACTTATAATCTGCTCATACCTCTAATCCTAGCTACTCAGGAGACTGAGATCTGAGGAGCCAATTCTTAGCCAGCCCAGGCAAAAAAAGTCCATGAGACTCTTATCTCCAATTAACTATCAAAAAGCTGGAAGTAGAGCTGTGGCTCAAGTGACAGTAGTGCTAGCCTTGAGTGAAAAATCTAAGATACAGCACATAGGTCCTGAGTTCAGGCCTTCCTCCCCCCCCCCCACACACACAAATTTTAAATATTGAGAGACTATTGAGTAAATATAAGAAGTACAATTTGTTAAGGTAACTTTTTCACTTTTTAAAATATATCTATGAGGAAGACATTTAAATTACCTCTACGCCTCTATTTTTTTTTTTTTTGGTCAGTCATGGGGCTTGAACTCGGGGCCTAGGCACTGTCTCTGAGCTCTTTTGCTCAAGACTAGTGCTCTACCACTTTGAACCAGAGTGCCACTTGCGCTTTTCTGGTGGTTAATAGGAGATAAGGTCCTCAAGGTCTTTCTTGCCCAAGCTGGCTTTGAACCATAATCCTCAGATCTCAGCCTCCTGAGTAGCTAGGATTACAGGCATGAGCCACCAGCACCCATCTCTAGTTGTGTGTATATGTGTGTGTGGGGGGGTTGGTTGCTATGTTTTTGAGGCAAGGCTTCCCTCAGATGGTCCTCAAATTTACCATACTCCTGCCTCAGCCTCAGAAGTGAATACTGGGATTTCTGGCCAGCACCAGAATGCCTGCATTCTAAATAGATTTTTGCCCTGGCATAAAGGTTTCCCTTGCAGACACATATTTCTTTAATGAATAGAATTGTCTTCTCAAACTCTCACCGTGTGCTAAAGGCCCATTTCAGCCAGGCATGATCTGCTCAACTAAACCAACCTAGATTTTCCTGTATGCTCCTCTGTGGGAACATTTTCTCTGTAACCTAGAAGCCACCAGCTTTCACATAAGCAACTAATAATTATTGTTTTCTGGTAAAGTCCTGAACACATGGCCTAACAAAATTAATTGACCAAATGAATACAGATTTGATTTGGGTTATCCAGGAGCATCCATATTCTTGTGACACTACAATAAATAAGCAGTTTATTCACAAAATGCTTCAAAATAGTACCAAATGGGACTCATTAGAAGGTAATAAGCAAAGACAAGCTTTCCCCCTCATGCTACCTAAGGCCTCAACCAGGCTGAGCTATATAGGGACTCCTCCTCACATAGGTTTGAAAAGAAACACACCTTCTGGGAATTTAATCAGGGAACCTGTGGCAATGACCTCAAATGACCAATCTAGATGAGGACCACTGGAAGAGAAGGAACAAAGCGCAGCCAATGTTAAACAGAAACAGAACAGAATTTATTTCCCTCCCCAGCAATGGAGGGCTCAATAGCACTCACGAATAGCTTCTGCTGTAGCTCCCACCAGTACTTGAAAGGACCAGATAGAGAGGGAGGAAGGACACCAAGCTGAAGACCTTGTGAGGGCAGCTCCCAAGGTCAAGCATCAATTCTTCCTCAGTTGCTTTCTGCACTGGCTCAAAGCTCGGGCACCACTGGCAGTGCAGAGTGCTGCACTGGGCTCAGTGTCTCTCCCAAGGAAACTTGGACTAGCTGGTTTCAGTTGGTCCAATCTTCCTTGAACAGCATCCGTACGAGAGTAGAGCAACAATACCATAGAATAATAGTGCATAGCACTGGTTACTGGTCCTTTACTAATTGTTTTCAAAACTGATGATGACATTTCCTTTTTTCTACTTTTAGGGTAGGAGGTCAGGACAAAAGACAGATAAATATACATGTATACTTACAAAAGCTTTTTACATACACAGACTAGGCTTCCAAGTTGCAACAGAGAAGCTATAAGAGGCACTAAATGAACAGATAAGCAAAATTACGAATACACCAACAATCGAACAGTATTCAGGCAAAACGAATCAAGTGGTGATACATAATACAACATAAGGAAATCAATCTCGCCTGACCCATATTACGCCTTGAGTACACCTTTTACTGATGCATACTGCAACCTATGTAAATCCTGAAAACAAGACAAGTGAAAAGAACACATTTTGTACAGTGCCATTAAAGGAAATTTTGAACACCTCCAATTTATGGAGATAAAAGGAAATTGGGTGGGGGTGAGCATCTGGGGTCAGTGAGGACTGAGTGCTTGATGGTACAATGAGAAAAGAAATACAATGACTTAGAAATCTAAGAAGGCTGTGGAGATATAAAGAGTAAACAAATGAAATAGATTTCAAGTGTTTACTTACCTTTTTGCAAGGAACCTACTGTCCTAAAATGCAAATATACAGCTGCTTAAAGGAATAATATGCTTAAAGAAGTAACAGATAACAATACATGTAAATATAAAATATAAATTAAATACAGAGAGGGAGATGAGAAGCCATCCCAGAAGTGCCCTTTGTAGGCCACTGGCAGTACCTGGAAGAGGAGAGGTGGGGTAAGAAGGAACACAGCATGTAGGGGGTCCCCTTTGAGGGACAGGGTCAGTCACATGAGTCCCCCACTCTACTCCACAGGTGTGCAGATCTCTGATGTATCCTTTATTGTACTTTCTGCTGGTTTAGTTTTTCAAAGTACATTTTCTTTTCTTTTCTTTCTTTCCTTCTTTCTTTCTTTCTTTTTTTTTTTGCCAGTCCTGGGGCACTGCCCCTGAGCTTCTTTTGCTCAAGGCTAGCACTCTACCACTTGAGCAACAGCACCACTTCTGGCCTTTTCTGTTTATGTGGTACTGAGGAATGGAACCCAGGGCTTCATGCATGTTAGGCAAGCACTCTACCACTAAGCCACATTCCCAGCCCCTGAAGTGCATTTTCAACAATTACATTATATATATTGCAAACAAACCTTTAAAACAGAATAAACACCATGTTCACCTAGAAGGCTTTCTTTTTACTTCAAATATATAATAATGACATATAATCTAGATGTCCCCACTTCCTTATATATCACACACTGGGAAACCATTTTTACAGTGTCAGCCTGAGACACAGGGGAACTTGGATGAACCTTGAGGGCATCATGCCAAGTTGAAATGGCCAATTTCCAAATGACAGACACAGAATGAGGCACTTGCATAAGCGTCAAGAATCTCCACTTCATGTGGACACAAAACTGGAGGGGGCAGCCAGGGGCTAAATGGTATAAAATGAGGAGCTAGGTTTCCGTTCTAGGAGTTCTAAAATTCTTTTGAACAACAGTTTCCTTAAAAATAGTTCATAAGATAAATGTGTAATATTTGCGTGACAGTTAAAAAAATTAAAAACCAGTTCACCTTGCTACAAGTAGCATGCCAGTTTTATTGTTTAGGGCAACTCTAAATTGGAAGACTTATAAATGAACCTAGTTTCAATGTGGAATCATGTTAGGACAATAAAAATAACCATGTCAACAATTAAAATTAACTCAAGGAAAGCAATGGCAGTTTGTAAATGCCCATTCCTGTTTTTATGTTAAAAAAAAATCATGGGCCTGGGCTACTGTGCAAAGTTTGAAGTTTCAAAGGTAAACTACAGAGCTGTTAAAAAGTACCAAAAAGCAAGTAAAAGGTTGGAATTTATTTAAGTCAAAGCTGATGTGCTTTGTGAGATGCCAAGTAAGGCAAGACTCAGGGCTTCTGCATAGTTGAGCTGGCTTTCTTTGCTCTCCCTTTCCTTTGCCTTGTGTGTCCGGAGCCATGAGGCTGAGCATTCTGGACGGTCAATGTGGCCTGGGGAAATGGAGCCTGCCTGACACTTTGCTGTGCGCTCTGGGCTTGTACCTGCACCTGCTGTGGCTGGGCAGGAGGAGGGGGCTGGCAATTCTGCAGAATAATGTGCCCAGGTGTTGACTGCTCCAATAGAGTTGCTTGGGGCAGCAGGAAACTCCCCATGCCAGCAAGGGTAACAACTACCCCTTGCCGAGGTGACTGGGCCCACTGTTGACTGCTAGACCCCTGAACAGGAGTGCTCCATTGTTGACCGCTAGACCCCTGAACAGGTGTAGCCCACTGTTGACCACTAGACCCCTGCACAGGGGTGGCCCACTGTTGACTGCTAGACACCTGAACAGGGGTGAGCCACTGTTGACTGCTAGATACCTGCACAGGGGTGACCCACTGTTGACTGCTAGACCCCTGAAGAGGGTTGACCCACTGTTGATTGCTAGACCCCTGCACAGGGGTGGTCCACTGTTGACTGCCAGACCCCTGCACAGAAGCCGAGGGCACTGGATGTGGAGGAGGAGGCGCTCTGGATTGTAGAAGCTGTTGCTGTGGAAGCAACTGATATAACTGAGGCTGGGGGTTCAAGACCACACCCCCGGGGGGAATCTGCACTGTGATGGAACTTAACGTATTATTCACAAGAAACTGCATGGCCATGGGAGGAGGGGGTTGCATTAATCCAACCGGGGCATTGGGCAGCTGGACTCCGAGGGACAGAAGACCACCAGAAGGAGAGACCTGCCCAGGTATGGGGGCACCAGAGGGCCCCAACACTGAGCCACTTACCAGAGCTGAAGGTTTCTGCGCCCCCTGGGTGGCTTTCGGGTTGCTTGAGCTGGTGGGGGCCTTGGGGGCCTGGGTGCTTTCTGACGAGCTAGCAGGGCCCTTGGCCGCGTGAGGCCCTTTACTCCTCCTGACGACCCTTGCTCGGGATCTCCCAGCCAGGCTGGCTGGCTTGGGAGCAGGAGCGGCGGTGGGCATGGCAGTGGCAGTGGGGACAGGACTGGGAGCTGGAGGGGGGGTAAGAGTGGGAAGGGAAGCAGCAGTGGAAGAGGGAAGGGGAGGGGTGGGGAGAGCAGGTGTGGGAGGGGGGTCGAGATGGGAAGCCAGAGCCCCGGGCGGACTAGGAGTGGGAGTGGGACTGGAAGAAGGGGTGGTAGGAGTGGGACTGCGAAGGGATGGAGGATCAGGAGGGGGAGGGGGGGCAGGCTTGGGAGCAAGCCTGGGAGGGCGTGGGGGAGGGGGCGGGGGTGGGGGCGGCGGGGGCGGGGGAACAGGTTTGGGAGCAATCTTGGGAGGGAGCCTGGGAGGAGGTTTGGGAGGAGGCTTGGGAGGAGGTTTGGGAGGAGGAGCTGGACCAGGAGCCAGACGCCTGAGCTTGCGAGAGCTCTTGGCTTGGAATGCTACACCCCTTGATACTGAGACGCAGGCAAGATTGACTCCTGTCCCCCAAGGTAATTCTGAGGCGGGAGATGGGACCCACCAGGAGGTAGGCAGTTTGGGCTTCTTCCCTGAAGAGGCCTTGCTGACTACAGCTGAGCCGCCGGACTTGGATTTCATCTTACTGGACAGTGAACGTGCAGCGTTGCCCTGAACAGACTCCTGGCTTGCACCAGCAGCCCGCCCTGCATTGGGCTTGGACCCTGCCATCAACGCATCCCGTGGGTAACTTGAGAAGATGTAAGGGGGACTCATCTGCCTGTCACACCCAACTTCTTGAGCTGCCCATGGGCTGTCAGAAAGAAGTGGGTCATTAAGTGACTGCATGATAAGAAAGTTCATGTCCCTGGCCGGATCACCGGGTTCATATGCCAACGCAAACTCATCTCCTGCCTCAGGAACGGCCCAGGCGGCTGCCTGTGAGCCACCAAATGGGACAAACGAACTCCCTTTTGCATATCTTTGCACATCTAGCTCAGAAGGCACATCCACATCACAGGGTCTCTGCTGTTCTGTGTCCCCGGGCTCGACCGCCGCCGCCGCCGCCGCCGCCGCAATCACCAGATCATAAGGGTGGCCACTTCTTTCCGCTTGTTTTTTGCAAACAGTCTTTGCCTCAAACCCAGGGCTCGCTGTGTATTTAGGCAGCTCCCATTGCCAATCCACGCTGTGCCATGGAGACCTCATAAAGCTAGGTCTCACCGACTCATCCCTCCCATCCGGCCTCTTGCACCGCAGTCTTTTGTTAGTGCAGCTTCCAGAGACCGAAGGATCAAGACACAATGGGTCTGCTGTTGCTAAGATCATCTGGCTCTCAAACTCCTGTTTCTCTTCCTGAGTCCAATGATGGCCTCCAGTTATCATGTACTCCATATCACACATTAAAGTCTTCACCTTTGGTTTCAAGAGAATATGCCGACTTTGATAACCAGATAGTTCCCTACTGCTGCACTGTCTGTAGTCACGGATTTCTGCTAAGACACAGCCATGATGGAAAAGGTTCACCTCAGAGTTTTCCAAGATATTGAGCAGATATGGCGGTAATTCTTCTGCATCTAAATATTCAAGCAGTTTCTCTCCTGAATAAGGCAGCGCAATGCTCTCTGAAAGGGAGCCATCTTTGTCCAAGATCATTGCAAAACAGCCCTGATCTCCTGGGTTGAGGTCAATCACCAGACAAGGAAAGTCCTCACTCCTGATAAGCTGGTCTAGCAAGCTCTCGCTGCTTCTGAACTCCCTCACCTCAGTGTCCTTTTCACATGCTTCAACATAAATGTCATAGAGTTTTTCCTGCAGAGACTTTTCCTCACTAGTTAAGGGTCTCCTTCTAGGGCTCCTGTGCTGGACTCCGGCATTGACATTGTCTGAATCTTCCAATGCCTGTTCTAAAGCTTTCTGCATGGTCACACAAAACTGGCACGCTAAAGGAAAAGAAGAGATGGCGTTCAGCGGTGGGGGTGGGGTGGGGTGGGGGTGGGGAGGGGTTGAGAATGAAGGAGTTAGGCGAGTAAAGCCACTTACTTATGTGCTCCTGTAAAACTTTACACACAGTGGAACTAGAGCCGTGAGTCACGTGGTTGAGCACCAGCCATGCGCAGAAAACGCTACCAGATGCGCCCAGGCCCTAAGTTCAAGCCCCGGTACCGACACATAGGGGAAAATGTCTCCGCGCGTGCGCACGCGCACACACACAACACACACACACACACAGAGTGCAAGACCTTGATTTCCTGCCCCAGTACTGGTAAGAGAAAGAAGAAAAGCGAAGTGAGAACCTTTCCAACTCTAAGCCCATGGCCTTGGAACCGGGGCCCCAGCCAACATGGAAAAGTTGAGGATCTCTGAAAACTACCTACCTTTGGCGGCTTCAGTCACATCCTCCTTTGCTATAATCCCAGTATCCTCGTGCTGGTCGCAATGCACTCCGTGCCAGTCCCGGTGCTCCCCGAGCCGAATGGTAGCGGGTTCCGGCCTACAAATTACCGTTACCACACATGCGCACTTGGTAGGCAGGCGCCGCCAAGACTTTGTGGGCGTAGCCCAACCCTGCACGGTGGGCGTGGGGCGTGGGGGTTCAGGCCTATGTTTTCTGTTTCCTTTTAAAGCTATACAAGGCAGGATCAATCACCACAAATGTAAGAGACGTGTTTTGTTTTTTTTTTTTTAAATCCGGTGGTTTCCTCATCCATCAATTTTCAGAGGACTTTCGCTGTCATGAAAGTAGTCATTTATCCCAGTGGGATCTTAAAGAACTGTTGCGTCTGTCATGTCCTGCTTTGCTTGTTCTGTTCATGCTGTTCCCAGCATTCTTCCCCAATTCAGCTGGGCGCCCATGGCTCCCGCCTATACTCTAGCTACTCAGGAGGCTGAGACCAGAGGATCATGGTTTGAAGCCAGTCTGGGCAGGAAAGTCTCTAAGACTCGTATCTCCAGTTAACACTGCCAAAAAGCCAGAAGCGGAGCGGTGGCTCAAGTGGTAGAGTGCTGGTATTGAGTAAAAGACCCCAGAGATAGTGCCCAGGTCCTGAGTTCAAACCCTGGGACTGGCACAAAAAAAATAAACTGTAAGTTAAAAAAAGAAAACATGGTCTGGGCCATTTTCCACCCTTACTTGCAGTCCTTGAGCATGGTCCAAATGCTGCAACTCCGCAGACATACTGGGATGCATCTCCCTAAGATGAAAACTCTGTCCACCCAGCCCCATCTGATTTGTACTGAACTTTAGTTGTTGCTCTGACCCTGTCTTAGATTTTTTTTCCTGCTCCACTTCCAGCTTTTTTCTTGGCTAGTTGGAGATAACTGGCTAATGGACTTTCCTTCCTGGGCTGACTTCGAACTGCGATTCTCAGATCTTAGTCTTCTGAATAGCTGGGATTACAGGTGTAAGCCATTGGCACCCTACTGGAAAAACATTTTTTAATCTCTCTCTCTCTTTTTTTGTCGGTTGTGGGGCTTGAACTCTGAGCCTGGGCACTATCTGAGCTCTTCAGCACCAGCCAAGCACTCTACCATTTGAGCCATAGTGCCACTTCCAGTTTTTGGTGGTTAATTGGAAATAAAAGTCTCAAGGACTTTTCTGCCTGGGCTGGCTTTGAACCGTGATACTTAGATCTCAGCCTCCCAAGTAGCTCGGATTATAGGCATGAACCACCTGCACCGGGCTCTCTCTTTTTTAAATTGGTTTGTTTTCTTATCATTGAAGTTTGCGAATTCTTATATACTTTGCTTTAAATACTGTAGAAATTATGTATCTTGCAAATATTTTCTCTAAGTCTATAACTTACTTTTGTATTTATTTTGGTGGTAATAGGGATTGCAGTCAGGACCTTGTTCTTGCTAGCCAGGTGCTCTACTTTGTTTTGGGGGGGGGTCCGGTCGTGGGGCCTGAACTCTGGGCCTGGGCGCTGTCCCTCAGCTCTTCAGCTCAAGGCTAGCGCTCTACCACTTCAGCCACAGAGCCACTTCCGGCTTTTTTCTTTTTTTGCTTATGTGGTGCTGAGGAATCGAACCCAGGGCCTCTGGCATGCAAGGTAAGCGCTCTACCACTGAGCCACCTTCCCAGCCCCAATGGTGCTCTACTTTTTTGAGCCATGCTCCTAGCCCTGTTTTTGTACTTTCTTAAGTGCCTTTTGAAAAACAGAAATTTCTTAGTTTTGATCAAGTCCAATTTATCAGAGTTTAAAAAAAATTTCCAGATTGTGTTTGTGCCCAAAATTCTAAGACATAGTCTGCTCTAAGGTCACAAAGATATTTCTCTATGTTTTCTTCTTGTAGTTTTCTTCTTTGAGCATTTACAGTTACATTTGTGGTCCATTTTGAATTCATTTTTGTTGTTAGAAATCACCTAGTTCTTTTATTTGGTGTAGTAGGGTTGGAATTCAGGGCCTTGAACTTACTAGGTATGTGCTATCACACTTTTTTTTTGTTTTGTTTTGGTCGGTCGTGGGGTTTGAACTCTGGGCCTGGGCGCTGTCCCTCAGCTCTTCAGCTCAAGGCGAGCGCCCTACCACTTGAGCTACAGCACCACTTCCGGTTTTCTGGTGGTTTATTGGAGATAGGAGTCTCAAGGTCTCTCCTGCCCGGGCTGGCTTTGAACCGCGATCCTCAGATCTCAGCCTCCTGAGTAGCTAGGATTACAGGCGTGAGCCACCAGCGCCCAGCTTGTGCTATCACACTTAAACCATACTCTTAGTCCTTTTCTTACCTTCATTATTTTTCAAATAGGGGTTTGGGCCACTCTAGTCTGTGATCCTCCTATTTATATATTTCTGCAGTTGGGATAACAGGTGCACATGACACCATGTCCAGCTTTTTATTGGTTGAAATCAGGTGGGGGTGGGCCTCACAAACTTTTCTCATAAACTGGCCTGGAACTGTGATTCTTTTCATCTCAGCCTCTTGAGCAAGTAGGGTTACAGGCATGATCTTTTTTTCTTTTCTTTTTCTTTTATTGAGACGGAATCTAGCTATGTAGTCCAGGCTGGCCTCAAACCTGTGATCTTCCTGCTTCAGCTCACTGAGTTCTGGGATCAGAGGTATGCACCACCTTCCCAGTGTATCAATTTTGGTCTTCTTTTGTTTAGATTTTTTTTTGTCAGTTGTGGGGCTTGACCTCAGGGCCTGGGTGCTGTCCCTGAACCTCTTTGTGATCAAGGCCCTTAAGCCACAGCACCACTTCTGGTTTTATTGAGTGATTAATTGGAGATAAGAGTCTCATTAGGGGACTTCTGCCCAGGCTGGCTTCTAACTGCGAACCTCAGATCTCAGCCTCCTGAGTAGCTAGGGTTACAGGCATGAGTCACCGGCTTGTTGTCGTTGTTATTGTTGTTGGTTGTGGGACTTGAACTTAGTTGTTTAGCTTACTAACCGTAAACAGATGCCTGAAGCGGGATGAGAGGAGGCAGGAAATGAGTTAGGAGGAGATGGCAAGTACTCTAACAGAGGTGGGGAACTTTTAGCCCATAGGCCATATAAGGCAAGAGGTGCATTTTGGTGGGGGGGGGCGGTTTCCCACAAGGCAAGCTTTACCTTTGTCCTTGAATCAAAATAACTGCATAGACTAACCTTAAACAAACAAACAAAAGACAGAACAGCAACCAGGCCCTGATTTCAAGCCCAGCACCAACCCCCACAAAAAGCTGCATAGAAGTTCTGGGGTTTCTTAACATTTATATGAGAAATTATAGATATTCTAGCAGGGACTTCAGAAATCACAGCCTCTCTTTATTTCTTATTATTTCTAAAGGGAAGCACTTTACTCAGGTGAGGCTTTCAGTTTATTAGAACCTCATTTGATGAAAACCTTCAAACACTTGAAAGAGGAAAATCACTAGCAAATGAGCATACCCCAAATGTATTCATATCCATGAGACACAATGAGAACAACATTCAGAATTGGATACCAGAAGCAAAACAACATCAGCGTTACTGTGGCCTCAATGTCTGCGTGCTCGCACAATTCATGTAGAAATCGTCAATCATCCTGTAGAAATCACCCAATGTGATGACTTTCGAAAGCAAGGGATTCAAGAAGTAAAGCCTGGCAACTGGGTGACAGTGGCTAACATCTGTAATTCTAGCTGCTCTGGAGTCTGAGATTAGGAAGATCACCATTTCAGGCCAGCCTTAATAGAAAAGTCTTCAAGATTCTATCTCAACAGAAAGAAGCTGGGCCTGCAAGTGTACATCTGTCATCTCAGTTACAACAGGAAGGCTAAAATAGGTGGATTGTGGTTCAAAGGTTTGCCCATGTAGAACGAGAGACCTTATTTCAAAAATAACCAGTCAAAAAGGGGCTAGAAGCTGGGCTTTGGTGGCTCACGCCTGTAATCCTAGCTACTCAGGAGGCTGAGATCTGAGGATTGAAGTTCAAATCCAGCCTTGGCAGGAAAGACTCTTATCTCCAATTAACCACCAGAAAACCGGAAGTGGCACTGTGGCTCAAGTGGTAGAGCACTAGCCTTGAGTTGAATTGCTCAGGGACAGCACCCAGGCCCAGAGATCAAGCCCCATGACCAACAGAAAAAAAAAGGAGCTACACTCATGTCTCAGTGGTAGAGTGTCTGCCCAGCAATTATGAGGCCTAGAATTTAAACCCCAAATAGCCAGGGGAATGTCCTTCCCCTTCCTACATATGTCATGTGAGGACCTAAGGAAGGCTTATATCTGGGGACCCTCCTCGCTGAATCTGCTGGCACCTGGCTTTTCCAGCCTCTAGAACGATTAGATATTTCTGTTGTTGATAATCTACCTAGTCTGCAGTAATTTGTTATAGTAACCCCCATTTGTCTTAACAAATACCATCATTTAAAGCTCTCTGTGTTCCAAGTGCTGTCAAAGTGGCATTCCAACCTCTCAAACCTTTCGCAGGTTTCATAGCTCAGGTTCAGAGTTCTCTACAGTACTCATTACCTGACTTATGCAACTATAACCCCTCTGTACATCACCTTTACAATAATGATAATAAATAAATAAAGATTCCATTATGTTCCCTATACCATACTTGGTGAGGTGGGAAAGTGGACTCAAGCCACCATTTTGAAAGGTTCCTGAAGAGCCAGGGCTGGAACCAAAAGACCTTTTTCATTATTTACCATAATCTGCTGCCTAAACTAATCAATGCATTGCATGGTTTCGAAATAAATACCGCATGTAGTTTTGAAAATTGAAATCATGCTTGGCATTCAGAAAAATAAAGTTGTATTTGCACGTAGTCGTGTCTCTATATGGAAACCTTATATATAAATAGTATATGTTTAAGAATTTAAATGGTAAATATAAATTTGTAAGCTAAATATGGATATAAATGTAAACATATAACGCAAAATACACTTTAATATACATACAACTTTAACATTTATTTATTTATTTATTAAAATCATATGTATAGTAAAGCTCACTATTTTACCTCACTCTGAGAAATCCCTGTAGACAAAGTATGTCCTATTTAGTCAGCCTACATCTTGAAAAGAATAAAAACTTAAAATATTTTTAAAAGGAAAAAAAAGTGTGTCATCAGATCCATTTTAATAAGGCTGACTAACGTTACTAAGTATATAGCACTGTCTAATACCAAATTACAGTCAAAATAAATTGCTAAGAAAAGATGATAACCCCAACTATAATTTTAGTTTAGTCAGATATAAAAGCTGGATATGACTCCTGGCCTACATTTTTCTGGAAAGATTGTTCATTAACCATTCATCTGGCTCTGAGCCATTGCCACTTTGATAACGATCTGGTCTTTACAAGGCCAAGATAAGGAGGTGTCATCTCTTGTAAGAACAACGCACCTCCGGTGCGACATTTAAACTGAAGCATAACCCAAAGATCACCTTCCCCCACCTCTCTTCAAAGGTAACTTCTTACCTGGTGTATGTGGAAGAAAGGGGGCATGTAATTTGTCAGAGGGGGCGTGTCCTTTTTCCAAACAGGGTATGTCATTTGTCTGCTCCAGTGGGCGCTTCTTTCTGCTCTGTGAGTGTTGGTCTGAGCCACCACCTGTGGTTCTGATGTTGGCATGGAGCAGTGGGGAGGGTGATACGCAATGAGCCACATTTCCTGCCTTCAGTACCCCTACAACCATTGGTGATAATGTGCTTGAGACAGTGGACCAGCTGGAAATGACGTAATTAACATTAATTAGTAGCATTATCAGGTAACTGGATGCAAAAAGTGACTCTTCCTAAAGAGGAGAGGACAAAGAGCATGAAACTTCATTGGAGAGAAAAGGTGGCTGGGGTCCCTTGACAGCAAATCCCAGCTTTCAGTCTCACCCCTCACTGCCATTCCAGCCTCACTGTCCTCCCTCCCTTCCAGAGACAGAGTATTCCCTTCTAACTTTCTCAGTACATGTTTTCGCTCTAGCTGAGCACCAGTGGCTCACACCTGTAATCCTACTTACTCAGGAGGCTGAGATCTGTGGATCATGGTTTGAAACCAGCCTAGGCAGGAAGGTCAGTAAGACTCTTACCTCCAGTTAAGCACCAAAAGAGCCCAAAGTGGAGCTTGGCTCAAGTGGTAGAGCACCAGACTTGAGCAAAAAAGCTCAGGGAGAGTGCATAGCCCCAAGGGGAAAAAAAAAGAAAACCAATCTACCTCCTTCTCTCCAGAACTAGCATTTGACAATTCCTCTACTACCTAACATAGTAGCTAGGTGCTGGTGACTAACATCTGCAATCATAACTACTTGGGAAACTGAGACCAGGAGGGTTGTGGTTCAAAGCTGGCCGGGCCAGAGAAATTTGTGAGACCTCCTTGGTAATGGCTGAGTGTGGTGGCATGTGCCTGTCATTTTAGCCTTGTAGAAGGCTGAGATGGGGATGGTCAGAGTTCTAGACCAGTCTAGGCAAAAATGTTTATAAGGCTCAATCTTAATGGAATGAAGCTGGATGTCACCATGCATATCTGTCATCTCAGCTACAGCAAGAAGGTGGACCATGATCCAAACATGCACTCAGGCAGCAAGCAAGGCCTTATTTGAAAGATTACCAGTGAAAAGGAAAGACTGGAGATATGGCTCAGTGGTAAAGCACCTGCCCAGCAAGTATGACCCTGAGTTCAAACTCCAGTACCACCACTATCACCAACCCCACCAAACACAAAATTTCATTCTGCTATGAATTAGGAACTCCAAAATCTTCAATAAATAAGAAACTTTCCTCTCAATTTATAACAAAAAATGAACTAAGCAAAATTTAACATTAGTCACAAACCACTATGTCAGTGAGAATTTGGGGCAGTATTCATAGCAGTAGAATTGAACAATTATATTAAATCAGCATATTATGAAATGGTATTTATGGTTATGTATTGAAGGGCTGGAGATTAAATACAGTGCCTTGTATATAGTAAGGAAGTGCGCTATACCTGAACGTTGATGACGGTTGTTTTTGTTTTTGTTTTTGCCAATCCTGGGGCTTGAACTCAGGGCCTGGGCACTGTCTCTGAGCTTCTTTTGCTCAAGGCTAGTACTCTACCACTTGAGCCACAGTGCCACTAATGGCTTTTTCTGTTTATGTGGTACTGAGGACTCAAACTCAGGGCTTCACACTTACTAGGTAAGCATTCTACCATTAAGCCACATTCCTAGCCCAAATGTTGATGCCTTTTAAATGTTAAATTTTATCCTTAAAACCCAGCTGTGATTTGGTGCAAATCTAGCTAGAGCCTAAAAACATACTTTAGAAAGTAACATATTTAATAAATGGAACCTGGACTCTCTGATTAAAATATGTTCTTTTCTCTGTCTATTTTTGTTCAGTATCATGAAGTGTTTTCCTTCTAGCTTTGGCAAATACAAAAACAGCCCTATCCTATGTAAATTAGTTCTCCTCTTGAACACATTGATTAAAATGTATTATCTTTCGCTACTAATTTGTATAAACTCATTTAATTTTTTAAAAGACTGGGGATGTGGCTTAGTGTTAGAGTGTTTGCCTAGCATGCATGAAGCCCTGCATTCAATTCCTCAGTACCACATACACAACAAAAAAAATCATAGTAAAATTAATTTTTTAAAGCACGGTGATTGGACACTATCTTGTGACTTTCGCTAGCACAGGGTTTCTCAGCTTGGACACTGTTAAGATTTGGGTCCAAATACATGTTTGAGTGGTTGGGGGGGAGGTTATCCTGTGTGTATGTTTAGTAACACCCCTGGCCTGTACCCACTAGGTGGCAGTAGCACTATCTAGACCCTTAAAATTGTGGCAATTGGAAATGTCTCTAGACATCTGTGATGAAGATTTTTTTTTCTTATCTAAGAGGCTCAACTATAAAATGATGGTTCAAGAAAAGCAATTTTGCCTTCCAGAGAACAAGTACCTTCCACCCCCCCCCCTAGCAACAATAGCAGAATCTGGCCCCAAACACAAGTAGTACCAAGGTTGAGAACACTGCTTTACAAATAACATACATTGTGGGGAGGGTGAGGAAATAAGAGTCACTATATTTTTTATTAGAGAACTACAGCCATACCTAGCTTTTGGAACTACCTTGTGGGCTTGTACTGCTAGTATCAATTCCTACTCCGCGCTCCATTGCCCTTCAGTTTCTCAGGGGTGAGGTGTCTGAGCAAAGCTAAGCTGATCTGTGCAGTTCCATCCTCTATGCAATGAGAGTTCAGAAAGTGGCCATGGGATTTGATCCAAGCCAAAGTAAAAGACAAAAATTGTGTGTTTGCTCTCAATATGTGGACTAGGCCTTAAAAGTGAATAATGAGGGGATGGGATTGTGGCTTAGTGGTAGAGTGCTTGCCTCGCATACATGAAGCCCTGGGTTCGATTCCTCAATACCACATAAACAGAAAAAGCTGGAAGTGACGCTGTGGCTCAAGTGGTAGGGCAGTAGCCTTGAGCAAAAAAGAAAAAGAAAGAAGAAGAAGCAGCAGCAGCAGCTCAGGGACAGTGCCTAGGCCCTGAGTTCAAGCCACAGCACTGGCAAATAATGAATAACAAGAATGTAAAACAGGTTCTGTTTTCAAAGATAGGTACTAGCAGGAGGAAGAGAGTGAATATAGTTGAAGTACTCTTAATATAAGTGTGTGAAAATAAAACAACAAAAACTTTTGAAATTGTTTCAACAGGAAAGGATTGAAAGGGACTGATAGAGGGGATGAATTTGATTAGGTACATTATATGCCTATAAGGAAATTTTTCAATGAAACCCCTTTGTATAAGAAATAGATGCCAGCCCGGTGCCAGTAGCTCATGCCTGTAATCCTACCTACTCAGGAGGCTGAGATCTGAGGATCATGGTTCAAAGCTAGCCTGGGCAGGAAAGTCTATGAGACTCTCATCTCCAATAAACCACCAGAAAACCAGAAGTGGTGCTATGGCTCAAGTGGTAGAGCGCTCGCCTTGAGCTGAAGAGCTGAGGGACAGTGCCCAGGTCCTGAGCTCAAACCCCATGACTGCAAAAAAAAAAAGGAAAAAGAAATAGATGCCAATAAAAATGGTAAAAAGAAGTACATTGGGAAAAACTGGGCAAGAGCGAAGAAAGAGGTGACATTGTCCAAAAGAATTGTACTCACTACCTGACTTATGTAACTGCAACTCCTGTAGATATCACCTTCATAATAACAATTTTAAAAAGAAATACATCATATGCATCATATGCACTGATGAAAAGGTTATAACAAAAGCCATTTAATTTTTTTGTTAGACATCACAGATTAATCTCAGTTTAGGAAGCAAGCTATCCAAGGATAGCTCTCATGAGCAGACACTTGTGTTAGCTGCTACCTTTCTGGTGACCCCTAATTCTGCTACTATTTGGCACCTGTATTTTCAACCTTCTTATTAAGTGTGTTTCTTCTGAATTGGAATCCAACAAGCTACTAAAGCTAATAAAAAAGGAGCCTTGGGCTGCAATGTAGCTCACTAGCAAAGCGCTTTCCTAGCAAGGGCAAAGTCCTGGGTTCAATCCCCAGTACCCAAAAAAAAAAAAAAGAAGCCTCCTATAAACTGTTTTCTCAAGTTTTACTCTGGTCTGTTGGAACAGCACACAAACCATGTCCTGTCTGCCGAAAACACTCTTTCTGAATGATTCCATACTGTCCTACCCTAGTCTGTCCTCACTCAGCAGGAAATTGTCTAGAGCAATCACTGCCTCTGTTTTCTAATGACAATTACAGTTTCCATCTGAGCAAGTGAGTAGGAGAGGAAGGTGAACTGTTAGGTGGCTAGGGATAAAAACTAAAGGACATAACACAACATATGCCATAGAGTACGTGTTCAATCATGGTGATTCCTATTCTCAGAGTGTCTCAGGCTCCTGCTCAAATGCTCCTCCTCATAATACCCTAGGTGCTCACTTCACCAATGAAAAAAGCTGGGCTGGGTGCACTGCCCAAGCCATTAAGCAATCAGTGTAAAGCCTGGCAGAGAAGATATGAGAAGAGCCCTGCACTATGATAACTACCTTCCAAGAGCGCTCCATTGGACTCCTTAGGGCCTTGTGCTGGTTGTTGCTTAGCTTTTACACTCAAGGCTGGTGATTTACTGCTTAAGCCATATCTCCACTTCCAGCTTTTGCTAGTTAATGAGAAGAATCTCAGCCTTTCTTGCCTAGGCTGGCTTCAAACTGCCATCCTCAGATCTCAGCCTCCTGAGTAGCTAGGATTACAGGTATGGCCTCCCCCTCCCTTGCACTTAGCTCTTCAATTATGTTTTTTAAATGGCTCCTTTCTCTTTATACAGGAAAGGACGACTGGGACCAAGAGCTCGCCCTTGAATCCCTGAGGAAAATCTCCACCAGGAATATACACTACCAATCAAGATAAAGGTAAACATCTTTTATATAACTGGGTTCCTACCTGAGAATGTGACTTAGTGGTAGAGTGCTTGCCTAGCATGCATGAGGCCTTGAGTTCAATTCCTCGGTACCACATACATAGAAAAAGCCAGAAGTGGCCCTGTGGCTCAAGTACTAGAGTGCTAGCCTTGAGCAAAAGAAGTTCAGGGACAGTGCCCAGGCCCTGAGTTCAAACCCCAGGACTGGCCAAAAAAAAAACAAACTGAAAAACTGGCTTTCTTGGGTTCACGCTCCCTCCTTCCCCTTTCCTCCTAAGACAGAGTAAGATTGAACGACTTATAGAGTCAGTGTCTTCTTTTGCCTTAGGTTTATTAAATGAATGTATTTCATTTTTGGGGCCAAAAGAAAAAACACAAAAGAATTACTAGGAGAGTGTTCTATCACTTGAGCTACACCCCTAACCTTTTGTGTTTTGCTTTAGATTTTTGTTTTTTGTTTTTATTTATTTTGAGTTTTTGGTCATGGGGCTTGAACTCTGGGCCTGGGTGCTGTCCTTGAGCTCTTCAGCTCAAGGCAAGCGCTCTACCACTTGAGCCACAGTGCCACTTCCAGTTTTCTGGTGGTTTATTAGTGATAAGAGTCTCATAGGGACTTTCCTGCCAGGGCTGGCTTTGAACCTCAATTCTCAGATGTCAGCCTCCTGAGTAGCTAGGATTACAGGCGTGAGCCACCAATGCCCTGCTTGCCTTAGCTATTTTTCAGATAGGGTTTTCTGTATTTTTCTCATGCTAACTAGCACCACCTTGCTGCTGGTGAGAATGTGGAAGAACATGAACACTCATCCATCATGGGTGGGAGTGTGCAGGAAGGTGATGTCTAATAAAATGAAGTCTCTTATTACTCTACTCAGTAATTGCATGTTTTGATATTTATCCAAATGAGGTGAAAATGCATGTCCAACCTGCACATAGATGTTTATAGCAGTATTGGTCATAATTACTAAAAATTGTAAATAAGATGTCCTTTAGTAAGTGAGTGGATAAACTGTGGTATATCTAGACATTGGAATATTATCCAGCCTTAAAAAAATAAGCTATCCCCAGGTGCTGGTGGCTCACATCTGTAATCCTAGTTACTCAGGTGGCTGAGATCTGAGGATCATGATTCAAAGCCAGCCTGGACAAGAACGTCCATTAGACTCTTACGTCCAATTTAACCACCAGAAAACCGGGAGTGGAGCTGTGCCTCAAAATGGTAGAGTGTTAGCCTTGAGCAAAAAAAGCTCAGTGACAGCACCTAGGCCCTGAGTTCAAGCCCCACGACTGACAAAATGTTTTTTTTAAGTGTCACATTGTTGCTGGTGCGTGTTATATATGAAAAAAATCAGTCTGGCCTGACCCATCACGGCCACCGTCCCTAGCAGCCGCTAGGGTTTCTGGGGTTCTTGCTAGGGCTTCTGAGGGTGTGTCTAGGACTTCTGGAGTTTTGGCGCGTTTGTTACTGCGCATGCGTGGAACGCCGCTTGCCTTTCTCGCCTGAGGTAGTTCGCGTCCGGCGAACCGAAGACTCTGAGGTGAGGACGGAGTCGGTGGACGAGCGGGAAAACCCAAGAAAATTGTAGGAGTTGTGCCCAGTAGGTACAGTTTTGGTCATAAATTCTCAAAAACTCCATGTAGTTGTGGCTAGGGGCGTCGTTTCTTTGGTGAGGAGAGGTTTCTATGCGCAGTTGTAAAGTTTGGGTTTTTTTTAAATTTGTGTCCACCATTTTCGCCCATTTTCCTCCCTCCTCAATCCTGTGACAGGTTCTCGGGGCCTTGTGCTCGTTTATTTATCGATTGAATTCATTTTGCTGTGTGTGCACGGGCCAACATGGTGGGAGCGGGACTTGAACTCAGGGTCGGGCGGCTGTTCCGTCGCCTTTTCTCTCATGGCTGCCACTGGGCCATTTGAGCGCCGCAGCTCCTCCACTTGTGCCGAGTTGTGAACTTTCAAAGAAATATAAGTAGCATGACTGAAATAATTTCTACACCCCCGTCCCCCACTTCCCTACCCCCCCCCACTGACCGCCATAAGTTCTTCTCTTTTAGCGCTCCTGTCCTGTGTGACCATGCAGAAACATCCAGAACACGCATCGGAAGATACGAAGAATGCCAAGACGCATGTCAAAAAGAACCCCTTTAAAAAGAAGCCCTTACCTCGTGAGGAAAAATCTCTACAGGAAAAACTTTATGACCTGTACATTGAAGAATGTGGGAAAAAACCCGAGGTAAAGGAGTTCAGAAGCAATGAGAGCTTGCTAGATAAGCTGCTCAGGAGAGAGGCCTTCCCATGTCTAGTAATCACACTCAGCCCAGAAAATTGGGACTTTACTGTTAGGATCAAAGACAAAGATGGCTCCCTTTCAGAGACCATAGCACTGACTTATTCAAAAGAGACGATGCTTGAGTATTTAGATGCAGAAGAATTACCTCCCTTTCTGTTCAATATCCTGGAAAAATCTGAGGTGAATCTTTCTCACCATGGCTGTGTCAT
This sequence comes from Dipodomys ordii, assembly GCF_000151885.1. Classification (NCBI taxonomy): domain Eukaryota; kingdom Metazoa; phylum Chordata; class Mammalia; order Rodentia; family Heteromyidae; genus Dipodomys; species Dipodomys ordii. The sequence continues at coordinate 4,306,085 of NW_012267310.1, read as the reverse complement.
AGCAGAAATTCGTGACTATAGGCAGTACAGTAATAGGGAACTATCTGATTACCAAAGTCGGCATGTTCTCTTGAGACCAGCCAGGCAGACTTTAGTGGAGTCCATGAGAATGGGTGGCCATTGGCAGACTCAGGAAGAGAAATTTGAGTTCGAGAACCAGCTGATGTTAGCAAAAGAAGATCCACTGTGCTTTGGTCCTTCTTTCTTGGGCACCTGCTCTACCAAGAGCAAGCTAGGCAACAAGCAGACCATGAAGAACAACTCAAGAAAATGGAGCTTCTTAGGGTCTCCATGGCCTTCTGTGAATTGGCAACAGGAGCTGCCTCGATTCACAGCTCCTCCTGAGCTCGAGGCAAAGATTTCTTGCAGAAAACGAGCAGAAAAAAGAAAGGGATACCCCTATAATACGACTATTTCAACAACAGCGAAGTGTGTGGACACATGGCAGCAGAAGTCCTGTGACTTAGACGCTCCTTCTCACGTGGATGTGCAAAAATATGCTAAAGGGAAGCCGTCTGTCCCATCGGGTAACTCCCAGAAAACAGACTGGCTTACTCCCGAAGTAAGAGAAATGCTTGCATGGAAACCCGGCTGGGAGTTGAAGAAGATGCCACCATTTGGTAAAACATTTCTCCCTGAACATATACAGGCACCTAAAAAATCTAAACATGACAGCTCGATGAGTACCTCCAGGATCATCTCAGGTGACTCTTCCAATTTCATTGTGGCCAGCTCAGAGAGCAATGATGGCAGAGTTGTTAGTACATGCCACAACTCTGTCCAGACCAACCCTGCATTCCTCGTGTCCCCCAAGACATCACCCAAGTCCAGTGGCTCAGCTGATCTCAGCCACGCCTACTCAGAGAAGTTCAGTTTGCCTAGCACCAATTTCATTGTGGCCAACTCAGAGAGCGATGATGGCAGAGTTGTTAGTACATGCCACAAATCTGTCCAGACCAACCCTGCATTCCTCGTGTCCCCCAAGACATCACCCAAGTCCAGTGGCTCAGCTGATCTCAGCCACGCCTACTCAGAGAAGTTCAGTTTGCCTAGCACCAATTTCATTGTGGCCAACTCAGAGAGCGATGATGGCAGAGTTGTTAGTACATGCCACAAATCTGTCCAGACCAACCCTGCATTCCTAGTGTCCCCCAAGACATCACCCAAGTCCGGTGGCTCAGCTGATCTCAGCCACGCCTACTCAGAGAAGTTCAGTTTGCCTAGCACCAGGTGAGTTCTATCTTCTTCCTTGGGATTTGCAAGGGAGGTGGGAGTCACAGCTCCAGATTCATGTGTCACTCTTTTTTTTTGTTTTATTTTGCAGTTCTGTACAGAGATACCCAAGTCCCAGCCATTCGGAGCGGCAGGTCAGTAAATCTCTGAAATTCAAGGATGATGTTCCTAATCCTGCTTGCACTCTCCTTCCTCCTCCTTTCCCCCCTGCTCCCAAGCCAGCCAGCCTGGATCAGGAATCCAGTGCAGGGGTTGGCAGAGGAAGCCAACTGCTTCCAGATGCCAAGCCTCCTGCAAGCTCATCAAAAAGCATCCAGACCACCAGGACTTCCTTCTACTCAAGCAACCTGAAAGCCAGCAAGGTAGAAGACCCAGAACAAAAGTCTTCATCTCTGGTAAGTGGCTCTGTCAATAGCGTGGTCTGTGCTTCTGATGCCCTCATTCCTGGGCAAGTCCCTCCTCCCAGTGATTCTGTGGCCTCAACAGTTACTCAATTGAGGCTGCAGTTTATTGTGAATCACAGTGCACATCCTGTAACTGTACAGATTCCATCTAGTCCTGCCATCTTGAACCCCAAGCCCAAGATTTATCAGTTGCTTCCACAGAAACAGTCTCTACGACCCCCAGTGCCCCAAGCTTTTGTTGAGGGATCTAGCAGTCAGCCTGCCCCAAAGACCCAGCCAGCTGTTGTCATTACAGTTAAGGGATTGGGGAGTTTCCTACTGCCCCACGCAACTCTATTGGAGCAGTCAAAAACTGGGCACAACATTATTTTGCAGAATTGCCAGTCCCCTCCTCCTGCCCAGCCACAGCAGGTGCAGGTACAAGCCCAGAGTGCACAGCAAAGTGTCAGGCAGGCTTCATTTCCCCAGGCCACATTGACCATCCAGAATGCTCAGCCTCATGGCTCCAGACACACAAGTCAGAGAGAAGGGAGAGCAAAGAAAGCCAGCTCAACTATGCAGAAGCCCTGAGTCTTGCCTTACTTGGCATCTCACAAAGCACATCAGCTTTGACTTAAATAAATTCCAACCTTTTACTTGCTTTTTGGTACTTTTTAACAGCTCTGTAGTTTACCTTTGAAACTTCAAACTTTGCACAGTAGCCCAGGCCCATGATTTTTTTTAACATAAAAACAGGAATGGGCATTTACAAACTGCCATTGCTTTCCTTAATTTTAATTGTTGACATGGTTATTTTTATTGTCCTAACATGATTCCACATTGAAACTAGGTTCATTTATAAGTCTTCCAATTTAGAGTTCCCCTAAACAATAAAATTACATCAAGGGTGTATATCACCTCAATATTTTAGCAAGATGAACTGTTTTATAGGAGTTTCAATTGCAGTCAAAAATATAAGATACATTTTTAATGAAGTTGAGCAACAGAGTTCTAGAACTTTTCTACCTCCTAAAATGGAAACCCAAGTCCTCATTTTTTATCTTTTAGCCCCTAGATGTCCCATCCAGTTTTCTGTCCCCATAGAGACTCTTGACCTTCTTGCTTCATTCTGTGTCTATCATTTGGTGATTGGCCATTTCATGCTACAAGATGCCCTCAAGGTTCATCCAGGTCTCCCTGTGTCTCAGACTGGACCCTCTAAAAATGGTTTCCCAGTGTGTGGTAAATAAAGAAGTGGGAAGAATATAGAATCTGTATTATTATAGATTGGAAGTGAAAAAATTCTTCCAGGTGAATGTGGTATTTATTTCATTTCAAAGGTTTGTTTATAAAGTATGAAATGTAATTACTGAAAATGCAATTTGAAAAGAAAATTGACAGAAAGTGCAATAAATAAGGTGTCATATGGGTACTGAATATGTCAGTCAGGAGCAGTTTAACCCCTCTGTCCCCTGCCTCTCAAAGGGTCTCCTTGCATTTTGTGTTCCCTCTCAACCTAGCTGTCCTCCTTCAGGTCTATTGCTGGTCTATAAAAGGCACTACTGGTGTGGCTTTATTTTGTATGTGTGTGTGTGATGTCCTGTGGCTTGAATTCAGGCCCTGGGCACTGTTCCTGAGCTTTTGTGCTTGAGGCTAGCACTTTACCATTTAGGCTGCTGTTCAACACTTTACTTTTTGGTGTCTAATTGGAGATAAAAGTCTCATAGAGGGGCTGGATATGTGGCTCAGTGGTAGAGTGCTTGCCTAGCATGCATGAAACCCTGGGTTCAATTCCTCAGTACCACATAAACAGAAAAAGCTGGGAGTGGTGCTATCCTTGAGCAAAAGAAGCTCAGGGACAGTGCTCAGGCCCTGAGTTCAAGCTCCAGAACTGGCAAAAACAAAATGTCTCATAGTCTTTCTTGCCCAGGCTGGCTTAGAAATTCGGTCTTCAGATTTCAACCTCCCAAAGCATTAGGATTACAGGCGTGAGACACTCATGCCTGGCCTGGTGTGGCTTTTTATCTCTCACTGTCTGTATTTAATTTCCATTTTATATTTACATTTACAGTTATAATTCCATTTTTAGAACAGTAATTCCTTGCAGAAAGGTAAGTGAACACTTGAAATCTATTTCATTGTTCACTCTTTATTTCCACAGCTTCCTTGCATTTCTAAATCAGTTTTTCTTTTTCTTTCCCTGTATCCATCAAGCACTTAGTCCTCACTATCCCAAGGCTTTCGCTTCCACCAATTTTCTTTCTTTTTAAATTTTTTTTTGTACTGGTCCTGAGGCTTGAACTCTGTTCCTCTGCCTTCTGCTCAGTGCTAGAGTTCTTACCATTTGATTGAGCCACTTCTGGCTTATTTGGTTGTTAATTGGAGATAAGAATCTCAGGGAGGGGCTGGGAAGGTAGCTCAGTGGTAGAGTGCATGCCTTGCAAGCATGAGGCCCTGGGTTGGATTCCTCAGCACCACATAAACAGAAAAAGCCGGAAGTAGTGCTGTGGCTCCAGTGGTAGAGCGCTCGCCTTGAGCTGAAGAGCTGAGGGACAGCGCCCAGACCCAGAGTTCAGGCCCCATGACCGGCAAAAAAAAAAAAAAAAAAGAATCTCAGGGATTTTCTTATCCCTGATGCTTTTGAACTGTGATCCTCAGATCTCAACCTTCTGAATGGTGTTAAATGTTTCCTGTAATGAGACTGTACAAAAAATGTGCTTTCACTTGTCTTGTTTTCATGATTTACTCATGTTGCAATATGAAATCAGTTAAAAAATGTGTTCACGTAGTAATATGTATCAGGACAAGATTTATTTACTTGTGTTGTAATATGTACTTGATTCCGTTGTGCCTGAATAATATTTGATTGTTGATGTATACATCATCCTGCTTGTCGGTTCATTTAGTGCCTTTTATAGCTTCTCTGTTGCAACTTTGAAGCCCAGTCTGCCTGCATGAATTGTTTTTACAAGTATACATGTATGTTTATCTGCCCCTTTCCCTAACCTCCTACCCTAAAAGCAGAAAAAAGGAAATGTCATCATCAGTTTTGAAGGCAATTAGTAAAGGACCAATAACCAGTGCTATGCACTATCATCCTATGGTATTGTTGTTCTACTGTCCTACGAATGCTGCTCACGGAAGATTGCACCAACTTCAAACCAGCTAGTCCAAGTTTCCTTAGGAGAGACCAGCACAGCACCCTGCACCTCACTGCCAGTGGTGCCCGAGCTTTGAGCCAGTGCAGAAAGCAACTGAGGAAGAATTGATGCTTGACCTTGGGAGCTGCCCTCACAAGGTCTCCAGCTTGGAGTCCTTCCTCCCTCTCTATCTGGTCCTTTCAAGTACTGGTGGGAGCTACAGCAGAAGCTATTCGTGAGTGCTATTGAGCCCTCCATTGCTGGGGAGGGAAATAAATTCTGTTCTGTTTCTGTTTAACATTGGCTGCGCTTTGTTCCTTCTCTTCCAGTGGTCTCCATCTAGATTGGTCATTTGAGGTCATTGCCACAGGTTCCCTGATTAAATTCCCAGAATGTATATTTCTTTTCAAACCTATATGAGGAGGAGTCCCTACATTGCTTAGCCTGGTAGCATGAGAGAAAATGCAGACTAGAGATGGAAGCATGCCACTTAGAATCTAGATCTTATTCGGCCTTCATGTAAGTTTATCTGTAAGCAATTTAAGCTAGAGTCACAATAGGATCAACTGCTAGTAGAAAGTGAATGTTCTCTCTATTAAAATGGGCACTCAGAAGAAATCATAGGGAGGAGGGGGGAGAAAAGGCTCCCGAATTTCATAGCTTATTCTACTGAGTCAGATTTCAGAACATAGGCAAGATGATAGAAACAAAATTCCAAGAAAAAAAATGTATTCTACCCATGAAGTTTGCCTATGTGGATCGGCGTGTAGACTCTGTGCTTATTTATAAATGACAAGTTTGAGAAGTTATTTCTTATTTTATTTCTGTTTGAAAAACACCCAGTCCTACAAAAGAAGCTCTTCTTTTATCAAAGTAACAGAAAGATCTTTGTTTTCTTACCAGACACACTATCTCTAGAGCCTTGAGCTCCTCATATCCCCCCTTCCCTTTTCCAATGAAAAACAACGGGGTCATTTCTCCTTATTGCATATGGCCTCCCTTAAATGATATCAAGTCAACCTGTTGATTAGGGAAAACTGACTTTGTTCTATTTGGACAGAGTCTTCGCAGTGTTTCAGGTAACTATCATTTTCAGTAAAATCTAATCAAATAACCCTTCACAGTTTCAAGATTTATTTTGTCTACAGGGAAAGTGTACTGAGCTACTTTAACTGCATTTGAGAATTACCTAGCCTGTTAAATAAGGGAGGTTTTCTCCCTCTGTTCTCTCAACATGCTGGTATTATTCTACCTATTTGACATGTTTTTACATAGTTCTTTCAGAACCACTGTACAATTAGAGAAGAGGAAACAAGGCACTTGGGGTCCTAAGTAATTTTCTCAAGGTCACCCAGCTGCAATGTGTCAGAGCCAAGATTTATCTGGATCCAAGCCTCCTAGGGCCAGATACCAGATTCTTTCCCACATGACCTTCTCCACTGCCTTCCTGAGGACAGGATGTGGGCCTGTCCCCAGTTAGGTCATCCTATGGTTGCAGTGACCCCAAAGCATAGGGAGATAGGACAGAGAGCATTTTGTCACTTAGCTATATGTTTGTGTTTAAGGGGAGCTAATAAGTAAGATTTCTGTCATAGTTTGAAACCAGCTGTGAGATTCAGGAAATTGGCTAGCCGGACATACATTGATTCTCCTTTAAAGCAATGCCCACATATCCAAGGACATGGGGCAAATCTGGTTTCCTAATACTGCACCCTGATATTAGAGCGATATTTCCAGTCTGTCCCAAGCAAGACTGGAGAACTATGGATCTCTCCAGAAGGTCTAGCTCTTCCCACTGGGGAGAATAGAGTAGGGAAGCAAGCTCATGCTTTTATCCTCATCAACAGTTTATTAACCTATGGGCAATAGGCTTCATTGGCATGTTGTGAAACCTGTAGAGCCTTTCTCAGAAGAAGCATTTAAATATCTATATATCTATATCTATATATCTTAAACCTCAGGGCCTGGGCACTGTCCCTGAGCACAAATGCTCAGGGCTAGAGCTCTACCACTTGAGCCACAGCTCTACTCTGGCTTTTTAGTGGTTAACTGGAGATAGTCTCACAAACTTTCCTGCCCACTCTGGCTTTGAACTATAATCTTCAGACCTCAGCCTCCTGAGTAGCTGGAATTACAGGTATGAGCTACTGGCACTCAGATATTTTATTTTCTTTAAGTAGTTTTCCAAAGCCAAAAATAAGGTTTTAAACCATAAAATGAAATACATGGCCAGATGCCAATGACTCACAAGTATAATCCTAGCTACTCAAGAGGCTGAGAGGATCTGAACTGAGGTTCTTAGCTCAAGTCAGCCTGAGCAGACAAGTCCCTGAAACTTACGTTCAAATAGCTAGGAGAAAGAAGTGGAGGTATGGCTCAAGTTGTAGAGTACAAGTCTGAGTAAAAATGCCAAGGAAGAGTGAGAGGCCTTGAGTTCAAGCACCAATAACACTGTGTGTGTGTGTGTGTGTGCGCGCGCACACACGCGCACGTGTGCACGCTGGTCCTGGGCTTGAACTCAGGGCCTGAGCTCTGTTCCTGAGCTCTTTAGCTCAAGGTGAGAATTCTACCACTTGAGCACTTGAGCCACAGCCCCACTTCCAGTTTTTCTGGTGGTTTATTGGAGATAAGAGTCTCATGGACTTTCCTGCCCGGGCTGGCTTTGAACCATGATCCTCAGATCTCAGCCTTCTAAGTAGGATTACAGGCATGAGCCACCGGCGCCGGGCTTCATATCTTTTTTGTATTGTATCCATTCTGGGACTTGTACTCAGGGCCTGGGCTCTGTCCCTGAAGTTTTTTACTTAAGGTTAGTGCTCTGCCACTTGAGCCACAGCTCCACTTCTGGCTTTTTGCTGGTTAATTGGATATAATCTCACAGACATTCCTGCCCAGACTGGCTTTGAACTGTGATCCTTGTATCTCAGCCTACTGAGTAGCTAGGATTACAGGTATGAACCACCAGCGCCCTGCTCCAGTTCCTTTGTTTCAGACCCTGGAGTCCCTCAATATACAGGCCAAGATATTCTGAGCTTAACAGTGCTTAGACTGACTCCCTGATACATACCCAATGGGCCAGCTCCAGGTCACAGAAGACAGGCTATGGTGGCAGTTCACTCTTGCCTTCTGCTTATGTCTCCAGTGTAGCTGGGATAACAAACATGAAATGTGGCTGCTGAGATGCAGGCACACAGCCCTCCATTCTCCAGCATCTGTAATTTGTAACAGATTGTAATTGAGATGCACAGTGCAGCATTCAATTCTTTTGTCTAAGTGGGATATTTGGAGGCTTGGAGAGTTGTTAAGAAAGGAACAGCTGTCCAATGTATGGGTGACATTGTAGAACACACTACTATGTAGAAATAAAAAGGTGCCCATTACTTCCCATTAAAAGATCTACTTCACTTTCTTACACTTAAAAAAGTCAGCCCATGCATGGTTCACATCTGCAGTCCTAACTATTCAGGTGGCTGAGATCTGAGGATTGTGGTTCAAAGCCAGCAGAGTCAGGAAGGTCTGTGAGACTCTTATCTCCAATTAACCAGTAAAAAGCCAAAAGTGGAGCTGTGGTTCAAGTGGTAATATGCTAGCCTTAGGCAAAAAGGCTTCAAAACAGTCACCAAGCCCTGAGTTCAAGCTGGAGGACCTATTATCCCCACCCCCAAATGTCAGCCCATGGACAACATGTTTTGTTTTGTTTTTGTCAGTTGTAGGGCTTGAACTCTGGGCCTGGGCGCTGTCCCTGAGCTCTTCAGCTCAAGGCTAGCACTCTACCACTTGAGCCACAGCACCACTTCCAATTTTCCGGTGGTTAATTGTAGATAAGAGTCTCATGGACTTTCCTGCCTGGGCTGGCTTTGAACCTCAATCCTCAGATCTCAGCTTCCTGAGTAGCAAGGATTACAGGCATGAGCCGCCAGCCCCTGACCTAATTTTTTTCTTTTATACTAGTGCTGAGGCTTGGATTCAAGGCCTCAAACTCTCCCTTGGAGATATGTCTCAAACGATAGAATGCCAGCTGTGAAAGGTGAGGCCTTGAGTTGAGGTACCAGTACTGTCATAAATAAATACATAAAAAGTTATATAGAAATATTAATTAATGTTTTTATGCCAGTCTTGGGGCTTGAGCTCAGGGCCTGAGCAATGTCCCTGAGTTTTTTCATTCTAGGCTAGTGCTCTACTAAAACTATAGCTCCACTTCCAGCTTTTTGGTAATCAATTGGAGATAAGAGTCTCATGGACTTTCCTGTTGGGGCTGGCTTCCAATTGCCATTCTCATATCTTTCTCCTCAGTAGTTAGGGTTATAGGTGTGGGCCACTGTGCCTAAGTGCTAAGAAATATTTTTAAAGATTCTAAACTGCCATTATACTAATTGTTTCACACAAATGTTTCTGTTCAGGAACATAAATAAAAATATACTTAGAGCTGGGTGCTAGTGGTGCACACCTGTAATCCTAGCTACTCAGGAAGCTGAGATCTGAGCATCATGGTTCAAAGATAGCCCATGCAAGAGAGTCCATGAGACTTTTATCTCCAGTAAACCATTAGAAAACTGGAAGTGGCGCTGTGGCTCAAGTGGTAGAGCACTCACCATAACTGAAGAGCTGAGGGACAGTGCCCAGGCCCAGAGTTCAAACCCCATGACCGACAAAAAAAATTCTTTTTAATGTACTTAGAGGCTGGGAAGGTGGCTTAGTGGTAGAGTGCTTGCCTAGCATGCACGAAGCCCTGGGTTCGATTCCTCAGTACCACATAAACAGAAAAAAACAGAAGTATTGTTGTGCTAGCCTTGAGCAAAGAAGCTCAGAGACAGCACCGGGTTCAAGCCCCAGGACTGGCAAAAAAATGTAGTTAGAACCTGTTTTTTTTTTCCAGGCTCCCCAGCCTCCTAGTTTAGTAGTTTCATAACTGTCCAACAAATGTATGCTCCAGATCATAAATATGATTTGCACACTCTTGCCTTCTGGTTCCTTGTCAGAGATGAGGGATTATTTTGGCCTACATCTATTATTATGCATACATAATGCACCTTCTCTGGCCTTGGTTCTGACAATGACAGTGGTACCACGTCCTAGTTGCCCAGGTTGCTATAGTGATGTCCTTAGCAGCCTCTGACACAAAGACATGTCTCTGCTTCAGACTCTAGCAATCTCTAAGAGTTACCCAGCAAGGTTACCTGCATAGCATATTTATCTTTTCTTTTTTTCATGTGTGTGTGTGTATGTGTGTGTGCCAGTCCTGGGGCTTGATTTTAGGGCTTGGGCACTGTCCCTGAGGTTTTGCTCAAGGCTATTTCTCTACCACTCGAGCCACAGCTCCAATTCCAGCTTTTTGCTAGTTACTCAGAAATTAGAGTTGCACAGACTTTCCTGCCAGGGCTGGCTTTGAACCGGGATCCTTAAAACTTGGCCTGCGTGGGCTGGGAAGGTGGCTCAGTGGTAGAGCGCTTGCCTTGCTTGCTTGGGCCCTGGGTTCGATTCCTCAGCACCACATAAGCAAAAAGAAAAAAGCCGGAAGTGGTGCTGTGGCTCAAGTGGTAGAGCGCTAGCCTTGAGCTGAAGAGCTGAGGGATAGTGCCCAAGCCCAGAGTTCAGGCCCCACAACCGGCCCCCCCCCCCAAAAAAAAAACAACTCGGCCTGCTGAGTAGCTAGGATTACAGGATAAGCCACCAGTGCCTGGCATTGGAGGGACATTTTAATGAGAGGAATATTTTATATTTACTTATGTTGGTGGCAGGAAAGTAGAAGGAATAAAAGGTAATCAGGTATAAAACAGAGGACTGGACAGATGCCAACAAAAGAAAGACCATGAGGAACTCCCCTGAAGTCCACACTTAATTAGGTTCATTTAGCTTTATTGTAGCCTGCAAGAACTCCCTGCCGGGGAGTTGGGCAGGTGAGGAGAGAGGCTAAGGAGCCTCTAAGAAAGCCAGATGGGCTGAATTCCACAATATGAAGAGGCAGAGTGATGGGGATACTTCATTTCTGTATGTGTGTGCCAGTCCTGGGGCTTGAACTCAGGGCCTGGGCACTGTCCCTGAGCTTCTTTTGCTCCAGGTTAACACTCTACCACTTGAGCCACAGCACCACTTGTGGCTTTTTCTGAGTAGTTTCTTGGAAAGAATCTCATGGACTAGCCAGGTGCTGGTGGCTCACACCTGTAATCCTAGCTACTCAGGAGGCTGAGATCTGAAGATCATGATTCAGAGCCAGCCTAGGCCGGAAAGTTCATGAGACTCATCACCAATTAACCACCAGAAAACCAGAAGTGGAACTGTGGGTCAAAGTGATAGAGTGCTAGTCATGAGTAACAAAAGCTCAAGGACAGTGCCCAAGAGCTGATTTCAACCTCATAGCCAACCTCAAAGCGAGACTGAAGTGTCACAAACATTCCTGTTCAGGCTGGCTTTAGAACCGTGATCCTCACATCCCAGCCTTTGGAGTAGCTAGGATTACAGGTGTGAGCCACCAGTGCCTGGATGGATTCTTCATTTTTATCGGTGGGGTGAGAAGAGACAGGCAAGTCGAATAGTCATTGGTCACAGAGCCGTGGTGGGCTTGCTAGGGGATGGGGAGTGCTAATTATTTACCTGGTTGCAGAATGGCCTTTCCTCTGTCTAGTTCCAAATATGGCCTTCAGTGGCCTTGTCTGGACATCACTTATTTCCCATCAGTGTTAGTTATGTTCTCCTGGGAACACATGACCTTGCTGCCAGCAGGACTGCTTTTCCCTTTCATAGACAAGAGTAGTGAAGCTAGGCCTGAGGCATACTCATCGCAGGGTTCCAGGCTTCGTTCTCTCTCCAATACGGAGATCACTCATGGGACGATTGATTTCCTTTGAGCAAGGGTGGCTCACCAGAAGGCCTGTCGAGGTCCGCTTCCAGTAGGCTACCTGAGACCCCAGCAGAGGGGCCAAGATCTCGCCCCAAAGATTAACTGTCTCATCCTGCCAAGGGTGTGGATTTGCCATCATAGCCAAGCAGCTGTCCATTGTCCCCTGCCTCACAGGTACGACACATTCCGTCAGTGCCTGACATTCAGTGAGTCAGTGGAGAACAGGTTCCAGCGCTCTACCCTTGAGCATTTCCATTGACTTCTCTGACCATTCTAGGCAGGATCAAGCCCCAACGAGGCTGTTTCCTGTTGATAGAGTGGAAACCCTTAGGTCTGACCTGACTCCTTTCCTATCTTAGATGTCCCAGGACCAATTAGCTTTGCCTACCTCTCCCACGGTGTGGGACCTGCAGGCCCTTCTTTGCTTGTAGGCAGGCCTGCAGGAAATGCATCTCCTACCAAGCCAAGGCAGCTGCTCCCCCGTAATGAGAAGGAGGCGAAAGAGAAATGAAAAGCAAGATCTCCTATCCCATGCTACAGTATGGATGACCTTGAGGACACTAGGCTAAGCAAAAGGACAGACACTATATGACTCCACTCATATGAAGTATCTACAGTTATTAAAATCACAGAGCCTCTGGGGTTGGAGGCAAGGCTCTGTTGGTAAAGCACTAGCCAAAGCGTCACTTACTGAGTTCAAGTCCTGGTCTGGGACCTAAAAGAAAAAAGAAAAAACCCACAGAGCCAGGTAAGTGACACATACCTATAATCCCATCACCTAAAAGGCTGACATAAGACTCTTAGCTCTAGGGGCTGGGAAGGTGGCTCAGTGGTAGAGCGCTTGCCTTGCATGCCTGAGGCCCTGGGTTCCATTCCTCAGCACCACATAAGCAAAAAGAAAAAAGCCGGAAGTGGCATTGTGGCTCAAGTGGTAGAGCGCTAGCCTTGAGCTGAAGAGCTGAGGGACAGTGCCCAGACCCAGAGTTCAGACCCCATGACTGGACCCCCCCCCAAAAAAAAGACTCAGCTCCAAATAATCTGCAAAAAAAACAGAAGTGGAAGTAAGTACAAATGGTATGCATGCCTGCCATGAATAGAAAAAAACCAAGGAAGAATACTAGACCATGAGTTTAAGCCTCCATCTCGGCACCAAAAAAAAATAAATAAATCAAAGTAACAAAAAGTAGAAAAGTATTTGCCTTGAGCCTGGCACCACTGGCTTATGTCTATAATCCTAGCTACTCAAGAAGCTGAGATCTGAGGATCACAGTTTAAAGCCAGCCTCAAATTGGTAGAGTGCTAGGCTTGAACACAAAAGCTGAGGAACAGTACCGGCACCAAAAGGAAAGGAGAGAAAGAGGGAGCGAAAGAGTAAAAGAGACATAGAAAAAGAAAGAAAGAGAGAAAGAGAAAAAGAGAGAAAGAGAAAGAAAAAGAAACAAAAAGAGAAAGAAAGAAAAGGAAGGAAGGAAAAGAAAGAAAGAAAGAAAGAGAAAGAAAGAAAAAGTTTTTGCCAAGTACAAGGCTGAGGGCAAGGTTAAGACCTAAAGAGTTGTCATACAATGAGAGTTTATTTTAAAACACTACTGAATTGTCCACTGAACATGGTGAAGATGTAATTGGGAGAGAGTGAGGGAAGGAGTGATATTGTCTAAAAAGAAATGTACTCTTAATCTGACTTATGTAACCGTAACCTCTCTGTAAATCACCTTTATAATAACAGTATTTTTAAAAACTCACTTAAAAAGTGGTAAAATGGAAGTGAAGAAAAAAATGGCTAAGATGTAAAATTGATGTATGTTTCTATCACAATAAAAAAATTTTTTAGACGAAATGAGAAAAAGAATGAGAGCAAGAAAAGGAAAAGAAGCCAGCTTTATCCATTCCTATGTTGCTGCACAGTCTACATGGACAGTGTACTTGTATTTTAGTAGTGTAACCTCAGCCAAACTCTAGCTAGAGAGAAGCCAAAGGATTCGGCAGGTGAAGAAAGACCCAGTCATAATGACAAAGAAGCCTGAAGAATAATGAACGAAACGGGTAATGTACATAAATAGCTGGACTCGCTTTTCTCTTCTTCAAAATTCTATTCTGTTTGGGAGCAATTTTCTCCCACTTCAAACTCCCTCATTATATAGCCTTTCATTCAAGATGTTAATTCTTCTTCTTCTTATAATTTAACCGTCCACTAATCATTTCTGGGATGGAAACACATATTCTTAAGCGAACCTCTTTTGAAGAGCTGAATTAAGCAAGACGGGGTGGCGAGTGGGACTGTTCCTCCAATTTCTTGTCCAATAGTTAATAGAATTGCCAACGAAGAACTTTTCCAGAGTTTTCAAAACTATCCATGATAATGTTTTTCTGCAAATAAAACTTTCTCTCTTTTTTTTTTTGGCCAGATCTTTAAGTCTGAATAAAGTGGGGAAAAAGAGAGACAAAAATAATGTAAATCTTATTGCCCTAAATGATACTTGCAAAAATGACTTCACTAAGTACTGGTTGCCTCATACCTGTAATCCTAGCTACACAGGAGGCTGACATCCAGAAGATAGAGGTTCAAGACCAACCTCAACAGAAAAACTTCTAAGACTCCGTCTCCAAAAGTAGCAAAAAGCTGGGATAAAGGTGTGGTTCAAGTGGTAGTGTACCCTGGGAAAAAACTTGAGACCCAATCCAAAAAATAGCTCGTGCAAAAGAAGAAAAAAAGGCTGTGTGGCCCAATTGGTAGAATGCCCTTCTAGCAAGCAAGTGACCCTGGGCTTAAACCCCAGTACCAAAAAAAACAAAACAAAACACCACTAAAGAAGTTGTAGTTGATGAACGGAACATCAGTTTGATGCAACATAAAGCCAGATTGCTTTCACTCGCTAGTGTGCTCTCTCATCCTGCTTTATCTCTTCCTCTAGTTCAAAAGGATGTCTAATGAGGGTAATTTATGGATGCCTTTGTGAAAACAACCTTTTTACTAACATCAGCAGTGAGCAAGACCGGCTAAGACGTTCCAGCTCTTTTGAAGTTGGGAGATAAAACAGCAATTGCTTTTAAATTCTATCTCATTTCCACATGTAAACGGGAATGACACATGTCACCTGCTCTTTCAGGACTCTCAGAGAATTAGGAGGGAAATGTGAGTGAAAGCACAGTTCTCTATGTCCCTAAATCTAAATCCTTCTCCATGTAGCACACTCTAACTAAGTGGAACGGGGTGTAAAACACAAGTGTGGGTTCTCTCCCTCAAAAGAAAGAATAGAGCTGGGTGCTGGAGGCTCATGCCTTTAATCTTAGCTGTTCAGGAGGCTGAGGTGTGAGGATTGTGGTTCAAAGCCAGCCTGGCTAGGAAAGTCTGTGAGACTTTTTAAATTTTTACTTTATTGTTATTATAATGGTGATGTACAGAGGCGAGGGGAAAGTGGTGTACAGAGGGATTACAATTACACGAGTCAGGCAATGAGTACATTTCTTTTTTTTGGGGGGGGGTCCAGTTGTGGGGCCTGAACTCTGAGCCTGGGTGCTGTCCCTCAGCTCTTCAGCTCAAGGCTAGCGCTCTACCACCTGAGCCACAGCACCACTTCCGGCTTTTTTCTTTTTGCTTATGTGGTGCTGAGGAATCGAACCCAGGGCCTCAGGCATGCAAGGCAAGCGCTCTACCACTGAGCCACCTTCCCAACCCGAGTACATTTCTTTTGTACAATGTCTTCCCTTCCCTCACTCTCACCTAGTCTCTCCCTTCCGTCTCCATCTGTGAGACTTTCATCACCAATGAACTACTGAGAAAATGCCAGAAATGGAACTATGGCTCAAATGGTAGAGCATGAGCCTTGAGCAAAGGGAAACTCAGGAACAGGGCCTAAGCCCCAGGACTAGCATGAGAGAGAGAGAGAGAGAGAGAGAGAGAGAGAGAGAGAGAGAGAGAGAGTTATTTGCATGATAGGTTTTGGGGGGCATGTTTTTCATTTGCTATTTCATGTCATTCAAAGTAAAGAAAATATGAATATTAGCATGAATTTTTACAGTGAACCTTTTTTATTTTATTTTTGGTGCCTGCCCTGGGACTTTGAACTCAGGCCTGGGCGCTGTCCCTGAGCTTCTTTTACTCAAGGCCAGTGCTTTGCCACTTGAGCCACAGCTTTACTTCCAGCTTTTTGGTAGTTTAATGGAGATAAGAGTCTCATAGACTTTCCTGCCCAGGGTTGGCCTCAAGCCACTGTCCTCAGATCTCTCAGATCCCAGCCCCCTGGGTAGCTAGGATTACAGAAGTGAGCTACTGGCACCTGGCTTGATTTTGGACAGCATAAATTGTAGTTGTTACAGCTACCCTGGAGACCAATACAGCAACTTCCTTTTTGTTTTGGGGGCTTTTTTTGTTTGGTTTTTTTTGGGGGGGGTCGGTCCTTGGGCTTGAACTCTGGGCTTGGGTGCTGTCCCTGAGCTTCTTTTGCTCAAGGTAAGCACTCTACCACTTGAGCCACAGTACCACTTCTGGCTTTTTTAAGTAGTTTGTTGGAGATAAGAGTCTCATGAACTGTCCTGCTTGGCCTGGCTTCAATTTGTGATCCTTAGATCTCAGCCTCCTGAGTAGCTAGGATTATAGACGTGAGCTATTGGCACCTGGCTCAGCAAGTTGTTTTGAAAAAGCTAAGTGCTAGGCAGAAAGAGATTAAGTGGAGTAAAGAGGTGTGGAGGGAAGGAGCACACAGGAGAGGAAAATGGAAGGGAACTAGATGAGGCACTATCCACTGGTAGAACCACACACTTATGCTAAGTAATTTCTAGATATCTACTGTACCACATAGAGCCTAGAGTTAACAATGGGGCATTTTATACTTCAAAACCTCCCCCTCCCTCTCTCTCTCGGCCTCCAGCTTGCTCACCTTTGTGCCTTCAGCCCTGCTTTTTGCTGGTTATTTTGGAGATGGAGTCTCACAGATTTTTCTGTCCAAGCTGGCTTCAAATTCTCATCCTTAGCCAGGCGCCGGTGGCTCACGCCTGTAATCCTAGCTACTCCGGAGGCTGAGATATGAGGATCACGGTTCAAAGCCAGCCCGGGCAGGAAAGTCTGTGAGACTCTTTATCTCCAATAAACCACTAGAAAACCGGAAGTGGCGCTGTGGCTCAAGCGGTAGAGTGCTCGCCTTGAGCTCAAGAGCGCAGGGACAGCGCCCAGGCCCAGAGTTCAAGCCCCACGACCGACAAAAAAAAAAATTGTCATCCTTCAGACTCAGCCTCTTGAGCAGCTAGGATTACAAAGATGAGCCCCCAGTGCCCCCCTCAAAATCTCTCAACAGGATCGATTTCAAGGGTTCTTAGCTGTGCCCCCAAGAAAAGGGGACACAAAGAAAATGTTGGAGTTCTTCAATTATATATGTGACCTTGATTGGGGTGATGGGATGTTTGTATGCATACAGACATCAGATTGTTCACATTAAATGCCATTAGTGATGGTGGTTGATACAGCCCAGGAGTGTCTTCATATTTCCACCAGAGGGCGCTGTCTGCTTCCTTGGTAGCCACACTAATATGCTAGCCCAAGTAAGTGCTCAAAGAGGTAACTGGAACCATGTGACCAATTTATTTCACTAGTCTCTGAATGTCAAAATCACATATTGTTCCCCTGAATAACCATCAGAAATATTGCCAACACCACAATCTCTGAACTGCTGCCCCTTCTGTGTTCTGAAGTGTTGATTATCAGCAACAGGCCTCTTACTCCTATCATCTGGTGGCAGCTAGAAAAGCCCTTGCCAATTCCTTTCTTTACCTCTATCTTCCTGTGGATGGCCATCTTTTCTCTGGGTCTTCTTCTTTTCTGCCTTTTTTCATCATATTTACAGCTCCTCCCCTCCCCCAATCCAGGTATGAGCTCACTTAATATTCTTTCTTTTCCCCCAGTCCTGGGGACTTGGGCATTGTTCCTGGGCTTTTTTTTTTTTTTTGCAAGTCCTGGGGCTTGAAGTCAGGGCCGTGGCACTGTCCCTGAGCTTCTTTTTCTCCAGGCTAGCACTCTACCACTTGAACCACAGTGCCGCTTCCTGCTTTTTGTATGTGGTACTGAGGAATCGAACCCACGGCTTCATGCATGCTAGGCAAGCACTCTACCACTAATCCACAGTCCCAGCCCCCTCACTTAACATTCTTAACTATTTGCAAGGATCAGGGGAAGTCTGCGAGACCCTTATGTCCAATTAACTACCAAAAAATTGGAAATGGAGCTGTGGCTCAAGTGGTAGAGCAGAGAATCTCAGGGACAGCACTTAGGCCCTGATTTCAAGCCCCAGGATGTGTACACACACACACACACACACACACACACACACACACAGGCACACATAAAAA
The DNA here is from genome assembly GCF_000151885.1 of Dipodomys ordii. NCBI lineage: Eukaryota > Metazoa > Chordata > Mammalia > Rodentia > Heteromyidae > Dipodomys > Dipodomys ordii. The sequence goes on along the minus strand of NW_012267310.1, from coordinate 4,288,155 downwards.
ATCAATGAGAAGGGGGGGGGTGAAAAAAACCACTGCTTAGCATCACAGCTGTTCAGCCTAAGTGAAAAGTGTCTCACAAATCCTTGCAAATAGATCCCAGATGAAGCCTCTCTGTCCTTCAGAGACCGAAGAAAACTTGGCAAAAACCTCAGGTGTCACAGACAATGAGCATCTGCAGCCCTCTCTCCAATTTGTGTAAATTCCCAACTCTGCTTCACAGTTCTCATTTACTGTCCTCCATGTGTTCTTGATTTCGTCCTTTGCCAAAGGTCAAACCCTTCCCAGTTGCACAAGATCCCCAACCCTCCAGCCACCACAAGCCTTCGGTGAGTTTGAGTTTGGGGTCCATCCGTGTTCTTCAGCCATCTTGCTCACCTCCCCCCCCCAACTTGGACCTCCTTGGACTTTCCACTTTGCTCTTTTTCCCCTGTCTAGGTCAACACGTGAATTCTTTTCCTTAGCGCTGGCCAGGTAGTTCTGCTCATGCTTAGAACTTCTGCCCATCAGCTTCAACTCTAACTTGTCTGTGAACATTTTAAGGCAGGAGAGAGGGAAGAGAAGGAAGAGGAGGGGGAGGATAGGGAGGACTGAGATGAGGAAGCAGAGGAGAGAGAGTTAGGACCTTCTAGGAGGAATGTTCCTAGCAATATAATAAAGTTTTATTTTGTTTCCCTGAGCTTTGTGCATATGATGAAAAGGTTCAAGTGTGAAGTTCTTTTAGATCAGGAGTGAGTGTGAGCCATGCGGGCTCTGGGCTGCCTGCTTCTCAGTCTTTTGGCCTTCTTTTTTTGTTTTTTGTTTTTTTTTTCAGAGTGAAGCAATCTTCTGGAGTTTACATTTAATTCTAATTGCAACCTTCACGATGATTAAATCCCTTCTTTTGTCATTGTCTTTTCTTGGCCTGATTTCTTTGGCTCCCCTTTTCCATCTATAGACCAAGTACAAATCACAGAGAGCCTGTGCTTTTGAAGTGTGGCAAAACCATATACAGTCTTTTGTTTATTCCCAGAATGGGTTCCAAAACAGCTGTGGAATGTTGTTCAGCCTTCGATCTTGTCATGTTACTGCAGGGAACTGTAACGGCTGGATCTTCTGCTTTTCATTTTCCTGGGGGGGGAGCGGACGGGACGGGGGGGGGGGGGAAAGAGGGGACGGGACAGCAAGAAAACCCAAGGAGAACTTCAGTTCAGGTGCTGGCTGTAAGTCCTAGTTAATGACTGATTTCCTTAATTAGGAAATGTCATACTTCAATGGCTGCAGGGTCCCTATTACAGTGCTCTCGCCCAAAGCCAAGCTGTGGGTGCTACCCACCATGCAACAGCTGGTCTCCAGCGGCCACTTCCGGTCCCACCCACAGCCACACCAGGAGCTCCCATCTGACCCAGCAAGGAGGAAGGCGAGGACATTTTTCATGCCTGGTGGCTTCAGTTCCACACACCCTGTCTGCTGAAAAGTCTGTGGTGATGTCAGCCAAGTATTTTGGATGTGAATTGGTTGGCAAGGTTGGCTTTTGGGAGATTTCCTTAGAAAAAACTAGCCTTAAATGATGGACACATTTAATACCTTCTGCTATTAAAAAAAAACACTCAAGAAAAACCAAACGGGGCTGGGAATGTGGCTTAGTGGTAGAGTGCTTGCCTAGCATGCATGAAGCCCTGAGTTCGACTCCTCAGTACCACATACACAGAAAAAGCCAGAAGGGAAAAGCTGTGGCTCAAGTGGTAGAGCGCTAGCCTTAAGTACAGATGGACTCAGGAACAGGGTCCAAGCCCTGAGCTGAAGCCCTAGGATTGGCAAAAGAAAAACTAGACAGATTGTGCCTTTTCTTGATTCGAGGAATTACTTAGTTGAGAGTTCTTGCTTGAAGGCTAACTGCTGATCAAAATGGCCATTATTAAATGTCATGAACTGAATTGCTTTTTTTTTTTTTTTTTAAATCCGGTCATGGGGCCTGAACTCTGGGCCTGGGAGCTGTCCCTCAGCTCTTCAGCTCAAAGCGAGCTCTCTACCACTTGAGCCACAGAGCCACTTCCGGCTTTTTTCATTTTGCTTATGTGGTGCTGAGGAATCGAACCCAGGGCCTCATGCATGCAAGGCAAGCGCTCTACCACTGAGCCACCTTCCCAGCCCTGCTTTTTTTTTTTCTCTCATGATGTCAGACTTGGGGCTTGAAGTCATAGTCTGGGTGCAGTCCCTGAGCTCTTGTGCTCAAGGATAGTGTCCAAACACTTGAACCACTTCCAACCTTTTGGTGCTTAATTGGAGATAATCTCACAGCTGGGGCCAGTGGCTCACACCTGTAATCCGAGCTCTTCTGAAGGCTGAGATCTAATGATTGCAGTTCAAAGCCAGCCAGGGCAGGAAAGTCCATGAGACTCTTATCTCCAATTAACCACCAGAAAACTGGAAGTGGTAGAGTGCTCTCCTTGAGCTGAAGAGCTGAGGGACAGCGCCCAGGCCCAGAGTTCAAGCCCTAGGACCAACCCCCCCCCCAAAAAAAAGTCTCACAGACTTTCCTGCCCAAGCTAGCTTTGAACCATAATCCTCACATCTCAGCCTCCTTAGTAGCTAGGATTACAGGCATGAGTTATCGATGCCTAGCTCTAAAGTGTGTGTGTGTGTGTTGTGTGTTTGCTCATTTGCACCATTCCAGAAGGTTGAACTCAGGACCTGGGCATTGTCCCTGAGCTTTCTTGCTCAAAGCTATTACTCTACCACTTGAGCCACAGTCGCACTTCCAGCTTTTTGGTGGTTGATTAGACATAAGGGTCTCATGAACTTTCCTGCCTAGGCTGGCTTCAAACTTGATTCTCAGATCTCAGCCTCCTGAGATCTTACAGGCATTAACATCCAGCACCCAGCTTGCTAAATCACTTTTTGCCAGTGGTTTTTATGCCACAGATCTCCATGGAACTAAGCTATTGGTCCGAGGTAAAGTCTGAGTAGTTTTAAACTGTTCCCCAAGAGAATGTAACCTGTAGCCAAGATTAGAGTCACTCTTTTTTTGGGGGGGTTGGTTGTGGGGCTTGAAAAGCCACTTCTGGCTTTTTCTAGTTATGTGGTACGGAGGAATCGAACCCAGGGCCTCAGGCATGCAAGGCAAACGCTGTACCACTGAGCCACCTTCCCAGCCCCTGGATAACCACTTTTGAGGCACTTCGTGTCCTCAGCAAGGAGGGTGGACTACAGCTTTGTGTGTGTGTGTGTGTGTGTGTGTGTGTGTGTGTGTGTGTGTGTGTGTGTGTGTGCTGGTCCTAAGACTGAAACTTAGGGCCTGGGTGCTGTCCCTAAGTTTTCTCTGCTCACAGCTAGTGCTCTACTTGAGCCCACAGCTCCACTTCTGCTTTTTTGGTAGTTTATTGAAGAGTCTCATGGACTTTCCTGCCAGGGCAGGCTTCACTCTGTGATCCTCAGATCTCATCCTCCAGAGTAGCTAGGATTACAGGCATGAGCCACCAACACCTGGCACCTCCAAGGTTCTTAAAAAAGATAGTCTCCTACTCAGGAGGCTGAGAGTTGAGGATCACAGTTCAAAGCCAGCCCGGGCAGGAAAGTCCATGAGACTCATCTCCAATTAACTGCCAGAAAACGAAGTGGAGCTGTGGCTCAGAATAGTAGAACACTTGCCTTGAATGAAAGAACTTAGAGACAGCACCCCAAGCCTTGAGTTCAAGCCCCACAACCACCAAAAAAAAAGTCTCAACTGCAGAAAGTCGTCTGTAGCCAATAAGATGAGAATACATGTACAACTCATCTCAAAAGAAGGAACAATTCCTAGGTAGTTTTTTTTTTTATTCACCAAGAGGCCCCGCTTTAAACATATCCCTGGGAAGCCAAATTCTCTATCATGGTTTATTCGCTCTCAGAGGATGCCAGGCTTGGAGCTGATTCTTGTATTCCAGGAGAATGCCAAGTGTTCAGCTGGCAGTGTACTGTATGAGAGAGAAAGAAGGCAAGTAGAGAAGTAATTTTATATGGAAGACAAAGCATTTGATCAAGGAAACAATACGTATATTTTAGGCATCAAAGCATGATACATTCTTTCTGAGGAGAGAATTGCATTAAGGGAAGAATGCGCACATATTAAGCCTGAAAGCTTGATGGATTGTTTTAAGTTGTGTTGCCTTTTCAAACCAAATGACTTAACCGCCACTAGGTTCTTTTGTTAGATGATCAATCTTACTTTATTGCTATTATGGCAAGTGCAAATGATGATGTATTTCTGATTAAATGTTGCATTGATGAAGCAGGTTGTTTCTCTTGTGCTCAATTGTATGACACATTCCCCTCCAATACAGGTGCTTGAATCTATAGAAACCAATCCACTAGTGCATTTGAATAAAAAAAAAACAAGTGGCTGAATTTGAATGTAAGCTTGCAAGGTTTTAGGAAAACACTAGGCACATTCAGCAGCTAAGCATGATGGTGCACACCTGTAATCTCATCACTGAGGAGGCTGGGGCAGGAGGATCATAAGTTAGAGGCCAGACAGGACTATATATAGGGAGTCTCTGTCTCAAACAAGAACAAAAGAAAAACGGAAAAAATAAATAAACTAAAGCTGTTAGTGGTAGAAACCAGGAAGAAATTGTGTGAAGGCTGCTTGAAATGAGGCAATGTATCACTTAGGGATTATGTTCCATCACGCCTGTAATCTCAGCAGAAACAGGAGAGTTACATGTGGCAGGCCAGCCTGGACTGTAAGATGAAACCCTATGTCAAAAAAGAAGGAAGGGAGGGAGGAAAGGAAGCAAGGAAGAAAGGAAGGAAGGAAAGAAGGAAGGAAAGAAGGAAGGAAGGAAGGAAGGAAGGAAGGAAGGAAGGAAGGAAGGAAGGAAGGAAGGTGGGTGGGCGGGCAGGAAGGCAGGCAGGCAAGACTAGAGCCCGGAGATGTAGCTGAGTGGTAAAGCAATTGCCTAGCATGTATGAGGCCCTAGATTGCATCCGGGCAGCATAAAAACAGTAAGAGAAGAGAGAGACAGAGAGACAAAGACAGAGAGACAGGGAGATGGAGGATGGCCATGTACAGAGAGGCACAAGCCTACAAAGGTGTAAAACTGTAGAGAAAAGCAAGCCAAGGAGTCTCATCTAGACCCACCCACCCTGCTGATGCCTTGTCTAGTGACAAACAGAACAACAGAATACATGTCTGCTCAGCAACAGACACAAAACTCAACTGCATCCTTGTGCGTTGCTTGTGTGTACGACTCCAGATATCCCTCCCAGGTTATTGCTGATTCTGCTACTACCATGTGATTTGGTCCCCCAGAAAAGTTTCTCAGGGTCTCTCAGTTTTCCCCCATGCATCTCTTAACTTTCCAGAAATAAGACTTCTTGGAGAAATGACCCTTTCCTGGCCTCCAGTGGTCCCCAGATCAGCAGGCCAATTGGTTTTTAGTTTCCCTTCTGTTTCCATTGCCCTGGGGTTAAATACAAATGTCTGCAATATTAACAGAAAAATAGAAGAGCATGAAAATGGAACTGCAAGAAAGTTTGCCTCATTTGTAAAATAAAATGAGTTTCGATCCCAGAAGCTTATGTATGACTTGCATGGTGACCGCGTTTCCATCGATCTTCTCCCTCAGCAGTCAAGTGGGGAACATGGCGAAGTTAGAAAAGTCATTGTGTAGACATCAAAAATTGCATCTCGATACCCATCATTGGGACACTTTTCTCAAGATGCTGGCCGTCTCCATGTCCTTCAGAGCAATAGCAGTATCAATTGAGAATGTAACAGAAGCTACTTAAATGTTATGCCTCGTCTACTTCTGGCAAGCCTAATGTGATTCAGAGCCTAGCGATTGCTCGTGACATAAGGGTTCTGTCAGAGATCCTGGAAACACTTCAAGACCATTAAAATAAAATGCCAGCCATTCCTGCTGTTCAAATATTCTTCAACTTCTAATTTAAGGCACCAACACCTAAGAATGTAATTGTGTTATTCTCTCTGATAGCTGGAATCTATCTAAGCCAAATGCCTGGGAATTATGGACTATTGGGGCTACAGGAGTCCAGAAGACAAATGAGGTGGATAAAACGTGTTATTTTGTGCTGGAACGTTCGACATTTGCGATCGGTTACCATTTATGTGTTAAAATGCATTCAAAGATGGGGGAAAAGATTGCCTCAAGTGTCCTTCCCCAGCTGAATTGAAGAAGAGGTTGGGGAGATGTAGAAGCTACCTCAGGGATCTGAACAGAGAGAGAGAGAGAAAGAAAGGGGTGGGGGGGGGAACAGAGGGGGAGCATGAGCAAGCACACCTGTTCCTGACAACTCTTTTCTGCACCGACTTTTCTGACAGCTGATTGTCCATCTTTGAATCAGAAAGTTGTCAACTGGATAAAGCAATCCCCCCCCATCCCCACTCACAATCTTCTTCTTGATGAGCAAGCGAGCCCCCAGTTGAGAAAGACACCCTGAATCCCAAAAAGGGCAATTTTAAAAGCAAATTCTGTGAAAGGTGATGCTTCTCTATCACGTGGGGGAAATTATTTCTGTTTAATACCCGCCTTGGGAGGGGAACCCTTCAGGTTCAGGGACCCCATTGGCACATCAGGGCTTTGACTAGGACACAGTGCCAATTCAAACTGTCACACAGTATGAGGAAGGAAAAAAAAGCCCAAATCAGTTTCTATTCTTTAATAGAAAGCAATACTGTAGTTTAAATTAGCAAGGCGCTGCTGAACCACTATTTAAAATGCGTTTGCACTGACATCCCAAGAAAGGATTTTTTTTTTCTTGTTTAATTGCACTGTCAGTGTGGAACGCTTTCACTTAAAACCATTCTGAGGTAGACCTTTTAATAGAAAGTGACAATTTAAATTGCCATGATAGCAGCGTAAATGGTGCTTAAAGTCATTACTAAACTGATGTCGCAGTTGGCTTCAGACCAGTTTGTTAAAGCTGAAGAAAAGGTGTGGGGGGGGGGGAAGGGAGGAAAGTAACTAAATCGTGAATCATTAATTCCTTTTATATTCATTGTAATAACATTAGCTGTGATGAAGTCATCTGGCTCCCAATGGATGCAATGTACATTTCTATTGAATTCCACTTTATTCCATTCGAACACGGCCCTGCTTAATGCCCATTACTGACGAATTGCTCCAGTCACAAGCACTTATTTCTCTACAGCTACTTTGTTTTCTTGTCTTCTCTCCCAGGGTCCAAAGACAGGAGCTGTGGCTTCCATTTGTTGGATTGAGTCCTAAAGTGAAAGCGCTAGATGTCGCCAGGGCTTTGCGTCCCTCTTTCTCCAACTAAGTTAGATTCTCCCGGCCCCCCTTGCAAATAACTGTAGCTTTCTTTCAAGGGGTACCGTCCAAACAGAATGCACCTGCTTAGGTGCCACTTGACCAATGGTGCCATTGCTCCAAGTGGGTGGAGCACCATCGAACTCTTGGCAGTGCTGGATCTGTGAGCTTGCAAGGAGCTCATACATAACCCAAAATGGAGTTTGGAGCTTTGGGGACACTGGGAGAGATGGTGGCAGAGGATAGGAGGGATGATAAGGTTCAGAGAGAGGCCTGGAAACTGAGGCCAAGCCTATCAGGCTCACAATCCCTCACTCTTTAGTCTTGAAATTGCCTCTGGAACACACTCCCTTAAAAGTAAGATGAGTTACCAGTGACTCACACCTGTAATCCTAGCTACCCAGGTGTCTGAGATCTGAGGATCACAGTTCAGTGCCAGCCCAAGAAAGAAAGTCTTGGAGATTCTTCTCACCAAAATGCTAGCTCAAGTGGTAAAGCACCAGCTCTGAACCAAAAAGCTAAGAGAGCATCTAGGCCCTGAGTTCAAGCCTCAGAAATGACCAAAAAAAAAAAGTAAGTTAATCATGTGCCTTTTTTTTGGGGGGGGGGGTTCAGTCGTGGGGCCTGAACTCTGGGCCTGGGCGCTGTCCCTCAGCTCTTCAGCTCAAGGCGAGCGCTCTACCACTTCAGCCACAGCACCACTTCTGGCTTTTTTTCTTTTTGCTTATGTGGTGCTGAGGAATGGAACCCAGGGCCTCAGGCATGCAAGGCAAGCGCTCTACCACTGAGCCACCTTCCCAGCCCCAATCATGTGCTTTTTTTTAAGGAGGAATAGATAAGCTAGTGCACGTGTGTGTGTGTGTGTGTGTGTGTGTGTGTGTGTGTGTGTGTGTGTGTGTGTGTGTGTACTAGGTACTATCCTGGAGGTTTTTTGTTTGTGGGGTTTTTTTTGGTCTAGGCTACTGCACTACCACTTGAGCCATACCTCTACTTCTAGAGTTTTAGTGATAATGGGGATAAGAGTCTCCGGACTTTTCCTGCCCTGGCTGACTGATCAATCCTAGATCTCAGTCTCCTGAGTAGCTAGGATTATAGGCATGAGCCACTGGTGCCCAGCTCCGATTCTTTTTTCTTCAACAATGACAGTTGTTTAGTGATTGTACACAGAATATGAAATCCAAGGTCCAGACAGGGTTGAAGCTAGCTGTGCCAGTTGCCAAGGTGAAGAGGACACCTGTCTCCTCCAAGTCCAGGAGAAGGACAGATGGCTTTTCTGCCGGCTTCAGCTCCACCCCCACCTCATTTCCCAACATCAAAACATTGCAGACTGGCCTTACTGAAGCCCAACTGGCACAAGTGGTTGAATTTCCTTTCTAGCTTGAAGACTGAACCCAGAAGATTTGCTGGCAGAGTAGCTATGGGTGGTGAGAGAAATGTGGGGCTTTCTCCTGGGCTTAGGATAATTTGGATAGGAAGAAGGGACCCAACCTTATTGGGAGAATAAAAGCAAGAGAATGCAGAGACAATAGATTTAATACAGAAGAAAAAGTAGCACACATACACAGATGGGAACAGTCCAGGAAAAAAAGGAGGAAATCAGTAAGATAGTGAAGAGGGGAGGAAGGCTGTAGCCGTGTCCTTGTGAGGGAGGGAACCCAGAACACAGGCAAAGGGCATAAACAAGCCATTCATTTAGTGAAGTAGGAGGCAAGGTCAGGCTCATCTAGGAGGGTCCAGATAGGAGAGGAAGCTTGCAAGCTTGCAGAGAGAAATATTGCTTGCATTGCTGCGCGTTGGAAACAAGCATTTCATTCAGTAGTTGCAACAGAAGACATACAAAGCCAAACAAACAAACAGTAAGCTAGCTGGTGGCTCACACCTGTAATCCTAGCTCTCAGGAGGCTGAGATCTGAAGATCACAATCCAAAGCCAGCCTGGGCAGGAAAGCCTGAGACTCTTTTCTCCAATTAACCACCAGGAAACCAGAAGTGGAGCTGTGGCTCAAAGCGGTAGAGCGCAAGCCTTGAGCAAGAAAGCTCAGGGACAGCGCCCAGGCCCCGAGTTCAAACCCCACAACTGACAAAAAAAAAAGTGAGCTAACCCAAAGGAAGATTTAGGTCCAGAATTAGGTAAGTCTTCTCGCTTGCAGCAAGATAGGAAGTAGAAAGACAGGAAGTAGCCCAAAGCAGATCTGGCTACATCAAGTAGGGTTGAAGAATACCAGTAATTAGCCAGAAGTAGACACCGGTGTGAGCTCTGTTGATGTCTCCAAGAAGCAGTAAATGAGGGCCATTTCCTCCATCTTGCTGGTATGTTCCTTTCAAATAGGATGCAGAACAGAAAGAGCATGTAGCTCTTTTGTTAACATGGGGTGGACAAGGTGTGCAATGGGTCAGGGATATGCACGGAAGGAAGGAAGGAAGAATGATCTTCTGCTCCTCAAGGAGCTCCTGGTGGGAGAATCCAGTGCCTCTCAAGGGGCCCCTGACCCCCATCAACAGCATCAGAATAGATAAGCAAATTCATCAGTCATGCTTCAATCCTAGCTGAAAACTGCTATTATTTGAGTGTGTCCCCTCTGGAACTCCTATTGAGGCTGAGTGTGCAGTTGTACACTTGTAATCCCAGCACCCAAGAGGCTAACACAGGAGGATCAAAACTCTGATGACAGCCCAGACAACAGAATAAGGACCCCTCCCCCCATTAAAAAATCATATTGAAATGTATTTCCCATTATGGTGACTGGCTTTCCAGAATGATAAGAAATCAATTTCCCTTATATATAAATTACCCAGTGTCGGGTGTTTTGTCATAGCAGCACTAACAGACTAAGACACTGACTAAGTCAGAAACTCACACTGTGGGTTCTAACAACCTGTGTTTTAACAAAGTCATCGAGATGTCCACTAAAGTTGGAGAAACATTGCTTGAAGGCTGCCTGGAAGTTCCCGTCGGTTCTTATCCAGTACTGCCACCTATTGGGCAAGCTTGTCACATACTGTGAAGTTAAGCTAAACATTTTTCCAAGGAAATTTTCTTCTAGTTTTCTAAACAACTTCACAAACCAAAAGCAAAAAGAAACCTTCTTATGACCCTTTGTATTACAAAAATACTAATTTGGTGCTTTTCAGTCATATATTTAGACTCATGTTTTGTTTCTATCATAAAATGTGTTCCTCAAGCATGAGCTTAGTAGAACATATAGTCCTTATTGGTTTTTATTATACCATTTTATCATGCTACAATAATGTAATCACAGTGACCACAGTTTTCAAGGTGACTTGGATATGTGTCCCAACTGAGCATAAACAGAGGAAGACAACACAACCTAATATTTTGGATTAATGCTATGTCAGAAAATCTCTTAGAAGTTTGTTCCCATTACAAACTAGTCATTCCAATGTTTTATATGCTTGAATGATTCCAAACTTTCAGTAGTTATAATTAATAAAGCTATGAGTGTCTTTGTATAATAAACAAGTTATTTCTTTGAGATTATAATCTCTAGATGAATATTTCTAGCCTCAAATGTACAACAACACCGTAGTTATTATCATTTTTGTGGTGCTAGGAATGAAGCTCAGGGCTTCTCATGTATTCGGCAAATGGTCTCCCACTGAGCTACAGCCTCAGTCGAACATCACAGCATTATTTTCATAAATCTCTTTTTTAAAAATAACTGAGGGAGGGAGGTCAGGAGGGAAAACCTGGGAGAAAATGAAGGAAAATGTGGCACTGTTCAAAAATATTCTCATTACCTAACTTATGTAACTGTAACCCCTCTTTTATCACCTTTACAATAGCAATAAAAACTAGAAATAAGCCAGATGCATTCCTGAGAGTGGTTACAATGTGGTTTTAAAAAGTCACATGTGTTATTCTGCAGCCATTACAAATTATGTTTACAGAAAGCTTATCACAATGTATTGCTAGGGAATTTTGTCAGTGTACCTGACAAACTACCAAGTACCTTTGGAACACCCGTCCTTTGGTACAACTTTGAACACCCTGGTAGAAGACGGAAACTTGCTTTCTCGTCTTCTGTTATGGTTTGGATATAAAGTGTTTAAGGCTTGGTCCCCAGCTGGTGGAGCCACTCATTGGAGGATTATTGGAGCATGAGTACACTAACTTCATCCATGAGTTAGTCCATTGGTGTATTCATATAGCTGAATGCATTGGAGGAAGTAGGTCCTGGGAGGTGGGGGTTCCTTGAAGGGTGTATCTTGTTCCTGGACCCTTCCTTACTTTCCCTTCTATGTGCTTCCTAGCTTCCATGAGATGAACAAGTTTCCTCTATCTGTCCTTCTGCCATGATGATTTTTATCTGACCACAGGCTTAAAACCTCTGAAACCATAAGCCACATAGCGATCTTTCCACCTTTTAAGTTGTTTTCTTAGGTATTTTGTCGGAAGGGCAAAAGTGAATGGAACAGGTCTCACATGACCCAGGGCTCCTCTATTATATAGCCTAAAGTCAGACTGATTCAAACATGAGCAAGGGGGATGAAACAGGAAACACATGGAATCCACTTTCTGGTAAAAGTAGCATTGACCTTCAGGTTTTGAAAGTCACGCCTTAGTGCAAGGCTCTGAGTGCAAGCTCCAGTACTAACAAAAATATTGCAAAAAGTGAATGCCTATTTATAGGAGAATGTTGCACTGCATAGAACCACTTATACACAATGAGGAAGAACTTCAGAGCCATTATGTTCAACAAAGAAAATCTCACACACACACACACGCACGCACACACACACACACACACACACACACACACACACACATGGTGGCATTCCGTGTATATGATGTTCAAAAACAGGAGAACTAATCAGTGGTAATAGAAATCAAGGGACATGATTAATTCTAATAAGAACCAAAGGTGAACACTGACAGGAAAAAGGCACAAGGAATTTCTAGAAGGCTAGGGATAATCTGTATCTGATGGGGGAGGTGATTGCACAAGTGTATACATATGTAAAAGTTAATCAAGGTGCATAATGTAGTAGTATACTTTAAGTACCTGATTCCATTCTTCAATAAGTAGAAATAAAATTCTTTTTCTGTTTAAAGTAGCTAGTAGAGTCTGTCAGTTACAATTAAGATCTTCACCTAAAAAGATGGCTGATCATGCTACAACCACAATGCTGCTGTGTGACCAACTCCTCTGCTCATGGGGGTCACTGGAGAACTTTCTCCATTTAGGATGTATCTTTGAGAATTTTCTTAGGAGAGAGATACACACAATTAGGCACTGCAAACATGAGAAAAAATATATGTATAAACATAGGAGCAAGACAGAGTCAGTGAGTAGCGGATTATACAAAGCTGAATGATAAATCACGATGAAAATATTATTTTGAGAAAATTTTCCAGAACACAACACAAAGAGACAAAGGGCTGAGAAGAATGAAGAAAATCATAGACACGCAGAAGAAAAAAAAAAAGCTCATTCGTTATAAAAGTCTTCTAAGAGAGTTTCTGGGAGGAGGAGATAATTGAAACAAGATTAGAAAAAAAATAATAATAGTCAAGAAATTCCCAGGACTGTCAGAAACACAAGTCATTATATAGAAAGAGAACATAAAGAGATAATTAGAATTAAAAAAATAACTCAGCCAGGCACCAGTGATTCATGCCTGTAATCCTAGCTATTCAAGAGGCTGAGGTCTGAGGATCAACGTTCAAAGCCAGCCCAAGCAGCAAAGTCTGTGAGACTCTTATCTTCAATTAACCATCAGAAAACCGGAAGTGGTGCTGTGGCTCAAGTGATAGAGTGCTAGCCTTGAGCTGAAGAGCTGAGGGACAGCATATACACCCAGAGTTCAAGCCCCGGACCAAAAAAAAAAAAAACCCACTCATTGTTGGTGGTTGTGGTTCAGGCCTGTAATCCTAGATACTCAAGAGGTTGAGCTTTGAGGATTGCAACTCAGAGCCAGTCTGGGCAGGAAAGTCTTTGAGACTCTCATCAACCAATTAACCAGCAAAAGAGCTGGAAGTAGAGCTGTGGCTCAAGTGGTAGAGCGCTAGCCTTTAGCAAAAAAAGATCAGAAACAACACTCAAGCCTTGAGTTCAAGCTCCAGGATGGGCACACACACATGGCCATACACACACACACACACACACACACACACACACACACACATACATAAACACACACACATACACACCACCACCAACAACAACAATAAAAAAGTATATCTAGATATTACAGTAAAACTTCAGAACCAAAGGATTAAGCGCTTTCTAAAAGATAACAAAACAAAACAAACATCTTGAGTAAAGAGAATTGGGCCGACAGAAGATTTCACAGCAGCAAGATGGGAATAAAGTATTTGTAATTATGGAGATTAAATGATGGATACTTGGGTTCCATTACATTATTTCTATTTCCCTGTGTGATTTTTCATAATACAAATGAATATTTAGGTTTTAGTTTTGTGAATACAAAAAGCTATTAGATTAAGATCTTCCAAGTATGAGGGGAAATGTCTTCGTCCTAATTCTACATCTATTAATTCTGTCCCCCAAGGAAAAGGTGCAATGGCTGGAGAAGAAGCTCACAGTGAGAGCACTTGCCTAAAGAGCCTGATTCATTCCCCAGCACTGCAAAAAGAAAGGAAAAGAGAGAGGGAGGAACGGAGGAACGGAGGAAGGAGAAGAAAGAGGAAGGTCAGAATAAGGAGGTTTTCAGATTATAAGGACTCAGAAATTTCATCATGCTGGAATGCTCCAAGGAAACTTCAAGCAATGGAGGGAAAATAAGTCATCTATCTATCTATATCTAATCTATCCATCTACATACATACATACATATATGTATATAATCTTTAAAAATAACAAAGATGGGCACTGATGGCTCACGCCTGTAATCCTAACTACTCAGGAGGCTGAGATCTGAGGACTGTGGTTCAAAGCCAGCCCAGGCAGGAAAGTCCATGAAACTCATCTCCAGCAAAACACCAGAAAATAGGAAGTGGCACTGTGGCTCAAGTGGTAGAGCACTAGCGTTGAGCTGAAGAGCTGAGGGACAGCGCCCAGGCCCAGAGTTCAGGCCCCAGTATATATATATATATATATATATATATATATATATTTTTTAAGTATAACTAAAATTCAAGATATATTCAATACAAAAGAGAAGAGTCACTGGCCACAGTGCTCATACCTATAATCCTAGTTACTCAGGAGGCTGAGGTCTAAGAATCAGTTTGAAGCCAGCCTGGGCAGATAAATTCACAAGACTATCACTTCCAGTTAATTGGAAAATAGTTGGAAGTGGAGGTGTGGCTCAAGTGGTAAATCGTCAGCCAAGCAAAAGCTGGACAAAAGAATGGTACAAATTTGTGATTTAGAAGATGGAATAAATTGATGGGGCTTTGGAAATTGGATAGGAAGGATGGAGTGAGGAAGAGGAGGGAGGAAGAGGGAGGGAGGGGTGAATGTTGGAAGGGTGACCCTTGTACAACTCTTTGAAGATAATACTTTTTAAAAGAAGACAGAGCTGACATCAGTCATAAGCAGTACAGTAATAAAGAGACTTGAAAATATTTTAAAAATGTTATTAAGACCAAGGGAGATAAGACTGAGAGACATCAAAGCATATTTAGTGAAAGTTCCAGAGAAACAAACTAGAAAGCATCAAGAAGTAGCAATATTTAAGGAGATAATGTCTGAAAACTTCCAGAGTCCAAGAGAGATAGGGGCTTTGATTGAAAAAAGAAGCTTCTTCATGTTCAATTGGGATTGCAGTGGCTTGGTGATAAGTCCCAACAGAAGGGAGGAAAATAAGATAGAGGGAAAAAAATCCTGTGACCATGAACTTGCCTTTGCGTGAATTTGCTGTTCAAGTTTATGTTACCGGCTTGTTACGGGAAACTCAAGTTGTATTTGTGATTGGGGGTGGGGGGAGTAAGTACTGAGGTTTGAACTGAAGGCTTCACACTTGCCAGGCAGGTGCCCATTTGAGCCAATAAAATAAAATAAACTGCATGACAAACGTAGAGTACCTTTAAAGGAGTGATCCATGGGAGCTACTGATGGCTAAACTTGGAAAAATTTTCCACAGGAAAAAATGATAATAATGTAGTATTGAATTATAACTTAAAGTGTAAAATAACTGCCTACCTCCAATTTTGTATTCAATGAAATATCCTTCAAAAATGGAGATGAAAGCCGGGCGCTGGTGGCTCACGCCTGTAATCCTAGCTACTCAGGAGGCTGAGATCTGAGGATCGCGGTTCAAAGCCAGCCCGGGCAGGAAAGACTGTGAGACTCCTATCTCCAATAAACCACCAGAAAACCGGAAGTGGCGCTGTAGCTCAAGTGGTAGAGCGCTCGCCTTGAGCTGAAGAGCTGAGGGACAGCGCCCAGGCCCAGAGTTCAAGCCCCACGACAGAAAAAAAAAAAAAAAAAATGGAGATGAAGACATGTAATAATGAAATCCCCACTGAATGCTGAAAAAAATATACTTTCAGATAAAAAAAAGTTGCAGAATTCATCACTAGTTGAATTTTGTTCAAGGAAATACCAAAAGGTATCATTCTGGTGAGAGAAAATTATACTGACGGAAATTTATACTTGCTGGAATTAATGAAGTGCCAGCAAAATGATAAATATATGAGCAGTTCTAAATTAATAGCAACTATACAACACAACGATATTATCTTGTAGGGTTTAATACACATGACTACAGTGATATGTAGACCAGAAGGGATACACATGGAAAGTTCTAGAATCTTGGTATTGTGTAGAAAGCAGGCAGAAATGCCAATAAACATTAGACTTCAGGGCTGGGTATATGGCTTAGTGGTAGAGTGCTTGCCTAGCTTGCTTGAAGCCCTGGGTTTGATTCCTCAGTACCATATGCACAGAAAAAGCTGGAAGTGGTGCTGTGACTCAAGTGGTAGTGCTAGCCTTGACCAAAAGAAGCTCAGAGACAGTGCCCCAGTCCAGAATTCAAGCCCCAGGACTGGCAAAATATATATCTATGAATGTTGTAGTGGGCACTAGTGACTAATGTCTATAATCTTAGCCACTTCAGGAGGCTGAGATCTGAGGATTAAGATTCAAAGCCAGCCCAGGAAGAACACTTTTGTGAGACTCTTTTATCTCCATTTAACCACCAAAGTCTGAAGCGGAACAGTGGCTTGTGTGGTAGAGCACCAGCCTTGAGAGAAAAAGCCAAGTGAGAGCAGGAGGCCTGAGTTCAAGACTCAGCATCAGCACACACACAGAGACAAGATGCGCGCTGTAATCTCTATTACCATTGCAGTTCTACGCCTGGGCACATGCCCAAGAGAAATGTGTGAACATGTGCACCAAAAGAGAAATACAAGGATGCTCCTAGCCAAAACATTTGCAATAGCCCCAGATATCAAGAGAGAAAAAAAAAAAAACAGTTGTCGTATATTCCTGTGAACGGAACAAAACAGAATGAGGGAGCTTGCCTCTGTTTCCCAGCTCTGCCTCTGGAATGAATGGACTTGCTTCACTCAATTTAGGATTAAAGGATTAAGAAAGTTCCAGAAGAGTGAGTCACCCTCACATACTTTAGGCAACACGCTGGCACCTTGGCTTACAGCAGAGATTAGAGAAAAAAATCTGGCAGATGGAGCCTTTAGTTTCCATAGTGGGAAGGCTGCCAGAGCCTTGATTTACCATTCCACCAAGATGGCACACACCTTGGGAATTGCTCAGAAGTAATCATGCGTGTTCTTAGGAAGAATGAATGAAAGTTGAATGATAACCTCCAGTGACACAAAACCATCCATCTCTTCGGGCCCAATCTTCCCAGATACATATACACATATATACATAGAGATAATTCCATTGCCCAAAATAATGTGAATCACCCCCCCCTTTACAAGCCAGAATAAACTCACATTTCCCAAAGTCTCCTCCATCTCTTCTGCAAGTCTGAGATCTGTGTGGATCAGATCTGTTCCTCTTCTAATTCCATTGGAATGCTGTAACCTATATTCTACAAGGCAGTCTATCTGTCTTTATCTATATTGAGGAAAAGGAGCCAGAGGTAAAAAAAAATCTTAGATAAGGAAGAAAATTGAGGCTCAGCAAGAGTCTTTGTGTGTGTGTGTGTGTGTGTGTGTGTGCGCGCGCGCATGCATGCGCGCACGCAATGGTGGCTCACACCTGTAATCCTAACTATTCAGGAGGCTGAGATCTGAGGATCACGGTTCAAAGCCAGCCTGGGCAGGAAAGTCCGTGAGACTCATCTCCAATAAACCCACCAGAAAACCAGAAGTGGTGTTGTTGCTCAAGTGGTAGCTCTTGCCTGGAGCTGATGAGCTCAGGGACAGTGCCCAGGCCCAGAGTTCAAGCCCCACAACCAACAGAAAAAAAAAAATCTCATGAATTTTCCTGCCTGGGCTGGCTTTGAACTGTGATCCTCACAACTCAACCTCCTGAGTAGCTAGGATTATAGGCATGAGCCACTAGTTCCCTGCTAGAATCTTTAATTTTTGTAACCCACCATCATCCAATCTAAATTTCTCTTTCTTGCTGGTGTGAAGCATCCCCAACTTTTATTTCTGAGCAGAGGGGAGAGGATTATCTATGCCCTTCTTAGTCTCTGCCTATTTAGGCATCTGATAGTCTTCTCTTGCCTTTCATTCAGGGGATCCAGCTCTTTCCACAACCTCTTTTGCATTGATCCAAGGCAATTAGTCATGCCAACACGCTTGCCCTCGCCTTGGCCTTCATTCAGTCAGTCCGCTGTGAAGCAGTTAGTGTACTGGATATCTTATCCAGTCAATGTCCTTGCTGAAGCCAGCAGCCGTCCATCACCCCAGAGGGAGAGGTTGTAGGTGAGCTCAATTTCTCAGCACTTGGCAGCTGATGTTCTCAGAACTGGTATGCATAGACTCTCTTGAGTAGTTGGCACTGGGGCCTGAATCCCACCCCACCCCCACACACGTACACACAGAAGTTCTCTCATAGGAACCCGATTTTTTTTTTTAAAAAAAAAGGAGAGGACCTGCCAATGGATATATAAAAAGACTTGTATAACCAGGGAAATGAAAAGTCAAACAAGAAATCATGTTTTTTACACTTCCTAGACTGGAAAATATGACATTCTGGCAAAATTGGAAGCTAACAGGAGTGTGGATTGCAAGAAGTGTGAATTGGCACAACCATTTTGGCATGCAGCAATTTGGTGGGGTCTCTGAGATTTAAGATGCACAGATTATATGACCCAGCATTTCCTCTCCTACACGTTGGCCCTAGAAAAACACACTCTGGCACAGATATGAGGAGGGTGTGATGTGCACTGCATCATTGGATAGAAGGATGCAAATCTGAACATATCCTAAAGGCCATCCAGTAGGAAAACACAAAGTCAAAGGAAGTAGTTCCATTTTACGGCTAAGAATGAACTATACCCGTATTTATCAACAGACATTTCATAACTGGATGAGACGGTTAAGTGGGGAAAAAAATCAAGAAGGAGTGAACAATAGTGGGCTGGGAAGGTGGCTTAGTGGTAGAGTGCTTGCATGAGGCCCTGGGTTCCATTCCTCAGTACCACATAAACAGAAAACGCTGGAAGTGGCGCTGTGGCTCAAGTGGTAGAGTGCTAGCCTTGAGCAAAAGAAGCTCAAGAACAGTGCCCTGGACCTGAGTTCAAGCCCCAGGACTGGCAAAAATAAAAATAAGAGATAAACAAAAATAAACACGTACATGTTCATATAATTTGGTTTGAGTCTGTGTAGACTTACTCCAAATTACTAATTAAAGGTGAGAAGACGTGAGGGAAAGGCATGTAGATCAGGTTAACATCGAACAGGACTCTATAACATCCTTCATTCAGGGCTGCGAAGGTGGCTCAGTGGTAGAGCGCTTGCCTTGCATGCATGAGGCCCTGGGTTCGATTCCTCAGCACCACATAAGCAAAAAGAAAAAAAAATCTTTCATCCATAAGGAAAATATGTTCATGTTATTTAGTTACAACTAAAATTATTACTAAAAATAATGCATCACATGGCATTTGATAAAGATTTGCCTCTGTAATATCATCTTTACAGGGACACACACTATGACTGGCCCCAGAAACTTCCAGAAGTACACCCTGAAAGGCAAAGTCTCACAGGCTATACAAGCAGGCACCGTAGAAAGCCTTTACTGAGGCCTATGAAGCCAAATTTAAACAGGAAACTTAGGAAGTTTTTTGAAAATCTGTCTGAACTAGTGAGCAGGTATTGGTCTCTGAATTATTTGTCTACATTAGCTGCATAAGAAATAATTCTATGGCTGGGAATGCAACTTAGTGATAGAGTGCTCACCTAGCATGCATGAAGCCCTGGGTTTGAGTTTTCAGTACCACATAAAGAGAAAAAGCCAGAAATGGCACTGTGGCTCAAAAAATAGAGCACTAGCCTTGAGTAAAAGAAGCTCAGGAACACTGCCCAGACCCTGAGTTCAAACTCCAGGACTAGCAATAATAATAAGAATTCTGAAACATTTTGACTCAAGCTAGCATTGTTTTCTCTTTCTGTGCCTCAAGAATGAGACTTCTTAGCCTGACCCCATGGTGTACAGCCTGTAATGCCAGTTATTCAGGACGCAGAAGGAGAAAGAACACAGTTCAAGGGCAGCCTGGGCAAAGTGTGTGAATCTCACAATCAAAATATGAACAAAAAGGCTGGGGACATGGCTCAAGTGGTCCAGTACTTCTGATGCTCTGAATTCAATAACAATATTACAAATATGAAGGGGAAAAACAGTCTCTCATAAGCTCGTCATCAAGATGTTGACCCAGGTTACAGTTCATTTGAAAGCTCAGTAGGGGGAGGGGGAGCTGCTGCTAAACTCACTAATGTGGTTGTCAGGAGCATTTGGACCAAAGGCCTTGGTTACAATGAGAGATCTAGATTCTCACAGGTTGATGGCCAGAGGCTGCTCTTGGTCCAACACCGCGTGGGCTTCTCCTTGCAGTAAGCAGCCTCTTGGCAGCAGAACAAAAGCACCAGAGAGAATTTGTGCTTCAAAGTCACCATCTTTTGTAATCTAATCCTACATGGGACAGCCCAGGCTTTTGGTCATATTCTTTTTTTTTTATTGTGAACATACTGTACAGAGGGGTTACAATTACATGGGCAAGATAATGAGTACATTTCTTATCAAGCATTGTAGCCTCCTCCTTTGCTTTTGGTCATATTCTGTTCATTAGTGCAATCCACACTTATAAGGAGAGAAGAATCATTGGGATCGAGCTCAGAAAGTCCCTGTCACAGCCGTATGGAAATTATGTACTCTGTTTATGCTGTTAAAATGGGGCCAACAGGGGAGAAGGAAGGAAATGCCTCATAAAGGAAGGAAATCCAGGCTGGGAAGGTGGCTCAGTGGTAGAGTGCTTGCCTTGCATGCCTGAGGCCCTGGGTTCGATTCCTCAGCACCACATAAGCAAAAAGAAAAAAGCCGGAAGTGGCGCTGTGGCTCAAGTGGTAGAGTGCTAGCCTTGAGCTGAAGAGCTGAGGGACAGCGCCCAGGCCCAGGGTTCAGGCCCCACAAGCGACAAAAAAAAAAAAAAAAAAGAAGAAGGAAATCCTAAGGAAAATTTCAGGTATTGCTAGAGTATCAGTAAAGCCAGCAAGTGGCCTGTTATAAATCAATGCCCATAATACCTGATAAGTGTTTTTGACACAAAAGTTTTCAATTTCCATTAAGTCCAATTTACTTACTTTTTCTTTCATTTCTTGGACTTTTGGTGTCATACTTAGATTAATATCTTAATGAAATACAATAGAAAAATTGCAGTTCACCCACAGGATAAACATTAGTTCATGAAACCCAATCTCAGTTATATGTATATATGGTGTGTATATCCTGAATGAATTTCCATGAAAATATATTTCTTTTTATAGGTCACAGCCAACATTTTTGAAATTCACGCAGAGAGAGCAATTCCTTATCATAAACTTGAATAGTTTCCATATCCCTCTACTTAAACATGAAAGCCTGTGATAATGAAGAGCTGACTCTCTTTTAAGGCAGCCTCCTGGCATTAAGATAAAAATTGCAAACTGGTTACATATACATAAATCCTTTCCAAATGCCTGAAAGAACAGGAAAATATTAAATTGTGTACAACACCACTAAAAAGACAAACCAGAAATCTTGAAGAAGTCTTGAAGAAAAAAGTACATATAAGGTAAGGATCAATTTTGTGAGCCATACAAACCCAAGAGAGCACTGAGGAAGAGAGCTAGAAAATTCTGGAATTGGAGCGTATGAGCATGATGGAATCATGGGGCAGTCTTTTGAGTAGTTAACTGAAGACTATATATGGAGATATTCTCTCTTCCCCATCCCCAGTGCTAGGGTTTGAACTCAAGGTCTTGTGTTCTTGTTTACCTCCTTTGTCTGCTCAAGGCTGGTACTCTATCACTTGAGCCATAGTTCCATTTACTGCATTTTGCTGGTTAATTAGAGATAAAAGTGTCACACTCTTTTCTGCCGTTTTGAACTGTGATCCTCAGCTCTCAGCCTCCTGAGTAGTTAGGATTGACTACAGGCGTGCGCTACCAGCGCCTGGCCTACTATGTTCAATTTCCAAAGGAGAAAGATTCTTCATTTTGCAACTCCTAACTTTCCTTTGTTATGAGCCACAGAAAATCTACACAAAGATATACAAGAGTTTTTTCAGTGTCAAATCTAGAGATTCCAATAAGAAGAAAATAGACAGAGAAGAGGAAAAGAAGCTGCAAGGACTCAGTACTAGCAGGGACTCAGAGAGGGCTGGACAGTAATGGTGGGAAACTGGAGAGATGTGCAGAGATTGCGTGCTTGCCAAAAGTATAAGATATATTGGAGAGAAGGAACAATTCAGATGTTAGGTAGGAATTAAAAATGCATTTCCTCTTTGGCTCTTCTCAAGAGATGAAGTAAAGCCACAAATTACTTGTCATGAATTTTAGCTGTTGACCTAGATTTCTTTGGATGGATGCCTTGCAATAAATGAATCACATAAGACTCTGACTTACATGAAAATGACTAAGGGTAGATGTAGCAAATAGAAGATTACTGAAAATTAATGATAATTAACATCTGTGGGAAGATTAGAAAGGCTCTCATCTGCCTAAAACAAGAATTGGTGGTTAAGAACAAGACTAATTATGACGGAAAAAAAATAAATTTTGAATACCTAGACCTCTAGCTGGAGAAGTTTTTCTGAGTGATTTTCTTGGAACACTATGCCAAGAAGAAACAAAAGAGATTAAAATGTAAAAGAAAAGTGATGAGAACAAGGACCGATCCAGAAATGCTGGCACAGATCTAATGGGAGTTGTGGAGAGTTAAAGATAAACAAGAGAAAATCATTTTTAAATGAGATGAAAATTTCCCAGATATGAACAAAAGAGAATAGGATGAACTTTTGAATTCTCATCAGCATTTCTGTGTGTGTGTGTGTGTGTGTGCGTGTGCGTGTGTGTGTGTGTGTTGGTCCTGGGGCTTGAACTCAGGGCCTAAGAGCTGTCCCTGAGCTTTTGTGTTCAAGTCTAGAGCTCCACCACTTGGGCCACAGCTCTATTTCTGGACTTTTGTTGTTAATTGGAGATGTCTCATGGCCTTTCCAACCCAGGCTGAACCATAATCTTTAGATCTCAGTCTCCTGAGTAACTAGAATTACAAATGTGAACCACCACTGTCTAGCTCTCTCATCTGTATTTCTAAATGCTATAAGAAATGGAATAATAGAGTGTCAATTGTCAAGAGTGGAAACCACATAAAGACCTACTTGGTAACTTGAGATGAATGGAAATGGGAAGAATGGTGGAAAAGGTGACATTGATCGAGATACATGTACTATGTTGAGTTGAAACCTCTTTGTCAAACTAAAGAGAATAAAAAATATATTTAAATGTAAAGAAAAAGACATCTTTGGATATGCAAGGATTTAAAGGTTTCCCCCCTAAGCCCCCTTCAAGAATGTCAACTCTTATGCCTCCAGTATATGATAAAACTCTGCACGCTAAAGGGAAAAAGATACATTAAAGAAACAGTATGCATAACCAGGAAATATTAAGAAATAAATCAAGGATAACAGCTGCACAGATGGATTTGGAAAGAAATCAAGGCCGTTGGATCAGGGGAAAGAGGATCCCAGGGAAATATTTTTCTGACTACAATCCAGCAAACCGAATGCTGAATTAAAATAGAGCTAAAAAACCTTGCTTGCCACTGTGATGGTGATCATGGGTAGTGGTGATCCCTATCAATTTAGAACGAATCCTAGATGCCTGTGGAGCTGCTAATCACAAGGTGGTTGCAAACTGGAGACCCTGTGATGAAATACAACATACAAGGAAAAGTGGAATATGGTGTTCGATTTGTGGCAAGAGTGGACTAACTTCTTGCCTTCCTATTCTCCCACGAAGTGCCCCCAGAACAATGATGTTGTTTCAAACTGGCTTTGAAACTCTCAGATAGCTACCAATGCGGTGACAACTTGAGAGCCAAGATGATGATGAGAAACAAAAAGACCAAACCAAAAGCCAGTGCTGCTTTTCCCCCTCAAAGCATTTACTGAGTTTAAAGCAGCAGCCAGAACAGCTGAGCAGCTTTGTAGAAAACTCTGACTTCATAGAGCGGAGCTGTGCGATGCTTCCAATACTCTCAAAGGGACAGGGAGGTGCCACGGTTTGAATGACTCCTCCAAACCTCAGGTTGAATTTCATCACTAAGAGTATTAAGATGTGCTACCCCTTAAGAGCTAAGGCTCACAAGGGCTCTTTGTAACATCATTTCACAGTACTGAGTAATTTGGGCCCTCATCCTCTCCTCCCCTCCCCTCCTCCCCTCTCCCTTCTCCTCTCCTCTCCTTCCCCTTCCTCTCCTCTCTGCCCCTCCTCTCCTTTCCCTCTCTCTTCCCTTCTCCTCTCCTCTTCTTTTCTCTTCTCTCCACCCCTGCCCTCCTCCTCTTTCCTCATCTCCCCTCCCCTACCTTCCTCCTCCTCTCCTCTCCTCTTTTCGGTCACTCTTCCTCCCTCCCCATCCCCCCACATTACCACATTGTGACAGTAAGAAGGCTAAGATTACAACCATAAGCCACCGACACCCAGCATAACAAGTATTTTGCAATTTTTTTTAAAGTGGATAAAATTTAGACTCCATAAAGGCGATCTTAAAAAGTGTAATATTGGGCTGGGAAGGTGGCTTAGTGGTAGAGTGCTTGCCTAGCATGCATGAAGCCCTGGGTTCAATTCCTCAGCACCACATACACAGAAAAAACTGGAAGTGGTGTTGTGTCTCAAGTGGTAGAGTGCTAGCCTTGAGCACAAAAAGCTCAGGACAGTGCCCAGGCCCTGAGTTCAAGCACCAAGACTGGCAAAAAAAAAAAAAGTGTAATCACGTTCCAGATTTATGTGCATGGTTTTATAACCAGTTGAGTCATTCCACCAACCTGAAAAACTAATAAAGGGGGAAGTGGGAATAATCTTTTTTTTTTCCAATTTTGACTACAAGAGCAATAAAAATAATTGGCAGTAAAAGGCAGTAGTCAGACACCAGTGGCTCACGCCTGTAATCCTAACTATTCAGGAGGCTGAGATGTGAGGATCAGAAAGAAGCAAGAAAACCAGTGAAATTCCAATCTCCAACTAATGACCAAAAAGCTTAAATGGTGCTGTGATTCAAAGTGGTAGAGCATCAGCTTTAAGCACAAAAGCTCAGGGACAGTGCTTAGTCCCCAAGTCCAAAGCCCAGGACTGGGACCAAAAACAAAAATTGGCAAGATCTCCATCTTTCAATAGTTTTAAATTTGCCCTTTCACAGTGCTTAAGATCCAACTCAAGGCCTTAACTCCAGCAGCATGCTAGCTATCCCACCCCACCTATATTTGCTCTTTAAAATTGCTTTTCTAAAGCAAAGGGAGAGATGACATTGGCCACAAAGAATTATACTCATTACCTGACTTATGACAAGGTAACCCTTCTGTACAACACCTTAATAATAACAAAATTAGGAAATGAACCCCAAGATAGGGACACAACTTTCTTGCTTTTTCTTTCTTGTTATTGTGTCTAAGGCATTTAAATTGTACTGTGTGGGCTGGGAAGGTGGCTCAGGGGTAGAGCGCTTGCCTTGCATGCTTGAGGCCCTGGGTTCGATTCCTGAGCACCACATAAGCAAAAAAGAAAAAAGCCAGAAGTGGTGCTGTGACTCAAGTGGTAGAGCGCTAGCCTTGAGCTGAAGAGCTGAGGGACAGCGCCCAGGCCCAGAGTTCAGGCCCCACGACCAGAGCCCCCCAAAAATTAAAAAAAAATAAAATGTACTATGTGATATTGCTTTCTTTTGTATGTTCTTCCCCCAAAGTATAACCCGTTTTCACTGTATTTGATGTCGGTGCCCTTCATCTTTGTATATACATTTTTCTAATTTGGGGAGGGGAAGGGAAATAACACAATATTGAAATAAGGATACAGGCTAACCCATTGTAACAATGAGAAGTACAAGACACTATGTTGAAAACGAACTTTCAACTTGGAGGGGGGGGAGGGAGGAGGTGGAGGTGGGGGAGGGAAGGGATGGTGGGGGAAAAACAAAGGAGGGGGTAACAATGCTTGATAGGAAATGTTCTCATTACCTTACTCATGTAACTGTAACCCCTCTGCACAGTATTTCTACAAAAAAAAAAAAACAAATAAAAATTAGCTGGGTACTGGTGGCTCACACTTGTAATCCTAGCTACTAAGGAGGCTGAGATCTGAAGATCACAGTTCAAAGCTGGCCAGGGTAGGAAAGTCCGCGAGACTCTTATCTCCGATTAACCATTAGAAAACCAGAAGTGTGGAGCTGTGGCTCAACATGGTAGAGCACTGCTTTAAGCAAGAGTGCAGGGGCAGTGCCCAGGCCTCCAGTTCAAGCTCTATGACTGACAAAAAATAATACAGAAAACTATTATTTAAAAGTAAATACAATAGCCGGGAGCCGGTGGCTAACGCCTGTAAACCTAGCTACTCAGGAGGCTGAGATCTGTGGATCATGGTTCAAAGCCAGCCCAGGCAGGAAAGTCCGTAAGAATTATCTCCAAGAAACCACTCAGAAAACTGAAAGTAGTGCTGTGGCTTAAGTGGTAGATCACTCGCCTTGGGCTGAAGAGCTCAGGGACAGAGCCCAGGCCCAGAGTTCAAGCCCCACCACTGACAAAAATAAATAAGTACAATAAAGCTGGGTGCCAGTGGCTCACACCTGTAAGCTACTCAGGAGCCTGAGATCAAGAATCACAGTTCAAAGCCAGCCTGGGCAGGAAAGTCCCTGTGAGACTCTTATCTCCAACTAACCACTTAAAAAACAAAACAAACCTCAAATAAAAACAAAAACAAAAATGAAGTGGTGCCATGGTTCAAGTGGTAGAATGCTAGCCTGGAGCACAAAGAGGCTCAGGGACAGCACCCAGGCCCTGAGTTCAACCTCTGCGACTGATTTAAAAAAAATACATTAAAAGGAAGCAATAAAAATCCATAGGGGGAAGTGACACTGTTCACAAAGAAATGGTACTTACCACCTGACTTATATGAATGTAACTTCTCTGTACATCACCTTTGCAATAACAATAAAAAACAAAACCAAAAAAAAAACCTAAGGGGAAATGGACACACAGATGCAAGGCTAAAGAAGACCTGGCCTTTCCTTAGTGTGCTAATAGCAGAGGACAACCCTGATCAGACTATGAGATGGCGTAGGGGAGCTCTTGCTAGCTTTCTGTGTCCCAACCTGAGAGGGCTACAGAGGATACTCCATTTATCTGAGAGAAAACTCTCAAGAGCAGTGGAAGGTAGGCCCCATGCCTTAAAGTGAGTTGGCTGCATTAGTCAAGACCTACAGTAGAGGAAAGGAAATTGCAGGTGAAGTCATGTCAGCCTCAATTCTCTAATTCAGCACCACTAGAACGGTCACATCCTTAAGTGGTTGTTTGTTGTGTCTATTTCCAGCATGGTTAGAGTGCAGAGAGGACAGAGGCAAGAAAAGCTGTTCTGCAAGAATCTTTGAGAAAGCAAAACAAGTAAATAAAAATAATAAAGAGGTGTCTAGTTCACTGCTTTGTAATTTCAGCCAATGTGTTCAGGTGTTTGTGTAGTTATTCACAGAGCTAAATGACACCTAGAATTCTGAAGCAGGGTTTTGGTAGAAGGTATGCCAGTTGCTTTACAACATCAGCATGTCCCAATAGTGGGAAAGCCTTATGTTCACTAATACTGATAAGATAAATAACATGGGGGTAATAGGAAAAAAAACATGTAAAGGAAAAGAATTCTAGGTTTTGACCTCAAACTTGATAGACTAAGTATTTATTTCTATTACAGAGGTTTGATTTTAAACCCCAAATTGGTACAGACACCATACCCACAGGCGACAGTGGTCTCTTTGGTATGAGAAGTGTTGAATGTTTCTTAGTGACAAGGGAAATAAAACTTTTGGCTTGTATTAACTATGTGACTCAAGTCTCCTTGTTTGTGTGTGTTTGTGTGTGCCATTCTGTGTGTGTGTGTGTGTGTGTGTGAGAGAGAGAGAGAGCGAGCCATTCTGTGTGTATATGCTTTGTCTTTAGCCAACACTCCACTAGGGTAACGTAAAACAAAATAGGATTTATTTACAATAGCAAAGATGTCAAAAATAACAAGAACAATATATAACAAAGCCAGGATTTCATGAAAAAGGCAAACAATATATACAAGAAACAAAAGATAAAACAAAATCCATAGAGCAAATTTAATCTTGACCTTATCTAAAATGCAGCAGAATGTGGCAAAATGGTTATGAATTACTTATGTAAAACTGGGCCAACACACACACACACACACACACACACTCTCACATTCTCTCACACATACACACACACACACACACACACACACACACACCCATACACTTTCAGCCCTTCTTTTTTACTTTTGCCAAATCTCTGACTTCATTTACTTTTGAAGAATACAACTTTGAGAGGCCATATAAGATGCAGGAAGTATAGACTATTTACACATGCTCGAAAGGATATACTTATTGCCTGGTAGGCTCACACTTAACAAGCGTAAACCAAAGGTAGAAACTTTCTGGGTCCTACAACACCCTCACTTGTCCATTTCTAGTGGCTCTGTGGTTATGCTACCACACATTTTGTTACACCAGTAATATTTCAACGTCTTCAAGTGCTCTAAAACATCATTTTCCGAACTTGAGGCATGTTAGAGAATCATTTGGGGAGCATGTTAAAACCGATCACGGGGCCCTATGCCTAGTTTCCCAATCCAGTAGGGACTGGGGGGGGGGGGAAGGGGCTGAGAATTTACAACTCTAACAAGGGCTCTCTCCACATGCTGTCAGTCAGTGCTGCCAGGTGCATGCTTAGAAAACCACTGCTCTGAAATATTGTCCCTTTCAGGATTGTGATTGTTCGTGCTTTTCTTTTGATGAACCCTAGAATTTGCTGGGAATCAAGGCAATTGTTAACACTGACATTCCCAGACAAGAGGGCAGCCTGCTACCTGACTGGTGAGATCACGTACAGGTTAGCTGCCTTTTGCCAGGTGTCAGTGTTTTTCCGCATGCTACAGTTTTGTGCGATTTACAGCTCTCGACAGAGACGTTCACCACATTCTCTTGATCATCTAGCTCAAGTTTTGCTTATTTACTAGTTTCAAAATGACTATCTGGCCAGGATGGGAAGGGTAAACAAAGGAGGAGGCTGCAATGCTTGGTAAGAAATGTACGCATTATCCTGCCCATGTAATTGTAACCCCTCTGTACAGTATGTTCACAAATAAAATAAAATTAAATTAAAAAAAAGACTATCTGGCCAAAACTTGTTCTTTCAGGTGGAGAACTACAGAATCTCATTTTTAAAGTCAAAGGTGGAACAAATTTAACTCCTGAGAACTTTTACCGAACTTCCAATTTTGACTATGACGACGACCAACCTCTAGTATATTAGTGTCTACTGAGCACTCAAAAACAGGGCACAAAGGGGTAAGTAAAGGCGGGGATTCTGCAGCAGAAGTGGTGACAGCTTCCATTGAATGTGCTGTAGATTCATACTCGAAATAAACTTAAGTGCTCTCAAAATCCACTTTGCACATGGGTAATTTGTCTCAGGGGAACTAGCAATGCTAACAAAACAAATATTTTATGAAGATAAAAGAAAAAAATTAATTTCAATGACATGCTCATCAAAGGACTCACCAATCACCTCCTATCTTCTCTGAAATATTACTTGCAAATTCATAGGACTGAAATATTATCAGTATCTGCATCCGAGTCGCAAAATTCAAAGTAATCAGTTTGTATTCCACTGCTACATAAAAGGAAATAAGAAATGGGGAGGGGTGAAAATAACCCATCGCTTTTGATGTAATTTATTAGATTTACAAAAACTGTACATTTTTTTTTCTTAAGAAAAAAGCATTAACTTAGTACTGGTATCAAATAGACTAAACATTCGTTAACAGGAAAATATTCTGATTTTTATTTTTGCACGTTATTCTCAAGTACACAATTACAATAATGTCACACATCCCTATATGATTTTCTTTTTATGTACTTTACTTTTTTTTACAAAGTGTACAGAGGGAGGGACGTACAATATTTAATAAGATATTTCTACAGAACAATAACTTATATTATGTCCTTGTAAAAATCTGTACCTCTTTAAAACATTTAACTGAAACATTTTTAGCTTTGCTAATCAAAATTGTTTTAGCAATTAAAACTAATTGTAACTAATGTCAGTACATAACAGTGACAACAATTCCATTTTCTCTTTATACAGACACACACATTTTATATTCACTTGACCAAACCCTTAAATACCTTTTAAAGGCTTTGATATTGTGCTTTAAAAAGAAAAAAAAAACTGTATATAATTCCAGATTATGTAAAGAGAAATATAAAGTATGTAAAGTATTGTGTTCTTTATCTTTCAGTTTATTTAAAAAAATATAGTTAAATGGCCTAATTGCTGAATATTTTCCTTATTAAATTGATAGAATGTTTTAAAATTAATAAAATTTCCACTTCCATTTAACTGTTTTACCATATTTCTGGGGCAGATTTTAAAGGTTCTCACAAAAAAACAGACAGAGCTTTCAAGAATAGCAGGGCAATAAATCATACAATTGTTAAATTACTTTTCCAGAAAGTACACTGGGGGCAGCTACAAGGGCACAGGAATTCCCTATGGGATCAGGGAGCCCATGCGTGCCTTGGCTCTGACTGGCATTTCTATTAGGATTTATACCAGCCTAAAGCACTTGACTTAGAACTAAACTAGATCAATCTAGTACTTCAGAGGCTTGCCAGATACCAAATGTTTTAGTTATCTATCTCTAAAAATAGAACTCTTGATACAAATAGTGATGGCAAAGATGAAGATGAAAAGTTTAAAAAAAAAGGAAAGAAAAAATCCCTAAAGGCATGAAGAGGGTGAAGCACCATTAACAAGGTGGACAAGGCAGTTATCAATTGGGAGAAAAGGAAACATCTAAATTTCCCATGATGTGCCAGATTATGTGTGCCAAAAGCCAATTCCAGGGACTCTTAAAAACGGTTTTTGTTCCCCAAGAGTCATCTTAACATAACTAAATTCTAATTAACCAAGTTCATTTTATAAATGCATAAGACCTATATAGTAAAAATTGCCCCAACTGTCAAAGAAAAACAGAACTATGAAAGACAGAGGCCTCAGACTTGACTTATGCACTTTATCTTTCTAATCCAAGCCAACTTGAGTGTTAAGTTTTTAATGTTTGCTAATTGTAACTGTTTGAAGAAATGACAGAGAGCAGGTTGAACTTACAAAGTGTAAGTCCTAATTAGTACCCCTTGCTCTGGTCCACGGAGCCATCACTTCCTTCCCCCCCACCTCATTTAGTAAGATGGTGTTCTCTCTCAGGCTTCTCAGAGAGAACTGAAGGGCTCCTATTTAATATTCATTAGCTTTTCAGAAAAATATAAAGGCATGGAGCTGAAACGGTATGAAAACATTCTATCTATAAACATCTTACCTCTATTTTTCGATTATTTCTTAATTACCAAAGATATTTAAAAGAAAATATCTTACTCTTTAAAAATAACTAGTGTCCTTATTTTCCTTCTAATTCTTCACCTGAGTAATCTCTCTGAAGAGCAAGACTTACAAAATGCTCTCTCATGCATCCCTGCATCTTTCATGTTACTGTAAATTTAATACTTTTCATTATAGACTTTAAACAACTACTACTGGGGGTTGTGTGTATAAACATGTAAAATAATCAATACACACAGATACATGTTTTATATATATATATATATATGTGTATATATATAATTCAGGGTACATTTACATATAGAAAGTTGCAAAAAAAAATCCTATCAGCCACAAGTTGCCTCTAGGAGATTCCAAAATGGAGTCCTCTGTAAGTTTCATTTATAGCACACAACCATTCCAAGAAAAAGCAGCACAGATAGAATAATTGAAACAGGACTGAGTAAAACATTCCAATAAGGTTTTCTAAGAACTTTGCTGTAAATAGCCCAAAGAAAACTATAAGAAGTATATTTTGTCTGCTAAACAAAATGAAAAAAAAAACACAAATACACAAATAAACACAAACCCAGCCATTGTTCTTAGCCAGGGACACAAAAGCTCAAATGGAAACTTCCATGGCCATATGGTCTGAAAATATTAAGCAAGATAAGCAAATGACCTCCACATTGTGATCATCAGACCTGACCAGAAAATCACCCGTTCCCATTAGATGTCTCTGAAAATTTTATTGTGAGAAATTTATGGGAAAAAAAAGTCAACATGAGTACTTTCAGAGTTATCAATCTGAAGTTACCTGAAAGGTCTCAGAAGAATACCATCAAGGTAAGCCAGGTTAAGTACTTAAATAAATACAAAACTTCTAAGATAGAAAAATTCAATGCAGAATCAGGCATTGCTTTATTAAAAGCAACTAGAGCTGGTTGCTGCTTTTCCCCATTTATTAAACAAACTGAATAGAACTCAGAACACACTACTGAACAAAATGTAAAAAAAAAAAAAAAAGAATTCAACTAAGCATAATTCTATTTGTACACAGCATAAATCAATATACAGTATTGTATGTGAACAAGACTGGTTGGCTTTCAAATGAACTTTCTGCTTCAAGGCCAGTTTCTCTGTAAACGACGGTGGAAGTATTGTTAGGGCAGGCCAACTTCTTTATGATGTCGCATTATGTGCTGGTTCTTTTCGGAGGGTCTTCGGAACCCTTTCTTGCAGTACTCACAGCGGTGAGGGTAGTCTTTTGTATGAATGGAGATAACGTGCCGTTTAAAGCCTGAGGCATCTGTAGTGCTATACTCACAGTATTCACACTGATACACTTTCCGACCGCTGTGGGTCTTCATGTGCTTTTTAAGCTCATTCTGTTGCCGAAATCCCTTTCTGCATCTCTTACACCTGAATGGAAGGTCCTTGGTGTGAACCGAAAGAATATGGCGACTTAGCACAAATGGATCTGCAATCTTAAAGTCACAATGTCTACACTGGTGCATTTTTTTACCCTTGTGGGCAGCCACATGCTTCTTGAGTTCTGAAGGCCTGTGAAAGCCTTTATCACACATGTCACACTTATGGGGATAGTCCTTGGTGTGAACTGAAATTATGTGTCGCTTCAAATCGCTTGAGTTTGAGCTTTTGTGGTCGCAATGCAAACACTGGTGTGTTTTGCTTTCTTGGTGGATAAGAGCGTGTTGCTGCACATCTTTGGTATCTGAGAAAGTCAGAAGACAAACGTCACACTTGAATGGCATCTCCTTGCTATGCTTAGTCTTTACATGAGTTTTCAGGTTTGAAGAGTCTGCAGACCTATATTCGCAGTACTGGCATTGGTACGGCTTCTCCCCGGTATGGATTCTCATGTGCTTTTTAAGCTCTGATGGGTGGCGAAAACCTTTGCCACACTCTACACAAATATGAGGAAAGTTCTTGCTGTGGACCGCCAAAAGGTGGCGATTCAGCAACCCTTGTTCAGCTGTTTCATATTCACAGAATTTACACTTGTACATTTTGTTGGCTCCTTTTTCCTTATGCACCATTTTGTGAGTAAACAAAGCCCCAGCGTGAGAGAAATGCTTCCCACAGTCATCGCATTCAGTGGTCTTCTCAGACTTGCTAGTGAGCTTGTGGCTCTCCAGGTGATTGTGCAAACTTATCTTCTTATTGGTAGTGTAATCACAGTCAGTACAGCGGTACTTCTTCTTGGCAAGGTGTTCAGGATGGTTTTTCATGTGCCTTTTCAAGAAACCTCTCGACTTAAACTTCTTCCCACAAATCATGCAAGGGTAGACAGTCAAGGGATGACCATCGGGGCCAATAATTATTGCTAAGAAAGGAAAAGACAAGAGCATGAATGAGCAAGCCAAATTCTGGAATCATTTCTTACAATTTTAGTGTGTTCTGGAAACTACTGGTATGTAGTCCCAAGGACTCCAAACTTAGAAAGGTAACATTATTTTCCTACGTAAGGGACAAAATAATCTGGTAATAACGAGAACCTGGTTTGGAAAATTCCTTCAGTAGTACTGCACCAATTGCACCTCTCCAGTTTATCAAAGTTAATGAGTAATTATGGATTGTCTATCAACTCAGATTTTAGAAATCTGTAGGAAATTCCTTTGTAACAATAAGAGCATTGTAATTAAAATTCTTGCTTTGGTTACTCAGAAAAATCCATTATGTTAATTTATAGTAAAGCTTCAATATACTCAAATTTCAATATGCAAATCAGTATAAAAATAGGCAGAATAAGTCATAAGAACTAAAGCACTTATCCTGTTGCTCTGTTAATTATGCCTGTTTTAGGCTGACATAATTGGATTTTTTAAATATACTAATTTTTTAAAGTTAGTGCTTAGATGAAGGATTCTTTTTCATTTTCACATTTTAAAAAAATCCCCCTATTTTGAATTGTTTTCTTCCATTTCTAATGCTTTTCTTTTTATCCAATGAAATCATTCATGAATATCACTGAATTCTGAAAATTGCATTTTCAAATTGCACACACAAAAGCTACATGTGGTCTAACAGCTAAAACGCCATCACGACACCCCTGTGGATTCACATAGAGTTTCTGGAGAGCTCACAGCGCACACTGCGCCTTGGAACTCGTGCACCCTCACCTGTTTGGTACTGCCTGGAATCAGGTCTTCTCCTTTTCTTTGGTTTTTGTTTAGCCAGTCTGCCGAGGCCAGCAGACTCATCTATGTGCAAGAGGGCACTTGCAGTGCCATTCCGGTTTTCAATTCCATCAGAATTATTACCTGACAATGCGTATTAAAAAACACAATTATACAGTATTATAAATGATAAAGAATGAGGAATTCTTTAACTATGACAATGAAAAGTTAGCCATGATACTCATGAATGACAGAAAATGCCCATCCTGGGTTATAGGGTTTATAAATAAATTTGTTACAGCAAGACCATGGGAAATCCCTAGCTCCCAAAGCTAAAAACACGTTCAAAACTTTTCCCATATTGGCTCCCAAACTGTGAAGTCACGGACCAGATACAGTCAAGATGAAAAATTTCAACTTAAAACCCTGAATACTGCTTGCAGTACTTCCTTCTATGTAATAGACACACAAAGCAAATTCCTGTCAAAGGTAAAGATACAAAGTAGACTTCTATTAGAAGGTTCGGCTGTGGCTCAAGTGGTAGTACTAGCCTTGAGCAAAAAAAAAAAAAAAAAAAAAAAAGTTCAGAAATAGCACGCAGGTCCTGAGTTCAAGCCCCAGAACAAAAAACGCAGACCTTATAATTTTCCTTTACTTTGGTTTAAATCAACCAATCCTTGCAGTGTACTGATATTAACTCAAACCAGAGCAGTTCCATGACTTACCATAAGCCGCTGCCCACGCGATTGGCATGAAGGTTTTCATTTCGCTGTTGTCTATTTGCTGTTCATGCACGGCCGCTGCAGCTGCTGCTGCAGCATCCTCCTCCCCCACGATCACTTCCATATACACTTCATCAGCAATTTCCGCGACATCTAAGTAGAAATGTATATGAACTTTTCTGACCAGGTATACAGGTATCATAGGAAAAGATGCTTTTATACTTCAATTCAGTTAATAAGCACATGGAAAGAAGGTCCAGATACTTATTATATACCTAGAATATCACTTTCATGTACTAAGCACTCAGTAAGTGTTTACTGAATGAATTAGTCATTTCTCGACCATATTTGTTTGGAAAGTAACTTCTAAACATACATACATAGTCACTTGCATGGCAGCAACTTAAAGTGGATGGCACTTGTTTCCTTCAGAAAATGGCAGCAAAACCTCAAAAAGTATGCTAACACAATATAGAATTGAGAGGATGGGGGTTTGAGAAAGAGAAGGGAGAATGATAAGAAGGGAGACACTGATCAAGATGCATTTGTACTCACAAACTGACATGGTGAATTCACATCTTTCTGTACAATTACTTAAAAGATAATAACTTAAAACAAAGCCACTATATAGAGAACCCTACAGAAACACAATCTTTTGTCCCACGATAAGGCCACCTACTTACTTATTTCTTCATCTTCTTGCTGCGAGTCATTGACGGCCATATAAACCATCTTTTCCCTGGGAACCCGAACAGTGTTGTTCTGATCAAGTAGTTCAACTGCATGGTCATTCTCAGGCTCACTCTCTACGATGTCTACGGTGCCACCTATCAAAGAAGAAGGCTTGAAGAATTTATCTGAAAATTTCATTTCCACCTCTTCCATTTCACACAGTTTTCTGGGACTGCAATGGAATTCTTGTTTAAAAGTTATCTTCTGAAAAGATTTCAAATGTTCTTAACCTAAGTAACCCAGAAGCAACAAGGTTGTATTTCATCAAGATGAAAAGTTACCTAAGTCGTCTTCTCCTGGGTCAGCTTTAAAAATGTACACCTTGATGACTTCAGGGCAAGTGCCATCCACTTTACAGGGATCTATCTCTGCCTCTGTGTCCATGGCCATTCCAGACGATCCGTCATGTTCTATTTTGCCAGCATCATCCACTAAATAGGCAGGAAATATGTCACAAATAATAGGAAAACTAAGAAAAGATTTTGGTCTTCAAAAGTCCTTTGCACAAGCATAAACTCTAACATGACTCACGTAAAATTGAATGAACTTTACCTAGACAAGGAAAGGTTCAATAAATACATTTATAGGCTGGAGAAATGGCTCAGCAGTAGCAAGTACAAGGCCCTGAGGTCAAACAGTTACCACCAACCAATGAGCCAATCAATCAATCAATCCATTTCTAAAGACTTCTTAAAATGGGATCTGATTTTAAAGCAAAAAATACTACACTCCTCTATAGACTTATAAATAACAAAAGGATATACTTAGCCTACAGGTAAGAAACATTCTGACATTAAGGATATTATTTTAATATCTAAAGCTTTTCAAACCATGTCCTATCAGAAAGATCAAAAATAATCTTCATATAAATATTTTATAAGCATTACTTAATAGTTACTATTCTTAGACACCATTTGATCTGATCTACTTCCACCAAAACAAAACATGGTAGCCAGAAAGTAGCACTACAATGATGTGATCAATGGAAATACTAATTCAATCTGTTTAAACTTTCAATTATACTTACGTAAGATCTCATATACACACCCCCATACACACAACTTTAATTTATGGTAATATTAAGTGTAGGTCCTGGATTGCAAATGCAGCAATACCTGAACTCAAACATATTGTCATATACCCACTGGCCTCTTTAATGCTTATATTATGTTAGGAGGAATAGGAAAAGGAAAAGACAAAAAACGGCAAATGTACACATGACTTCTAGTAGTAAAAGTCAGGATATATATGAAACATTTTATTTTTCAAAGCTTTATAATCAAGTAGCCAAGGGAAAAAATATGCTATAACGCTTAAGACTCAGAAAATAAAATAGAAGGAAAATGACGTCTTAACAAAAGACTCTGGATTTGAATCAAACTCAAAAATATAATCCCCATACAATGTAACCTTATAGTACACAGCACAACAGAAAGTGCAGCAAAGAGAAATGGAAGCTCAGCCAGCCCCTAGGATAATCTGAATAAAAATGGTGGTGTTGAACAAAAAACAAAAAAACAACGATTCACCAAGTAAAGCAAAGAAACTTTACTAAGTAAAGAAACATTACATTTACTAAATGCTCTAGGCCCAGCTGGCCTAGGGCAGAGAGGAGCAGGACTGAGGACCAAAAAAGGTTAATTTAGCTTGTCCTCAATACTCGCAACAAGTTTCTTACCTGGTCTGAGACCAGGACTCAAACTCAGTATCTGATGCTTTTGATCACTAGCTAGTGCTCTACCATGAGCCATGCCTCCAGCCCCATCAAGTATTTCCATCTCCCCTTTTCCCTTCTTGTTTCCTTTCTCATGTTCCACCGCTAAACATACTTGTTTTCCTTTTGGTTGAATCTGGATTGTTTATTCAGTTTGGCAACAGTGATTCATAATTGTATCTTAGATTTTAGGCTAGGTATGGCAGATATAAATATGAAAAAGTGAGAGTCCACATTATTTAAATGTAATAATGATATCACTTCCATTTATTAAGTGGCTGACGTATGACTTAAAACTTACAGCAATCCTGTAAAGGAGGTGTTCAGTTTTACTGCTACTCTACACAACAAAGCAAGGTTTAGAGGTTAACTTATTTGCACATTGAGTCTCGGTTTGTCAATTTTCTGGCACTTGGGAAATAAGACAGAAATTGGCAGAGGTAACTGTGATTTTTAAAAACTCAAGTAGCCTAACTAAAGATGCTTTCCTTTAGTGGAAAGCACAAGGATGTACTCAATGACTCAGGCAGGCAGAGTCAGTATTACAATCAAGGCCAGGAGGTGGCAATTTTGACCACTATGTTTTTAATTCAGTCATCTCATATGTAATTTACAACCATAAAACTGAGACAGAACTCAGACTGCAACATCTTTGAAGTAATACTTCTGCAAAGTTCTGGAATGTCATCTATCAGGTCCCAAAATCGTGTATATCTAATAACAATTCTTACAGAGAACGTAAGGATGTACGTAACATTTTGAAAGACAATATTAAGTTGAACAGCAGTGGCTCATGCCTGTTATCCTACCTACTTTGGAGGCTGAGTGGGAGAACTGAGGTTCAAAGCCATCCCAGGCATACACACAAGACCCCTTTCTCAGCAAACAGATAGGCATAGTGGTGCATGCCTGTCATCCCAGCTACAACTGGAAGCTTTACTAAAAAGGTGAGTCATGGCTCTGGCAGACATCTGGGCTGATGCTGTCTCAAAAATAAGCTGTACACAAAAGAGCTGGACGCTTGGCTCTGCAGTAGAGCACCTGAATAGCAAGCACAAGGCTCTGTGTTCAAACTCTAGTACCACCAAGAAAAATCAGAAAAAGGTCAACATTAAAAGGTCAACATTAAAAGGCAAGAATGGGGCTGGGAAGGTGGCTCAGTGGTAGAGTGCTTGTCCTGCATGCATGAGGCCCTGGGTTCGATTCCTCAGCGCCACATAAGCAGAAAGAAGCCAGAAGTGGTGCTGTGGCTCAAGTGATAGAGCGTTAGCCTAGAGCTGAAGAGCTGAGGGACAGTGCCTAGGCATAGAGTTCAGACCCCACAACCGACCAAAAGAAAAAAAAAAGGGCAAAAATAGCTGAGTGCCAGTGGCTCATGACTGTAATCCTAACTACTCAGAAAGCCAAGATCTGAGCACTGCAGTTCAAAGCCAGCCCAGGTAGGAAAGTCTATGAGACACTTCTCCACAATTAAGTACCAAAAAGTCAGAAATGGAGCTGTGGCTCACGTGGTAGAGGACTAGCTTTGAGCAAAAAAGCTTAGGGAGAGTACCCTGGCCCTGATTTTAAGCCTCAGCACTGGCAAAAATAAAATTTTATGTGTGTGTGTGTGTGTGTGTGTGTGTGTGTGTGTGTGTGGCAATTTATCAACTTGGTCTCTAACAATGAAAATCACAACCTCCCATATCCCAAATAAAGCATTTCAGAGAACTATTGCCAAACAGCATTTCCAAACCTTTCCTATTTGTCATTTACAACCCCTCTACCCTCTACCACTGAGGTACAACCCCACCCATTTTATTAAACAGCTTTTCATTAAACAGCAAATTACATTTACTATACATTCCATTTGAAAAACAAACGTCACTTTAAACACATCTGTTAAATTATTTTACTTTTCCCTATGTAATTTAAAAGTTAAAATGAAGGTCACTTATAGGAAAAAAGCAAAAGCTGTTTATATAACATACATTCTAAGGCGATATAAAGGTGAACTCAAACATCACTCTTTAATAATAAGTTGATATAGAACATG
The DNA here is from genome assembly GCF_000151885.1 of Dipodomys ordii. Lineage (NCBI taxonomy): Eukaryota > Metazoa > Chordata > Mammalia > Rodentia > Heteromyidae > Dipodomys > Dipodomys ordii. Next base: position 4,248,548 of record NW_012267310.1, on the reverse strand, counting down.
AAAGAGGATTAGTCAGAAACTATCTGTAAATGTCTCACTGAGCACGGACAGCTGCCATGGAAACAAAGAAGAAATCTCACTCCAGCTGAGAGAAAGCGAAGGGTGCTTATTGCAGGAAGGAAGGTAGAGACAAGATGGGATTGGGGGTAAACTGTGGCACTGGGCATGTTAGGAAATGGAGCCTAATGCTAAGCTAACGTCAGGTCACAGAAGACCTCATGCACCTAGAAGGAACAGTTTGATATCGATGAAATCAGCCTCAATTTTTAGCCAGGTTTGTCAGAACTGACTGTAATAGGTACTGGAAAATCAAATATCCTTTTGTTTACAAAAACAAGACCCAGCCTGTTATTTTGGTATACACTGGTTTGTCACTACTCTTATAAAACTCTTACTGACTGAAAAACCCAATCATTTTAGAGCTTGTAAAATGTCATGCATTTACCTAAATAAACCCTGGAGTAAAAGACCTGTTTACTTTCACAAATGTGTGGGAAAATACATTTCGAATATACCAACTTACCTGATAGCAAACCTATTCTATCACTAGACAAAAGTAGAATTCACCTTCAGATTTTCACCTTGAGAACTTGCTCCACAAACGCAACCTATGAAATTATTCTAGATATGAAACATTACAGAAGTGATTTAAAAAACAAAGAACACTGATGGTCCTGTTAAGCACTCACAATTCACTGTGACTTTAAAGCTACCATTAAAAATGAATTTCTAAAAACAGACAAAGAACACTTCAATAAAACTGAGTCATCGTACATATGATTTCTATGTAAATGCCTTCTCTTCTAATGTAATAATAAAGAACTAGAGCTTTAGAATAAGGCCTCACCAAAATAGAAGAGCATAATTTCTGGAAATTAAGACTACTTCTAATAATAACTACCATTTGCATGGCATTTTGAAATTTTCTTAGTGTTTCTACGTAACTTCATCTGATTTTCATCTTTTCCAGATAAAGAAAAAAAAGGTTCTGAGATGGTATGTGAGGATTGGAGAGTGAATGTGCCTATCTTTAGAACCTAGACCTTTCATTTTTGTCTTTTGATTTTAAATAAAAGTATGTTCACTGTGCCAAAGTTAGTATTGAAAATTACCAATAATCCCACCCATTAAAAATTGCAATTAGTAATTTTTTTCTAATCTAAAAAGAGAAACTGGCAATGACTTCTTCAAGATTGATATAACAATCTTTATATCTCATTCAACATTTTAAAACTCAAACTGAAGGGTTTTTTAAAAATTATTGTTGCTGTTGCTGTTAGTTGTAGGGTTTGAACTCAGGGCCTGGGCGCTGTCCCTATGCTCTTTTGCTCAAGGCTATCGTTCTACCACTTTGAGTGGTTAACTGAAGAGTCTCCTGAGACTTTTCTGCCCTAGCTGGCTTGGAACCATGATCCTCAGATCTCAGCCTCCTGAGTAGCTAGGATTACAGGCGTGAACCACCAGCACCCAGCTTTGTGTATGTGTGTGTGTGTGTATGTGCGCGCGTGTGTGCGTGTGTGTGCATGCATGTGTGTGCACTAATATTGGAGCTTGAATTCAGAACCTCAGCTCTCGCTCAGCTTTTTCGTGCCTGACTGGTACTCTACCATTTGAGACATGCCTCCAGTTCCAGCTTTTTGCTAGTTAATTGGAAACAGTCTCTCATCTTTGTTTATCTGGACTGGCTTCAAATCTTGACCTTCAGGTCTTAACCTCCTAAGTAGCTAGATTACAGGTATGAGCCACCATGCCCAGGTACATTTTTAGTTTGCTTTCTATTCCTTTATACTTCAGATTACATTATATACTTCAGATTATATTCTATACTTCAGATTACATTAATCTTACTCAGGATTCTGAGACCTGAAGATTACAGTTCAAAGCCAGTTCAGGCAGTAAAGTCCACGTCTTACCTCCATTAAACACCAAAATAGCCAGAAGTGGAGCTGTGGCTCAAAGTGGTAGAGTGCTAGCTTTGAGTTAAAGAGCTCAGAGTAGTGGCGAGGCCCTAAAGTCAAGCTCCATGACTGACCAAAAACAAAAAAACTAAAGGACAGTGTCTAGTCCCTGAGTTCAAGGTCCAGAACCAACACACACACACACACACACACACACACACACACACACACACATACACACCAGCTTGTTGTGATGACACAACTTATTACAAGTACTAAAAATGTATAAAGAAAGTGATGGTTAGATACAGTTTTCCTCACATATTTATATATGAAAGGATGAGGAAAAAACAGTTTTTTAAATGATAATTATTACATAATTAAAAATTAATACATGAGAATTTACTTGAACCCAACAATAACAAAACAACTTCAATTCTGCAGTCTATCACATTTGCTCTTGGTCCATTTTGCCCCCAACCTCCCTTTTCTTCACAATAGCTTGGCAGAACCACTAACTTGGCAAATTGCCTTGCTGCCTCTACTCAGCACCTGTGAAGCTAAATCTGGTTGAAAATGTAAACACACACCCTAACCCTGCTGCTCATGGTTTCACTTTGAATCCATAACCTTGAACCTGAAGTGGCTCTTTTTGACTATTTTTTCCCTTCTCTTCTCCAGATTCTCCCTTTCTCTCAAATCTCTTAATACTACCTCTGCATCCCTGGGTGTCTTTTGCTGACCTCACTTGAAAGCAAGTGGAAATATTCCTGAGAGAAACTTCATGGACTACCTCACCCATCTACTACTTACCTACCAGTTCCTGGACGCACAAACCACCTGTGGTTCTCCCTAGCACCTACCAACCTCTTAGCTACCCAGGAAGCTGAGATCTAAGGATTGAAGTTCAGAGCCAGCCTGGACAGACAAATCTGAGACTATCTCCAATTAACTAGTACCAAAACCATTTTCCAAAAGTGTGTCTCCTTATTGTCCCCAAACCTCCTGATTTCATGAGCTCTTCTTCCTGTCTACTCTCCTACATCCCCCAAAAGTTCACAATTATTTCATAAGCACTCTCTAGAGACCACTATCCATTCCCATTTCCACACTGGATTCCTCCCATATTCGGTAGTCATCCATTTCTCCTCTAGCCATACCTCTCCCAAAAGCACCAAATTTATATTATCAGCTTCCTAGAAAAACATCTACCAAGGTCAGGCACCAGTGGCTCATGCCTGTAATCCTAGGTATTCAGGAGGCTGAGATCTGAGAATCTCAGTTCAAAGCCAGCCCAGGCAGGAAAGTTTGTGAGAGTCTTATCTCCAATAAATCACCAGAAAACCAGAAGTGGCACAAGTGGCACTGCGGCTCAAGTGGTAGATTTGAAGAGCTGAGGGACAGCGCCCAGGACCAGAGTTCAAGCCCCATGACCGACAAAAAAAAAGCAAAGCAAAGCAAAGCAAAGCAAATCCACCAGATTGTCTCCAGTAAGCAAATCAAACTAATATCACTTCCTCAAACATTATTTCCCAAGCACATCTACTCTTGTTGGGTAATTTTATTGACCAGCAACAGTGTCCAAAGGTAGAATTCAATTCTCATTGTATTTTCTTTTTCCCTCAAATTCCCACCTGTTTTATCTATTACCAAATCTCACCCATTTTACTTCCTAATCTCTTGAGCTTACCACTCTCTCATCTCATTTACTATTAAGATCTTGGGATATCCTTATTTCTGGTAACAGACTAGTTATCTTTCCCAGAATATCCTTAAACTTGACTCTCTTCTCTCAGCTTCTAGGGTACCAATATTAATTGCATGCACCAATATATCCTGCTTGGAATATTCATGATCTCATATATGAATAACTTCAGCTACTGTATCACTAATCTCGTCCTCACTTATTATTATAATCTGTTGTTACCAGGATTATGGTCCTAAAATAATTTTAAAACTGAAACAAGGAAGGCTAGGCGCTGGTGGCTCACGCCTGTAATCCTAGCTACTCAGGAGGCTGAGAGCTGAGGATCACGGTTCAAAGCCAGCCCGGGCAGGAAAGTCATGAGAATCTTATCTCTAATTAACCACCAGAAAACCAGAAGTGTCACTGTGGCTCAAGTGGTAGTGCTAGCTTTGAGCTGAAGGACAGCACCCAGGCCCAAAGTTCAAGCCCCACAACTGACCAAAAACAAAAAAAACAAAAAACCTGAAACAAGGTGGGCTGGGAATGTGGCTTAGTAGTAGAGTGCTTGTCTAGCACGTATGAAGTCCTGGGTTCAATTCCTCAGTACCACATAAGCAGGAAATGCAGAAAGTGGCTCTATGGCTCAAGTGGTAGAGCACAGAGATACTCAGGGACAGAGCCCAGGTCCTAAGTTCAAGACCCAGGACCAGCCCTCTCCCCCCAAAATAAAACTGAAATAAGGGACTCCTCTTGGGGTCCCTCTCCAGTTGGATGAGCTTCTGCTACTTTCTTTCTCAGCTTTCCTTTCAGTTTCAAATAAACTTATTCTGTTTACCTTTAAAAAAATCAAAATAAGCCAGGTACTGGTGGTTTATGCTTATAATCCTAGCTACTCAAGAGTCTGAGATCTGAGGATTGTGGTTCAATGCCAGCCCAGGCAGGAAAGTCTGTGAGATTCATCTCTAATTAACCACCAGAAAATTGGAAGTGGCAGTGTGGCTAAAAGTGGTAGAGAGCTAGGCTTGAGCAAAAGATCTCATGGATAACACCCAGCCCTGAGTTCAAGCCCCACAGCCAACAAAAAAAAAATGAAATAAAATAAAACAAAAATAAAAATGTAATCAGGCTGTATTATATTTCTCTATATATTCCTAGTTATATTTCCCTATCAAGATGGCAGAAACTAAAATTGAAATAAATACTCTATGTTGGTAAAAGTGTAGGAATATGAACAGATTCATAAACTTGGTAAGGGGGAATTATACCTGACAAAACACTGAGACTGTATGACCAAGTTTGAAAATGTATATACCCTTTGGTTCACTAATTCTACTTCTATAAATTAACTGTAAAAAGTAAACAAAAATACAAAGAGATTTAAGAACATCTTGAAGTTTCCATCGTTCCCAGCCAAAGCCAGGACCCCATTCCCCCTTTACTTTTTTAACACACTATACCATTTGCTTGGAATGTCTTCTACCCACGTCCTTCTCTGTCTTATAAAACAAACTCATCCTTGAGTCAAAGGTCAGATACTCCATCCTGTCTCCATAAGAATTCACTGACACCTGTGCGTCACCTTACAACCTTTTTCACAGTAGACTATCAGCCCCCAGGGATAATTGTTTTTTGTTTTATGTACTTACTTATTTAGTACATATCCAGATTGGCACAACCTACAATGTCTGACAATTAGGGGTCCAATAAATATATGATGCAAGAATGTATTTTCTTTCTCCTTACAAAGAATTCTCTAATTTTCAAATTCTCAATAACTTTTTTAAAAGGCTGGTAGACTCCAAGATGCTACATAATATTTCTGCATAAAAACAGATACATGCAAGGCGCCAGTGGCTCACATGATAGACTGCTAGCCTTGAACAAAAAGAGGCTCAGGGACAGTGTCCAGGCCCCAAGTTCAAGCCCCACGACTGACAAAAAAAACAGGTATGCAAGTAAATACTCTTATATATTCATAAAGTGTACGAGTCTTTTTCTCTCTTCTTTGCCACTTAGTGGTGTGGTTAAAAAAAAAAAAACTAACAAAAACCCAAACAAAACCCAAACATTTATTTTTAACATAGCACTTAGGTTTCACATCATTATATTTTCCAAGCTGGAGATCCTTCACTTACTATGCTGTTCACAGATTTTTCAACAAGTGTGAAAAAAGACAGTAGAGTTAACTTGAGTACAAATCATAATCCAAATATAGAACACTCTCAGGGATTTATTTACGGTTAAGGTAAAAATACATGATGTTCCCAATGTTTGTTTAGCAAATGAATACGACTCTGGCTGAGTAAAATATTAACACAACTTGTTAGCACATTATTATGAAAAGACAGGAAGCATCAAATATGTACTTTGCTGTGTTTTAACTGTTGCATATATCTGTAGTGAAAAAATATACATTTTTATTTTCAAGCTTAAAATAGCCAGCCAGCTCATTATTGCTTTTGGTCAATACCTATGAAAACTAAAATGGCTTTTTGCCTCTGGCTCACAGAACTATCTATTTTGCTGAAGCCCGCCCACCCCCACAAAAAGACATTACTAAAGAAGAAGATATTCCTGATTCACAAGATAGGTGCAATTGAAGCCGTCACACAGATGATAGTAACAATAATACATTTAGTTCATCTAGTCTGCATGCAATGATGATGATGTTGAGTCCAGGGCAGAGCTCCTTAAAAGAGCTGCAGGACCTTAAGTCATATTCCTATTATCCAACAGCTATAAAACTGGCACCTGAAGGTTTCCTTATTGTAGTCCCCAAATTCTAAGTTTAGCCCCTATGAGTATTTATTTGACGTTTAGTTCCTTAAGGAATAAGAAGTTCCACATTGGATCAGAACTGTGATCTAGCTCTATCCAATCTACAATTTTGTATCTGAAAATAATAGCAAGAAAATTACTGTAAGAAGACACAGTTGACCCATTTCAAGATGTGTTCCAAAACATCTCACTTCTTCAGTAATCTAGTATGAATCCACCATTTGTGAAATCATGTTTCAGTATTATGCCATGGCTCTTTCCTGGGCTGTTACATAAATAGTATTTTACATATAATTAGAGTAAGTACATGAGGATTACATAAGCAGTATTGTGGATCCAAGAACATTAAGTGCATACTTGAAGCCTTTTCTGTCCTATGGTTTGTTTCCTGTATCTACAGGCATACATGAACGTAAGTAGCTGGTTTAGTCATGCATTTTTCCAAGTTGAGCTCCTTGTAAGTTTTGAGAGGGATCCTAACAGAGGCTGATAACAACCTCACTACATCCTTTATTAGCAAAGTTCAGTTCCATTCCTTACAGACTATCTTAACTGCAGAAAATTCCTTCCTATCACACATCTTTATATGGAAACAAGTCTCTCAACTATTCCTTCTGCCTCTCTTAAGCAAGTTATAAGTTCTAAACGAAAATAATAATGCAGATAAGTTTATGATTGACTTTAATTTTATAAACATTTACTCAAAAGAATTTTACCCCTTATGTAAATTAGGAGAATCACCTCTAGCCAGATACTGGAAACAGGAAGAACAGTTTGAGGACAGCTCTGGCAAGAAGTTCACAAGACTCTGTCTCAACAATACAAGCTGGTTTTGACTATGCATGTCAATAATCACAGTTTCTAGGGAGAATAGAGGTAAGATTATGGTCCAAGGCCAGCCCTAAGCCTCCTCCCCCACGAAAACAAAACAACAGCAACAAAATACAAGACCCATAACAACCAGGCAAAAGTTCAAAAGACTCCATCTCAATCAATTGCTGGGTGTTATGGCAAATACTCGTCATCCAGCTATGAGTGAGACTGAGGGAGCATCATGAATCTAAGTCAACTGAGATTAAAAAAATAAAATGTCAGACCCCGTGTTTCAACAGGGTAGGTATGATGGTGCATAGCTGTCATCCTAGATCTAAAAATAGGACTACAGTCAAGGCAGGCCAAAAAGCAAGACCCTATATCAAGAATAACCAGAGCAAAAAGAGCTGGAGTTGTGACTCAAGTGGTAGAACATCCACCAAGCAAGCACAAGTCCCTCAACTGAAACCCTAGTCCACCCAAAACAACAAACAAAATATTGTCTGACAAGGGTTGTGGCATGACTCAAGTGGTACAGTGCCTGCCTAGCAAGCACAAGATCTTTAGTTCAAGCCCCGGCATTATCGAAAATTAAAAACACTTTGGGATCTCTATACCCCAAGACTTACAGGATATCATCAGGTAGTCCTCACAGTTGTTTTTGTTGTCGTCCTGCTGGTCCACAGGGATCCCATTGGCATCAATCACTGCTTCGGAGGCACAATCTGCTACCAACACTTCTTCTGAAACTACATCAGTGGTTAGAGGATCAGTGACAATTTCTGCTTCTACTACATTATCATGGACCACATGCTCGATGTGTCCAACATCAGACACATGTATAGATTCACCTGTCAAGACATGCTCTGGCATAGACATTGAAGCTGAAGTAATATCAGAAGCGAGAACATCATCTGGAACTGTGCAGTGCGTTAAAGAAACTTCTTCTGTCACATCGGAATCCAACACTTGCTCAGGAATGATGACCGTTTCAGATACATCTGCTTCATCCATGATATCTGGACACTGAACATCTTCTATAACAACGTCCTCAATAACATCTTGGATTACAACCGAGTCTGGGTCATCAGGAACAAAGTTATGGACAGTTATATCTGAATCCACAACATCTGAAACAAACACAGTTTCTTGGACTTCCACAACAATTTGATCACCATCCATGTGTGTAGCACCAGCTCCTTTAAGAAAAAATTAACATGACAAATGTCAGGTAGGAATGAATGACTCTCTTCATATAAATGTTATTAAATTTCGGCCAGGACAATGGGCTAGCTCCTCAGTTTTCTCAAACATTAAGCTAGATTAAGGGAAACTGGGCACCAATGGCTCACCCCTGGAAATCTAACTACTCAGAGGGTTAAGATCTGAGGATTGTGGTTCAAAGACAGACTGGACCGGAAAGTCTGTGAGACTCTTATTTGTAATGAAGCACACTCACACTCACACACACCAAAAAGCCAGAAATGGAGCTCTGGCTCAAGTGGTAAAGCACTAGCTTTGAGCAAAAGAAGTTCATGGACAGTGCCTGAGTTCAAGCCCCAGGAGTGGCATGAAAAAAATAAAATAAAAGATGGACTAAGGAGCTTATTGCTCAGGGATTATGCTTATAATCCTAGTTACTCAGGAGTCTTGAGATCTGAGGATCATATTTTGAAGCCAGCCTGGACAGAAAAGTCCCTCAAACTCCTTTTTAAAAATGTTATTGTAAAGATGCTATACAGAGGGGTTACAGTTACATAAGTAACTTCTTGTCCAGCACTGTTACTCCCTCCTTTGTTTTTCTGCTACTATCCCTTCCCTATCTCCCCCCTCCCCCCGCTTTTCCCCCTCCCTCCCCTCCGAAGTTGTAAAGATCATTTCCAACATAGTGTCTTGTGAGTATCATTGGTGCAATGGGTCATCCTGTGTCCTTGTTTCAGCATTTTGTTATTCCCCTTCCCCTCCCCAGATTAGATAAATGTATTTACAAGATGCAGGGTACCAAAATCAAATATAGTGACAACAGGGGATATACCATAGGGGGAAGAACTTACAAAAGAAACAAAAATCACATCTTATCTTCAATTAACCAACAGAAAACCAGAAGTGACACTGTGGCTCAAGATGGTAGAGCACGTGCCTTCGGTGCCCAGGCCAAGTTCAAGATCCACGACAAACAACAACAAAAAATAGGATAAAAGAAGAAATACTAAAAGCAATGAGAAACGGCACAGAATATATTCCCACAGCAGTAAAATTCTAGGCACATTAAAATTAAACATATTCATAGGTAATTAAGGGAACTCTGCTTTCCTTCATTATATATTTTCTTTCATTTCTTTCCTTTCTTGCTCCATCTCCTCTTCAACTCACGTTTTTTCTTCCTTTCATCTCTCCCATGTACTTCCTTCCCATTTAATCCCTTTCTTGCTTAATAACCTTCACCTTGTGCTCCAGCAAAACACGTCACCAATCTCCTCCATCTATGACTACAGAAATTTCCAAGTCAACCTCTGATTCTAGGACATAAAAGGAGCAGAGCACAAACGAAAAGAAGGTCACAGCTTATGAAGAAAGGCAACTGATTGAGGATATCTATCTCCATTGCAAGATAAATTGAACACGAGTGCAACTATGCCGGGGCATGGAGGCCAAGAGAGGTTAGAGCAGGTCTGCCCTAACTTTGCTAGGGTACTCAACTCCATCTAGCTTTCTCTCTGTCCCCATTCTCCACCCCCAAGGCAGTTGCTCACTACATAGGAAACCTTACTGCTGAACATTTACAGTTAAATTCAATCATCTGCAGCCCAATAAAATTAAATGGCTTAACCAATATCACACAGTTTGCATAGCAGCATATGGTGGGCAATAAATGCTATTCTGAATGAATGTCAGAAATGGAACTGAAATCCTATATCCTTACCCAAAACAAATACTAACAATGATAAGTAGATCCAGTCTCTTGGCTACTAGTCCAGAAATCAGCATAGAATGTTTTATAAAAGTCAAACTGAAAAGCTCTTCAGTAGATTAGTGCTTCTGGTTGTGACTCAGACCAGGCAGGCTAAGTCCAAACAGGTGCCCCTCTCAATGACTGTGTGTCTCTGGCCAGGCTCTCAAAGAAACACATGGCTTTGTCAACAAACAGAAATGATCAAGAGCCAAAGAATACTACAAGTTATGGGAAGTCAATCTTTAAACTCGGTTAATAGCCATCACAATTACTAGAAACAATGAAAAGTATATATTCTCTTTCATGTCTATGGAACTGCTACAAAATACTATATGCTCATTTGTTTTCAGTATTTTCAACACTATCATCAAGTGATACAGCACTATAATCTCCATTTGGCAGACACAAAGATGAAAGCGCTTAGCAGCAAGAGCCTTGGTTACAAAATCAAAATTAAAGATAAGTGTCATACTCAAACACTTAATAGTTTAGTGACCTCTACACATTAAACCTGTTTGTTTCCTCATCAAGAGGAAAGTAGTATCTGCCATGCACACACTTCATAGGACTGTGGTGATGATCAAGTAAGAATGCATGGGAAGTAGTCTGAAAAACTGTAATGAGAAGTTTCATTATTATTATGACAGATAAAAACAGAGGCCCTGGAAGATTAAGAAACTTGCTCAAAGATAAACAAAGTGTCCATAATCAGAACTTAAACACAACTTTTCAATCTACCACTCAGTCCACAACCCAGGTTTGTTTGTGACAAGATTAAGCAAATAAAGATTAGACATTTTTCTAACAGCTCAGTTTTTCACAAGTGAATTAACTATGGCATACTGAGACTCCCAAATTTGGAAAGGGGGGTGTGTGTGTGCGTGTGTGTGCGTGTGTGTGTGTGTGTGTGTGTGGCTATCAGAGTTGGTACTCAGGGCCTTACTCTTTCAGTCCGCTTTCTTGCTCATGGCCAGCAGTCTCACTCTCAGCATGACACTTTTTGTTTAATTGGAGATGGAGTTCTCATAGACTTCTCTGCTTGGGCTGGCTTTGAACTGTGATCCTCTAGGCCTCTCAGCCTTTTGAGTAGCTAGGAATATAAGCATGCACAACCAGCACCCAGCTGTTATTTCCTTTTTTTTTTTTTGGATGGTGGTCCGACTTGAATTCAGGGCCTGGGAACTGACTGTCCTTGAACTCTTTTTGCTCAAGGCTAGTACTTTACCACTTTGAGCCATAGTACCACTTCCTTTTTTTTACAGTGGTTAATTAGAGATAAATGTCTCTCAGGGAGTGGCACTATGGCTCAAAGTGGCAAGCACTAGCCTTGAACAAAAGTGCTCAAGGACAGTGCCCAGGCACTGAATTCAAGCTTGACAACCCACAAAAATTTTTTATTTTTTTTTAAAAAGGTGCCAGGAGGGGCTAGGAATGTGGCTTAGGGGTAGAACGCTTGTCTCGCATGCATGAAGCCCTGGGTTCGAGTCCTCAGTACCACGTAAACAAAAAAAGCTGGAAGTGGTGCTGTGGCTTCAGTGGTAGAGTGCTATACTTGAAAAAAAGAAGCTCAGAAATAGTGCCCAGGCCCTGAGTTCAAGCCCCAAGACTGGCAAAAAAGGAGGGGGGCTGGGAATGTGGCTTAGTGGTAAAGTGTTTGCCTAGCATGCATGAAGCCCTAGGTTTGATTCCTCAGTATCACATAAACAGAAAAGGCCAAAAGTGGTGCTGTTACTCAAGTGGTAGAGTGTTAAGCCTTGAGCAAAATAAGCTCAGAGACAGTGCCCAGGCCCTGAGTTCAAGCCACAGACCTGGCAAAAAAAAAATTTTTTTTTAAAGTCTCTCAGGAGCCGGGCTCTGGTGGCTCACGCCTGTAATCCTAGCTACTCTGGAGGCTGAGATCTGAGGATCGCGGTTCAAAGCCAGCCCGGGCAGGAGAGACCTTGAGACTCCTATCTCCAATAAACCACCAGAAAACCGAAAGTGGCGCTGTAGCTCAAGTGGTAGAGCGCTTGCCTTGAGCTGAAGAGCTGAGGGACAGAGCCCAGGCCCAGAGTTCAAGCCCCATGACCGACAAAAAAAAAAAAAAAAGTCTCTCAGGGACTTTCCTGCCTGGGCTGACTTCAAACTTTGATCCTCAAATCTCAGCCTCCTGAGTAGCTAGGACTACAGGCATGAGCCACCAGTGTCCGGCTCAGCTCTTATATCTTTAACATACTATACAATCTGATCAAAGTGGAGAATTCTGTAACATTTTGCTTACAATGATAGCTAGGCTATTATAATATTAAAGCCATTTAATATTAGCTAGGTGCCAGTGGCTCATGCCTGTAATTCTAGCTACTCAGGAAGCTGAGGTCTGAAGATCATGGTTGGAAAGTCTGAGATACTCTTACCTCAAATTAACCACCAAGCCAGGCACCAGTGGCTCACGCCTGTAATCCTAGCTATTCAGGAGGCTGAGATCTGAGAATCGCAGTTCAAAGCCAGCCTGGGCAGGAAAGTCCATGAGACTCTTATCTCCAATAAACCACTAGAAAACCAGAAGTGGTGCTGTGGCTCAAGCAGTAGAGCGCTCACCTTCAGCTGAAGAGCACAGGAACAGCCCCCAAGCCAAGAGTTCAAGCCCCACAACCGACCAAAAAAAAATTAACCACCAAAAAGCTGGAAGTGGAGCTATGGTTCAAGTGGTAAAAAAGCAAAAAAGCTCAGAGACATAGCCCAGGCTCTGAGTTCAAGCCCCAGGACAGGCATACACACAAACACACACATATTTAATATTATAAAACTGAGTGTAATCATTTCATATGTTATACAGAATTTTGAATACTTTATGTCTCACTTAAAAAATTTTTACAAATATATTTTTCCTTGTACACTGGGGCGGGGGGGTAGGGTAAAAAATCTTGTGCTTGAAGGCTCATTGTGGGAACTTGTATGTGAGATAGGAGGTTATAAAGTAGGACATGGTCAGCATGCGGAGGACCTTGGATTATCTTTTATCTGCTGGAAAACAGAACAAAGAAATGACATGATGCACATGTTATGGTTAAATGCTCTGATTAGTGGGCTAGATAAAAGACACTTAGGGTAAGGAAAATGTGAAAGGTACCACAGCCAAAGAGTGGAATGATAGAGTGTGTAACACAAGTAGAATGAAGAGGAACAGATGTAAATAAGGAATAATTTCAAAGGGACAACCAACAACTGAGTAGGAAAACTGGGCAAGATTAAAATAAGTTAAGACAATACTAAGGAGTTTAGGCTCTTAGTCACTAGTTTTGTGGGTTATTTTGGAGAATGGAGTCCAGAGAAATTTTCTGCATGAGTTGGCCTCAAACTGTGATCCTCCAGATGTCAAGCCTTCCAGTAACTAACATTACAGGTCAGAGCCACTGGTACCAGCTATCACTAAGGTTTTGATATAGCTATTGTTATAGGTTGAGTATATCTTATCCAAAATACTTAGGAACAGAAGAAGTATTTTGGATGTTTTCAAACTTTAGAGTATTTACATATAAATAAGCTATCCTACAGACTGCATACAAGTCTAAACACGAAACTTATTTAGGTTTTTGTATGTACTCATAGCCTGAAGGTAATTTTCTACACTATTCTTGTGTACCTATGGGGTTTTTTTAAATTAATTTTTATTGTAAAGGCAATGCATAGAGGGGTTACAGTTACATAAGTCAGGTAATGAGTATATTTCTTTTTGAACAGTTTTTTCCCTCCTGACCCCCATGTACCTGTGTTTTGACCTATTACATAAGGTCAAGTGTTAAAATTCTCTTTTTACTCATGGTATCATGTCAGCACTCAAAATATTTTCAATTTTGGAGCACTATGCATTTTCAGGTTAGAGATGCTCAAGCTCAAGCTACCATGATAATGAGAGTTGGTTATGAAAAAAACAAACTTTTTTTTAAGAAATCAAACTTTAGAAGACTAGTAAGATACTCGATTTCATGTTTGTAGATTCTGGCAATCTGTCCACATAACAACTGCAAATTTGGTGGGCAAAAATGGAAACAATCGAAGTAGTTATACCTGTTACATCAAAAAATGAATTTGGCTCTTGGGGTTGTAATTCAAGTCCATCTTCATCCATGGCCTTTAACTTTCATCAGCCACACCTCCTAAATCAAGGGGAAAGGCAGAGCATTAATTACTTTAATATAAAAAATGCAGTGGCTCATACCTGTAATCCTAGCTACTCAGGAGGCTGAGATCCGAGGATCACAGTTCAAAGCCAGCCCAGGCAGGAAAGTCCGTGAGACTCTTATCTCCAATTAACCACCAGAAAACCCTAAGTTGAGCTGTGGCTCAAGTGATAGAGCACTTGCTTTTAGCTGAAGTGCTCAGGGACAGCGCCTAGGCCCAGAGTTCAAGCCCCCAACCGACCAAAGAAAAAAAAGTCACAATTTCTTTGGGCAGTAATGGGGTTTGAATCCATAGCCTTGGGCTTGTTAGGCAAGCACTATACCACTAAAACCATGCCCCAAGCTCTTCTTTTGGTTGTTTTTTTGGGGGGGAGGTATGGTCATGGGGCCTGAACTCTGGACCTGGGCGCTGTCCCTCAGCACTTCAGCTCAAGGCTAGTGCTCTACCACTTGAGCCACAGCACCACTTCCGGCTTTTTTCTTTTTGCTTATGTGGTATTGAGGAATCGAACCCAGGGCCTCATGCATGCAAGGCAAGTGCTCTACCACTGAGCCACCTTCCTAGCCCCAACCCCAAGTTCTTTCTATTTTCACTATTTTTCTAATACGATCTCCTGTGCATGCCAGGCTAAAAGTCTAGACCACAATTTTCTTACTTATACATCCTGCATATTTAATATAACAGTAATGTTCCAGGATGCCCAGACTTTTTTTAGTTGAGATGAAGACTTGCTTCCTTTTTGCCAGAGGTGGCCTGGAACTACCATCTTCCCAATCTCCATTTTCTTAGTTAGAATTACAGGTTGTGAGCCAATGTGCATGGCTTGAAATGTTCACTTCTGGGAGATTTCAATTATGTGACAGGTGAACATCCAGCAAAAACATAAGCATAATACAAGCCAGGTGCTAGTAGTTCCCGCCTATAATCCTAGCTACTCAGGAGGCTGAGATTTGAGGATTGTAGTTTAAAGCCATCCTAGGCAGGAAAGTCAGTGAGACTCATATCTCGAGCAATTAAGCACCAAAAAGATGAAAGTAGAACTGTGGCTCAAGTAGTTGACTGCTAGCCTTGAGCGCTAAAGCCCAAGGGCAGTGCCCAGGCCCTAAGTTCAAGCCCCAGGACCAGAACTCACCCACCCCCAAGTTAAATCCCCCTGGTAACGTTTATACTGTTCTGGATAGAGGTGACTGGTGCTAGTTGTAAAACAGTAAAAATAACTAGTAGCTTACAGCTATAATCCTAGCTACTCAGAAGGATGAGATCTAAGAATCAAGCTTCAGAGCCATTGTTGAGGAACAAATCCTCAAGACCCTTATCTCCAAAACAAGCAAAAACCCAGAGTGTGGAGGCATGCCATGAATAAAAAAGCTGGCTAAGAACCCAAGGTTGAGTGCAAGCCCTTATACCAGCAAAAAAGCCAGTAATAAAATGGTAAAGAAGTTCATTTTTTAACAAAATAAAATCACAGTCTAATCCCCTGAGAATCTGAAACTGTGAGCAAGAATTAGTGTCTCCTTCCTCTTTGTCTATCTTTGTTTGTTTTCCTCTCAACTTCCCTCAGTACATTTATCTGGTGCTTAGGAACTGAAGAGGGCCTACCAACAGCTTTTGCGCTCCTGATTCCACACCTTTCTATGGCCCGGCTATATTCTTGCTTTAGGATTTTGGGGGGGGGGAGGAGTATCACTGTGTAGCCTAGGTCGGCCTTGAACTTACATCTTCCTGCCTTCACCGACTGAGCGCTGTGATTATAGGCATGTATCATCATGTCTAGCATACCCAGATTTTGCAAGACATCCCAGTGATCTTAATTTTCTACTTAATTTTGTACTTTAGCCAAAAACCTATGACAAAAAGAATCTTAAGTGCTGGGAATGTGGCTTAGTGGTGGAGTGCCTGCCTAGCATGCATCATGTCCTGGGTTCGATCCCTCAGTACCACATACACAGAAATCACCAGAAGTGGCGCTGTGGCTCAAGTGGCAGAGCAAAAGAAGCTCAGAGATAGCGCCCAGGTTGGGGGGGAGGGGGGAGGCTGGGAAGGGATGGGAAGGGTAAACAAAAGGAGGAGGCTGCAATGCTTGGTAAGAAATGTACGCATTATCTTGCCCATGTAATTGTAACCCCTCTGTACAGTAAGTTCACAAATAAAAAAATAAAAAAAATTAAAAATAAATACCCTTGTGTGAAAAATAAAAATTGGCAGCTTGATCAGAAAAAAAAAAAAAAGAGATAGCGCCCAGGTCCTGAGTTCAAGCCCCAGGACTGGCAAAAAAAAAAAAAAGAAAAAAGTTCAGACATCAGAGATTATATTTGTTCATGTTGTAAGCACTGTATAAACCTCTCATTAGTTCTCTTATCTCTACTTTCTCATGTTGTAATCCACCCATAAGCATTTAACTTGTTTTTGATAATGACATCGTACTGAATGCTCCTTGTTAAAATTTCAAATAACAGAAAGACAAGTCATCAGCTACACAACATCATTTCTCTATTGGAACTATTAAAGACTCCCTAATGTCTCCCTGAACTAATCTGGCTCCAAACAGTCCAAACTATCACTGCCTCCTCTAACTCTGCTTCAAGTACATCCCAGCACCACTGCACATCACAAATGTGTATGTGTGCATACTTTAACCAACCAAGAATGCCCTGCACTCCCTTAAGACTGCCCCAACTGGCTGCGGTAGTATATACCTTTAATTCTAGTACTTAGGAAGTAGCTTTACTACTTCCTAGGATAGCAATCTGAAGCTAGTCTGGTCTACAAAGTAAAACCCTATCTCAACACACACACACGCACACACACACACACACACACACACACAGAGCCAAGCACCAGTGGCTCACATCTATAACACACACACACACACACGCACACGCACACACACACACACACACACACACACACACACACAGCCAAGCACCAGTGGCTCACATCTATAATCCTAGCTACCCAGGAGACTGAGATCTGAGGACTGCAGTTCAAAGCCAACCCAGGCAGAAAAGTCTATGAGAAACTCTGGTCTCTAATGAACCATCAAAAGCCAGAAATGGGAGCTGTGGCTCAAGTGGTAGAGCATTAACCTTAAGCAAAAGTGCTCAAAAACAGTGCCCAGACTCTGAGTTAAGCTCCATAACTGATGTTGCTGGGGGGGGGGGAGTAAACGAAAAGAAAAAGATTATCAATGCAACTCTGTGCCTTGGCTCAGGGCTTCTTCAATCTGAAATACCTTTCTTATCCAGTGTCCTCTCTGGTAACAAAAATCTCCTTCCTTGACAAAAAACTGCAAAGAACTTCCTCTACTTTTGAGTGTCCACAGATAATCTCTCTCCGCCATTCCCCTCCCCCCTTCCTGCTTTCTCTCCCACACTTCCCTCCCCCTCCCTCTGTGCTGGTTGTACTGAGGCTTGATCACAAGACTTCAGTTGAGCTTTTTCACTCAAAGCTAGTGCTCTACCACTTGGGCTACAGCTCCACTTGTTGCTTGTTAATTAAAGGTAAGAGTCTCTCAGATTTGTCGGCTCAGGCTGGCTTCGAACCAAGACCCTCAGATCTTGGCCTCCTGAGTAGCTAGGATTATTTAAGCATGAGTAACCAGCACACAGCCTTCTTCTCTCACTGTACCTGCTTGCCAGACATTACTGTTATGTCTTACATTTATTTTTATATACTAAGCTACATACATAGAATCCTTAGACACTGATAATAAACTGAGTATCTGTGCCATAAATACATAGATTTTCAACACGTAAGCACTAAGGTCTTCCGTTCATTTTCAAGCAACAGGCATGATTCATTCAAACTGCCACAAATTAAAGCAAATAAAGGCTACGTTAATAAGACAAAAAAGTTCCAGCATTAAAAATACAAAATGCACATGCTCTTCTGAATAAGCTAGCAGTGCCCTCTCTCTTCCAAAATCACCTCTGGTGATAAAATTATCCCCCCCCCCCTTTAAAAATGCAATAAAATTTAAAATGATAAATGTTAGGTTAATTGTCTAAGCATAATAAAATAGCACATGAAATTAAAACAATTAAGAAGACCATAAAGGAGATCTCTTAATGTACTCAAACCACACAGCCCCCCCACACACACACGAGTGTGTGCGGCACCTCCAATTTCCCTACATAAACCCAATTTCATCAACTCTAAAATTTCTCAACCTTTCTTAGCTTTCAGCCTCCTAGAATTTTCTATTAGCACCAGATAGATAATCAATTCCCTTGATTCTGAAGTTTGCTTCTTCTATTTTTCAGTGAAATCATACGTCTCTTCCCAACCTCAGGAACTGATGGCTACTCAATTTCCCCTCCATATGCCTCATCCTTTCCTGGCGGCCCTTTCAAGTACCATTTGCAAATGAGTCCAAAATCCACTCTCAAGATAGGACCTAACGCCTTCCCCTCGACGGTCTGCTGAGTGTTTTCATCTGGATAAAACTCAGTTTTCTCCTACCATCACACTGGTCTTTTCCTTCTTCCCCACTTACATTCAGTCAGGGTGCTGCGTCCTGTCCGTTGCTTGTACTGTCCGTTGATTCTCTGGAATCTGCCTGAGTTCTTATTATCTCCTCTTATATACTCCCTCTCAGCATCATACTTCCTGATCCTTGAGGCATGAAAATAGCTTCCAGTGGCCTTGCTCCTTTCTGCCACTCCCACAACAAATGACCAGGAACTCTACACAACCGAGGGCTGGTGCCAAGCACAAAGGATTCCTGCAATCTTCACATTGATCCTCCCAACTAGCTTTGATTGTAGCAATGCCCCTGCTCCAAATACTTCCACAGTGCCCCAATATTCAGGGGGATCCACAATATTAACCCAACGTGCTAGGGCAGAATTATTTGCTGGTATTACCATGCTTTTAACATCCTATATATCTAATAAATTCTGCACTACAAAGACGGGTGAAAAATAATGGCCCTCTAAGAGTTTTGACTGGTTATTTTCCCCACTTTTTTTTTGGTGCCAGTCCAGGGACTTGAACTCAGGACCTGAGCACTGTTTGTTTGTTTTTTTTTTAGCTTTTGTGCTCTAGGCTAAGCCACAGCTCCATTTCTGGCTTTTTGCTGGCTAATTGGAGATACAACTCTCACAGACTTTCCTGCCCAGGCTGGCTTCAAACTACAATCTTCAGCTCTCAGCCACCTGAGTAGCTAGTATTATTGTCATGAGCCACAGGCAACTAGCTATTTTCAGTTTCTGTTTGATCATTAGAAAAACAAATAAGGGGTAACACTGTCCAAAAAGAAATGTACTTATTACCCAACTTATGTAGGTGTAACCCCATTGTACATCACTCTTACAATAACAATAAAATATTAAAAATGTGTTGTTTTTTTTTAAACCTCAATCAGGGTAGTGTGAGCTATGACTCAAGTGACAAAGCTAGCCTTGAGCTTTTGCTCAAGGACAGTGCCTAGGGCCTGAGTTCAAGCTCCAGGACTAGTACAAAAACACAAAAACTTTGTACTTCCCAGCAGAATACGAAACTTTGTAACCCCTTTGGGGTTAGAACTGCCAGTTCAGGCTGATATCAAAATGAAACTGTATTGTAAGAACGGAAACTTCTCAGGAGAGCTCTCTCGACCACCACTGACAAAGTAGGACTGGAAGACGGTGGGTTGGCAACAAGAGCACTTTTATCAAATGCCCTCTGAGTGCCTCCTGGCCATGTTACGATCACCTCAAACTCAGCGAAGCACCCCCTTCCTGCTTACAAGTCATGACCCTAAAAAGAACAATTCTGAAAGAATTGACAGTGGGTGAAAAACTAAATTGTAAAGGAAATAATGGAATGGGTGAAACTCAGAAAACTCCCCACAACGTCCTTCCTCTCTTTAAAATAGAGGCACTGATAGCTCATGAAGTTGAGAATTTAGGGTGGGGGTTCAAAGCCAGCCTGGGCAGGCAAGTCCATAAGACTCTTATCTTCAATAAACCACCAAAAGAGCTCGAAATGGAGATGTGGCTCAAGTGGAAAAGTGCCAGCCACGAGCAGGAAAAGCTATGGGACAGCATGTAGGCTCTGAGTTCAAGCTCCAGTACAGGCACAAAATAATAATAGTAATAATAATAAACAAAAATACTCTATGAAATTGACCGATACAGCAGTGGCATTTTATCTATCTTAAAATACTGAATCATCTGCTTGTTTTATATTTCTTTATGCCTAGACACCCCCATGATCAACTTCTTGAACAAATTAACAGGATTATTATATATTTGTAGTTAATTTGTATACAAAGATCACTTTTCTGTTTATGTTCTCCCAAAATCGCAATGTCATTTAATTATATGGCTAAATTTCTCTCCCTAAGTCACGCTTAGAGAACCAAATTTTAGATGGGAGTACTTAAACTGCAGGAAAGGCCAACAAAAGCAAATCTATTTAAATAGAATTTTTCTTAGGAGGAAATTCAAACTGAATTTCAAACTGAAAATTTACACTTAAGCCTAATTAATATCATCCTACTTAAGATATGTTTCTCAATTTTTCCCATGGTGGTCAATCATTTCTCCAGATACCTCATTTTCAAAACTGGAGTCCTATTTCGCTTCTCTTGCCATGTTAGTCCTTAAATTAAATATATCACTTATCACTTCCTCTTCCACAGCTACTACTCTAACAGCTCACTGCTCTCATACAGAAATCTATGGGCCCTCCAAACAAAAGACATGGGGTCTTTTTATTCCTCTGGGTCTTAAACATAGAGTTTTGTTCCAAGTCGTGTGTGGGGGGGGGGTCCCTGGAGGGGGGCCTGAACTGGGCTTCACATTCTTGCTCAGCTTGTTTGCTTAAGGCTGGAGCTAAATCAGTAGAGTAACCTCTCTGGCAAGGCATTTTGCAGGTTAATTAGAGATGAAGTCTCATGGACTTTTTTCTGCCCAGATTGGCTCTGAACCTCAATTTTCCATGTCTCAGCCTCTGAGTAGCTAGAATTACAGACATGAAATAGTGACTATATATCTTGCTACTTTCTGTATTGGACCACAGATTCTCTAACACTGTTTTATTAGACATTGATTCAAAATTACTCAACCAAAATTTCACCATATTCTAATGATGAATACATACCTCAAAAGTTTTATTTTTGCTAGAATTGTTTATTTCCAACTCTATGTGATTTTAGGAGGAAGAGTAATTGTATGCATTCTCTAGTATATGTGAATTTAGAATCATGAATTTTTATGTGCCAAATAAAGCAGCATAGTAACACACACACACAATATCAAGAGTCAGAAACTAAAAACAATTACATAGTAGTAGGTTACAGCTCTATAAAAGCTTAACAGATCAAATAACCCAGGAAAGTATATATAATTAACAATATTAATCTAACAGCTATAACTCAAATCACATTCCCACAGTGTCAAGAAGCAGAAGAGTTAAGGCCTGCTGTTTTTATCAGAGCTTTGTCCTTCCTTGCTGTCCTACTTTTGTATGCTTCAAATTTTCAATGCCAAGTTTTTGTCACAGTTTAGTTTTTTAAATAAAACCATTCTGAGCCAATTGACAATTTCAAAGTTTGGGGTTTCCTTTTAAGAATCCACACTTGTGGGCTGGGAATGCGGCCTAGTGGTAGAGTGCTTGCCCTAGCATGCATGAAGCCCTGGGTTTGATTCCTCAGTACCACATAAACAAAAAAAAGCCAGAAGTGGTGCTGTGGTTCAAGTAGTAAAGTACTACCCTTAAGCAAAAAAGATGCTCAGGGACAGTGCCCAGGTCCTGAGTTCAAGCCCAAGGACTGTCCAAAAAAAAAAAAATCCAAACTTGCAGTTTAATTAGAATTTGGCCCTAAAATGACAAATCTAAGTCTTTTATTTCCAAAGCTCCTATTCTGCTCAGATTAAGAGCTACTACAAAGCTGTGCATTGGTGGCTCATGCTTGTAATCCCACTCAGAACTGAGACCTGAGGATCTGTCCAGGCTGGCTTCTGCTGAGACTTTTGAACAGAAGTCCTATTGGAATGCATCCTTTAATGAAGTATTTGCCGCCTTTAGTTGTGAGTATATTGGAAGTGGAGCATAGCACACATTTGATATGAAGGAAGACAGTATTTTGACATTAATAAAGTGATAAAGTGGGGCTGGGAATGTGGCTTAGTGGTAGAGTGCTTGCCAAGCATGCATGAAGCCCTGGGTTTGATTCCTCAAGTGCCTTATACACGGAAAAAGCTGGAAGTGGCACTGTGGCTCAAGTAGTAGTACACTAGCCTTGAGCAAAAGAAGCTCAGAGACAGCACCCAGGCTGAGTTCAAGCCCCAGGACCAGTGCGTGTGTGTGCGCACGCGCACACACACACACATGCACAATTAAGCTTTTCCTTTTTCATGAGCCTGTGACACCTTTTCCAAAATTGGATATTTAATTCATCTCTGAACTCATCATTCCTAAAGTTGTTAACCTAGTGCTTTTCTTTCAAATCTCTTTCTCAGTGAGTAATGTTTCCCTGTGTGTTACGAAATCTAATAATGAAGTCGAATTTTGGATTTTCATGTTTTGTTAGATTAGTACATGGTCACTGTCATGTTCCTTTAGTCAATCTAATAAATCTTCCCTTAGTTTTCTAGCAATTAGTTGTAAATGTCATATATTGCAGCTTTGTAGTTTTTTAAATATTTTAATATTCATCTCATGAACCTTAACATTAATGTCTTGGCAATCATTACTACTAAAGCTTGTCTTATCCAGTCCCTTTCTATTAGCTCACCTACGTGAACACACGATTCCTATTATGGCTTTCCCTAGATACATTATTTTGGGTCTGTGGAACTCTGCAGTACTAATACTAATAATGGTCTATGTACATGCTAAATACTTGAAAAATTAGAACATAGGCTTTTCAATTGGTAGACATAGAATCAGCTAAGTGTTTTTATATTGATCTTTTTTTTTTTTTTTTTAGATCCAAGACCAGGACTCAACCTCGGTATCTGCCACTTTTGCTCATTAGCTAGCGCTGTACATACTGAGCCACATCTTCAACATTGATCTTTTGCATCCATTTCCTTCAACCCTCCTATCCTTCTACTCCTTTCTTTCTCTTTTTCCCTCCTTCCTCTTCTTTTCCCTTCCCACCTCTCTTTTCTCTTGGTGGCCTAGTTCTAAAATTTAGATGGAAATGCACAAGGCTAAATATGGCAGAAGCAGACTTGAAAATCCCTGTTGGTATTTTGATTGGGATTATAAGGAATCTCTATATGCCAAATTAGGGAGAATGGGCTTCTTTATACTAGTGACTATCAATTCTTAAAAAAATAGAAATTGATGGAGAGACAATGTTCATGGATTAGCAGTCAATAGTGTAAAGGAGTCCATAATGCTTGTACTAAATGTCATTGTATGTTTTGTTGGATGTTCTTTGACATAATTATAAATTACACTAGTTTTTAATTTAGCTTTTAAATTGTTTGTTGTTAGTATAAATACAATTGATTTTTGCATCAATGTTCCCCAACATAATGCAATACATTAGAACTCTGGGGGGTGGGGGGGAGGAGTGAGGGACGTAGGGAGGAAAAGGATAGTGGGGGAACAGCAAGGGAAGGGGTAACAATACTTGACAAGAAATGTAGTCATTGCCTTACTCATGTAACTGTAACCCCTCTGTACAGCATCTTTACAATAAAATAAAATTAAAAAAAAAGAATAAATGTCACAGAGATAATACCAAGGAAAAAGATCACACATTTGAAAATAAAGTTCTAAATTCAATGGGTATTAAGAAAATTATAGGGCTGGGAATGTGGCTCAGCAGTAGAATGCTTGCCTAGCATGCACAAAGCCCTGGTTTCCATTCCTCAGTACCACATAAACGGAAAAAGCTGGAAATGGTGCTGTGGCTCAAGTGGTAAAAGCACTACCCTTAAGCACAGAGAGGCTCAAGGACAGTGCCCAGGCCCTGAGTTCAAGCTCCAGAACCGGCAAAAGAAGAAAAAAAGAAAATTATAGAACCAGGTGCCAGTCACGTATGCCTATAATCCTAGCTACTCAAGAGGATGAGTTCTAGGGCAGAAAAGTCCATGAGACCTTTATTTCCAATTATCTACCAACAAGTCAGAGTGGAGCTGTGACTCGCGTGGTTAAGTGTTAGCCTTGAGCAAAAAGGCCAAGGGACATCGCCTTGACCCTGAATTCAAGTACTGGATTAGGAGAAAGGAAAGGGAGGAGAGAGGGGGAGAGGAGGGGAGAGGAGAGGATAAACAGACCTGTCTTACAAAGGAGAGAATACGACAGGTGCCAGTGGCTCACACCTGTAATCCTTGCTACTCAGGAGATGTGAGAATCGCAGTTCAAAGCCCAGGCAGTAAAGTCTGTGAGACTCTAATCTCCAATAAACCACCAGAAAACTAGAAATGTCACTGTGGCTCAAGTAGTAGAGTGCTAGCCTTGAGCTGAAGAGCTGAGGGACAGCTCCCAGGCCGAGTTCAGGCCCCACGACCAACCAAGAAAAAGAGAGAATATTCTCCAGTTCATATTTTGAATTTAGTTTGGGCACAGTGGTGCACACCTATAGATCACCTACTTAGGAGGCGGAAGGAAGGAAGGAAGGAAGGAAGGAAGGAAGGAAGGAAGGAAGGAAGGAAGGAAGGAAGGAAGGATGAAAGGCTGCCAGCAGCTCATGCCTGATCATAGTGTGAAATCAGCCCAAACAGTTAATCTCCAGTTGAATAAAAAAGCTGAACGTGTAGGTGTGCTCAAGTA
>NW_012267310.1:4221914-4223492 GCF_000151885.1 Dipodomys ordii | reverse complement strand
AAGGAAGGAAGGAAGGAAGGAAGGAAGGAAGGCAGGCAGGCAGGCAGGCAAAGAGGGAAGGAAGGAGGGAGGGAGGGAGGGAGGGAGGGAGGAGAGGAGAAAAATTATAGAAACAATGTATTTAGTTCTAGAACTGTATCATAAAAAGCCAGGCACCAGTAGCTCATGCTTGTAATGCTAGCTACTCAGAGGGCTGTGATCTGAGGATCGCAGTTCAAAGCCAGCCCAAGCAGGAAAGTCTGTGAGACCATTATCTACAATTAAATACACACACACACACACACACACACACACACACACATATACACACACACACACACAGAGAACTGGAGCTGTGGCTCAAGTGGCAGAGCACTAACCTTGAACAAAAACAGTCACTGATAGCACCCAGGCCCTGAGTTCAAACCACAGGACTGGCCCGCGCGAGCACGCGCGCGCGCGCGCACACACACACACACACACACACAACTGTCAAGATTACAGCATCCAATTTGTTCGAAGAACAATTTAGTTTTAAATGAAGATACCATAAAAATAAGTTTAATACTAGTTAGTTAAGCCCCTTTTTCTAAACATGAAAATAAAAACAAAAAGAAATAATCATAATAAAAATACAAAAGATGAATAAAAAGTGGCGCTGTGGCTCAAGTGGTAGAGCACTAGCCTTGAGCTGAAGAGCTGAGGGACAGTACCCAGGCCCAGAGTTCAAGCCCCCATGACCGACCAAAAAGGAATATATATATATATATATATATATGCATACGCAAAGAAATATCTGGGGCTGAGAAGGTGGCTCAGTGCTAGAGTGCTTGCCTTGTATGCATGAGGTCCTGGGTTCGATTCCTCAGCACCACATAAGCAGAAAAAGTCGGAAGTTGAGTTGTGGCTCAAGTGGTAGAGCGCTAGCCTTGAGCTGAAGAGCTGAGGGACAGCGCCCAGGCCTAGAGTTCAAGCCCCATGACCAACCAAAAAAAGAAAAAGAAAAAAGAAAAAAGATCAATAAAAAGAATATTTGAAAAGTCGAATAAATACACCCAAGTTATAGGCAAACTGATTAGAAAAAGGGAAATTAGGTGTTGGGGGCATGGCTCAGTTGGTAGACTGCTAGCCAATGAAAGAAAGCATGAGGTACCAAGTTCAAGTCCTGGTCTCGGAACTTTAAAAAAAAGTTAAATTAATGAAACTAGATTGGAGTTATTAAGGAAGTCTAAAATTTATACCAATATATTTTAAATTTTATATTCCTAGGAAGTTTTTTTTATAAATAATTCATAAGCCAAAGACATTTCATGGGGAAAAAAAAATCTACAAGTAACTCAAAACCCAAAAGTTTCACAAAAAAGAAATCAAGTGCAGACAATTTCACAGATGAATTCTATCTTTCAAAAAACAGACCTGCGGGGCTGAAGGTGGCTCAGTGGTACAGTGCTTGCCTTGCATGCCTGAGGCCCTGGGTTCGATTCCTCAGCACCACATAAACTAAAAGAAAAAAGCCGGAAGTGGCGCTGTGGCTCAAGTGGTAGAGCGCTAGCCTTGAGCTGAAGAGCTGAGGGACAGCGCCCAGGCCCAGAGTTCAGG
>NW_012267310.1:4211441-4221419 GCF_000151885.1 Dipodomys ordii | reverse complement strand
AAAAAAAAAAAAAAAAGACCCATGAGTGAAGCAGATGAGAAAGAGAGGAAGGGAGGGAGGGAGGGAGGGAGGGAAGGAGGGAGGGAGGAAGGGAGAGCCGCCTATAATCCTAGCTACTCAGGAAGCTGAGATCTAAGGATGAGATGCAAAGCCAGCCTGGGCAGGAAAAGTCTGAGACTCTTATCTCCAATCAACCATCAAACAAGCCAAAAATAGAGCTGTGGCTCAAGTGATAGAGCACTAACCTTGAGTTTCAGGGACAGTGCTTATGCCCCGAGTTCGAGCTCCAGGACTGGCATCAAAAAATATATATATACAACTCATAAAACATAACCTTGCTATGAAAAAAATAATAAAGCCTATGTGAAAAAGGATGCAAACATCGAGGAAAAACCTAAGACAGTAAAATATAAAATCAAAACATGCAATGAAAATCCAAGAATTTGGGAGCAGAAGATCCTGAATTTGAGGTCAGCCTCAGATTTCCATTAAAACCCTCTCTTAAAAGTAATGGCTGGAGCTGGGCACTAGTGGCTCATGCCTGTAATCCAAGCTACTCAGGAGGCTGAGATCATAGGATCACAGTTCAGAGCCAGCCTGGGCAGGAAAGTCCATGAGACTCTTATCTCCAATTAACCACCAGAAAACCACAAATGACACTATTGCTCAATGTGGTAGAGCACTAGACTTGAGATGAAAAGCTGGGACAGCTCCCAGGCCTAGTTTGAGGCCTAAGACCGAACCTCCACCTCCAAAAAAGTAACAGCTAGGTGTTTTATGTGTGTGTGTGTGTGTGTTTTCCTGTTTGTTCTGCTTTTTATGAGGTGCTAAGGGGGAAATGCAGAAAGGGAGGGAGGGAGGGAGGGAGAGAAACTGTAATCATGATATTCAATGTGGAAAACGAACTATGCAACTTGTGGGCAGGAATAGGAAACTGGGAGAAAGCAAAGGAAGGGGTGACATTGTCCAAAAGAGAACTCCACATATTACCTGGACTGTAAAATGGTAACACCTCTGTGTAATACCTTAGTAAAATAATACTTTAAAAAAAAGGGCTGGAGAGGTAGCTCAGTGATACATCCTTGCCTTGTTTTCACACGTGCTGAGTTCAAACCCCAGCATATGATACAGAGAGACAGACAGACAGATAGACACACGCAGAGAGAATAAGAATGAGAATATATTAGGGTAGTCAATCACACCAATAGATGTGGTAAAAACTTTAGGAAAATTCTACTCCTATACATGCTAAAAACTCTGAAATGCAAAGCAGAAGTTAAATGAAAATGAGAACACCAAATTTCTCTTCTCCCCAGAAAGAAAATCCTATTCACCATGACAACAAAAATGACAACTGCATTACCCTTCCCCGCTCCCCCAGGGAGGGAGCCAAGACTGGAATATGAGCAGTTTCCTACTTTTCTCTGTTTTCTCTCTGACACTTGTTTCTCCTTGGTTTGTTGTTGTTGATGTTGTTGTTGTTTTGGGGTCATCACCTCTTCATTCCCAAAGCTCTTCCTCTTTCTCTTGGGACAGAGTCTCTCCTTTGTTATTCTGACTCTTCTCATACACAGAGTTACAAGAAAGAAGTTTCTATTTCTCCATCTTCAATATATGTAATTTCACTGGCTAGATTTAGTATCATTTAACTAGTTCCCCACTGAAAGCCATCAGTTATTCCACATCATTTACTACTGCAATGCTGAAATAAGTATCTTTGCACATAGATTTTAAGCTTCAATGATAAACTTTTAGAAATAAAATTGCTGATCAAAGGTGTGGCTATTAAAAAGGATAATAAATACTGCCAATGTTAAAAAATTATAATCTAGCAAAATTCCTAACAAAAGTTGTATAAGAACTTTATGAAACACATTAGCACATGTCCAGATTCAAATCCCTGCTCCACCACTTAGGATATATATGAATCTATTTATTCTATAAATTTGATATAAACGCAGTAAAAATCCAGACAGTGCTCACAGAAACTGCAAACACAACCCTAAGGGAGTACAAAGCAAAGGGAGAAAATTAGCTAAAATAATTCTAAAGAAAAAGAACACCTATTGATACTTAAGTATTACGTTATTATTACTAAATTAGAGTATAGGTAGAAAGAACCAAATCAATAAAAGTAGAACTGAAACCTAATGTGTATATGTGAAAATAAATATACCTCAGGAATTGAGAAAACTCACCTATTTGATGAATTCATGTAAAAAAGATAAAATTAGATCTCTATACCATACAACAGAGTTAAAAACCTCCAGATGAATTAATGAACTAAAAATTCTTAAAACAATCATCATTATTATTACCTTGGAATAAGTGAAGGATTTCTTGAAGACATGGGATAACACGGCCAGAGATGGAAAAAAAAGCTGAGAAAACTGGCTACCATCACACTAAGAACTCCTAACACAAAATGTTCCATAAACAAAGTTAAAAGAAAAGCCACAGACTAGAAAGATGTTTTCAGTACATATAAAAACCACAAAAGTTAGTATCTAGAATATGAAAATATCCATAAACCAAAAAAAAGCAATAATCCAACAGAAAAATAGTGGATTAAGGATATGCATAAGCAATTAACAGAAAACTCAAATGGCTAATAAATATGTAGGGAAAAAGGTCAGCCTCAACAGTAATCTAGGAAATGCAAAAGAAAACAGCAAAGAGACTGCATTTATACCCAACAGATGGGAAATTTGCAAAATCTAATCTTTTGGCAGGGATATGGAAAACAGGCTCATACACAGCTGGTGGGAGTGTCAAGTAGAATACAATTTGGCATTTTGGCCATTTCCAGAAAAACTGACAATGCACAGACATCTTCAATATAGCAATCCTATTCTACTGTAATCCCCCAAGGAGACGAACCCTGTTAATGGATGTTCACAGCAGTACTGTTTGAAATTGTTAGAAACTACAAACAGTCTAATGGTCTCTCTCTATAGGAATAAACTACCATACATTTATACATTAAAATAAAACTAATATTGGTAGGATTGCTTGTCTATAATGTGTAAGGCCCTGGGTTCAATCCCAACACAGCAAAAAAAAAAAAATCAATAGTTTTTAAATTTCTGGGTCTCCCAATCCCTTTAAGCTTTTAAGAACCACAAAGAGTTTTCTGTCTGATTCATATCTGTAAACATTTGTCAAATAACAATTTTGAACTGAAACTTGGGTGTAGCAGCAGCACTAGGGAGACTAAGGCAGGAAGACCTCAAGTTTGATTACTAGGGTACAAAAAGAAACCTTGTCTAAAAAAAAAAAAAGGCTCCAGTGGCTCACATCTATAATCCTAGCTACTCAGGTGACTAAGATCTGAGGATCACAGTTCAAGGTGAGCAAGAATAGGAAAGTCCAAGAGTCTTATCTCCAATTATCCAGGCTCTGAGTTCAAGCCCCAGGACCATTACACACACACACACACACACACACACACACACACGCACACATGCACACATGCGTGTGTGCACACACACACAATATGTTTTCATCTCAAGTGCCTCCTACAAGAATGCTCAAGATGGGGGCTGGGAAGGTGGCTCAGTGGTAGAGCGCTTGCCTTGCATGCCTGAGGCCCTGGGTTCGATTCCCCAGCTGAAGAGCTGAGGGACAGTGCCCAGGCCCTGAGTTCAGGCCCCATGACTGGACCCAAAAAAAAAAAAAAGAATGCTCAAGATGGATTCCCAGGAATCTCCAGCGCACACTTTGAAAACACATGCACTAGACGCACCTACATCTCAAAAACATTGTTTACTGAAACTAATATATAAAATAATGCAGAATATGCTTCTGCTCTTGCAATAAATACTTGACATTGTTGGTGTATTGTGTGTGTGTGTGTGTGTGTGTGTGTGTTTTAGGACAGTGGCTACTTCTGGAAAGATAGGAATGGCACTGGGGAAGGGGGCATATACTAACTATATCTGTAAGATTTTACTTCATTAAACAAAAAGAAAATGAAGCAAACACATCATAAAATATTAATTTTAGGGCTGGAAAGGTGGCTCAGTGGTAGAGCGCTTGCCTTGCATGCCTGAGGCCCTGGGTTCAATTCCTCAGCACCATATAAGCAAAAAGAAAAAAGCCAGAAGTGGCGCTGTGGCTCAAGTGGTAGAGCGCTAGCCTTGAGCTGAAGAGCTGAGGGACAGCGCCCAGGCCCAGAGTTCAGGCCCCATGACTGGACCCAAAAATAAATAAATAAATAATAAAATATTAATTTTAAAATCTAAGTGACATTTACTTTTGTACATGTTAAGTGAAATAACCCCAAGATAGGGACACAAGTGGGTTTTTTCTTTCTTGCTATTGTTTTTAACCTATTTAAAATGCACTATGTGATTTTTTTGTTTCTTTTGTACATTCTTCCCCCACTGTAAAACCCTGGTATAACCCCTGTTTTCACTGTATTTGATTTTGGTGCCCTACATCTTGTATAAACATTTTTCTAATTTGGGGAGAGGAAGGGAAATAAGAAAATGCTGAAATACGGATACAGGTTAACTCATTGTAACAATGAGATGTAAAAGACACTATGTTGAAAATGAACTTTATAACTTGGGGGGAGGGAGGAGTTGTGGAGGTGGGAGGGAAGGGATGGTGGGGGAAAAACAAAGGAGAGGGTAATAATACTCCATAGGAAATGTAGTCATTACCTTACTCGTGTAACTGTAACCCCTCTGTACAGCATTTTTACAATAAAAAAACATTAAAAAGCAATTCTGAAATATAATTTTAAATTTTAAACTTTTTTTTTTTGCCAGTCCTGGGGCTTGAACTCAGAGTCTGGGCACTGTCTCTGAGCTTCTTTTGCTCAAGGCTAGCACTCTACCACTTGAGCCACAGTGCCACTTCCAGCTTTGTCTGTTTATGTGGTACTGAGGAACTGAACCCTGGGCTTCATGCATGCTAGACAAACACTCTACCACTAAGCCACATTCCCAACCCTCTTTTTCATGTCATTCTTGGTGCTTCACCTCAGAGCCTGAGTACTGCCCCTGATAGTGCTCTACCACCTCCAGCTTTTTAGAGATTAGGTGGAGATAAGAGTTTCACAGACAGACTTTCCTGCCCAGGTTAACTTCGAACTGTAATCCTCAAGTCTCAGCCTTCTAAATTGCTAGGATTATAGGCATGAGACACTGGCAACTGGCTAAATATTTTTTAAAACCTAATGGCTTCCTCTCCTTCTTCCCTTCTCTCTCTGCATGCCTCCATCTCATGCAGGCTAGCAGTTTGCCCCCCCCCCCAACTCTTTTCTGCCTGAAAAAAAAAAAAACTTAACGACTATATACCCTATGGCCACCTTTTCTTTCAAGGGTACTTCCCTTTGAGCAAAATAGTCATAAGACACCTGGATTTTATAAAATGTTGTTTAGAAAAGCAATTTGGCAGGAATAAGAACTAGTTGGCCATTTTCCAATCAGATAAAGGGTGGGGAGAGAGGTTACTCAGTGCCTGAGTTTGACCTGCCGTCCTAAAGAAAAGTGTGGCTTAATATGAATACCCCTTGGTCAAAGCACACACTGACTAGATTAATTGATTTTGGATAGTTGTAAACTATTCAACTACAACAAACTTACTTCACCCAATAATTGAGATAATTGTTTCTGGAGATAATGATCATATGTCATGTACTATTTAAGGACAAACACAAAAGAGAACCTCTCTACATTCAGTTTAGGAGAGAGAAAAGCACAAACATACAGTTAAAAATCTAACAGATTAAAGATTAGCCAGGCACTGGTAGCTCACAATTGTATTCCTTGCTACTCAGGAAGCTGAGATCTGAGGATCACGGTTTGGAGGCAGCCTGGGCTGAAAAGTCCCCATGAGATTAATATCTACAATTAAGCACTATAAAATTGGAAGTAGAGCTGTGGCTCAAAGTGGTTGAATGCTAGCTTTAAGCAAAAGAGCTCAGAGACAGCGACCAGGCCCTGAGTTCAAGCCCCATAACCAAAAAACAACAACAACAACAAAGATTAATAAGCATTTCTCTAAGGGGTAGAGATGAATGAGCCTGGAAAAAGGATAGTGTCATTAACAGAAAAAAAATTAAAAACCCAGGGCTGGGATGTAGCTCAGGGGCAAAGCGCTTGCCTAGCAAGTACAACATCCTGGGTTCAATCCCCAGTATCAAAAAATAAAAGACAAAAAAATACAGATAAAAAAAGTAGTCATTTTATGAACTTTGGGCTTAAAATCTTTTTTTCTAGACATAGCATTGGGCATCTACTATGTGCTAGACAAATTTGACCATGTTAAGACTGTAGACCCATGGGAAAACAAACCCTCAGTGGGTAAATGAAAATGCTGGATGAGAAACTAGAAGAGTAGGCATTTTTAACGATATCAAAGGAAGTGGAGAAGATTCTAGAGAGAGAGAAAAAAAAAAGAACTGACCTTGAGGAAAACCTCACCAGAGAAGGAACAGAGAGTTTATACTTGCACGACACATGTTGTGTAAGTTTCCCAATTTGGGAAATATTGAATATAGGAATAAGTGCATCGAAGAGAAAAGAAAGTACTGGTGAAAGGAAAGACAATAGGTGAGGGTTTTGTGAGAAAAGCAAATCAAAGAATATTTATTAGGAGATGGAAAGGTGCCAGCATGTTTGAGGTTAATGATATAAGAGACAGTACTACTGACAGCTCAGTCCCAAAGGAGGCAGGCAGGGTACCACAGGCACAGCTTGGCTGAAGGAAAGGCAACTATCCGGCCAAAGGAAAAAGATAGCTTTAGACAGATAGAGAGCAAGAGCAAGCATCCTATGGAGGGAGGAAAATTCACCTGTTTACATCATGTGGCCATTTAGCAACTTCTCCATTAAGTAGAAAAGTAGGTAATCCTAGCCAGGTGTGACGTACATACCTATAATGTTGGCACTGAGGCTGAGGCCAAAGTATCCAGAGTTCCAGTCCAACCTGGGCTACAAAGTTAGACCCTGTCTCAAAAAAAATAAAATAAAATAAAATACATTTAAAAACCTAAATTGCCAGTGGGCACAAACACGAACCGTCATGTGGGGGGAAGGTTTTTGAGCACCCTTTAGAATATTTTTTGGAAAAGAGAACGGGCACCTATCTAGAAAATAATGCACAAACTTAATACAAATATTAACCCAAGACAGTTGGCTAACAAGGTGTTCCACCAGTCAGTGCTCTAGATTATCAAGGTCTCTGCCCGCCCAGATAATTTCTTTTCTGCATTCAACTATTTCTGATGGAAACCAAACTATACACTTCACCGTTTTCCTAACCATACAATGGGTCGAATTTACACACACACACACAACACACACACACACACACACAAAACAGGACAGGTGGTGGTTCACACCTGTAATCCTAGCTACTTAGGAGGCCAAGATCTGTGGATCCCCATTTGAAGTCAGCAGCCCAGGCTGAAAAGTCTGTGAAACCCTTATCTCCAACTTAACCAGCTAAAAATTAGAAGTGGAGTTGTGGCTTAAAGTGGTAGAGTGCTAGCTCAGGGAGAGCACCCAGGCCCTGAATCCACATGACTGAGACTGAGAATGAGACACACAGACACAGACATACACCCACAAGTTCCATTTTAGAAAAAATAAGAAGGGGGAAACAAAATAAATTTCTTTAGAAACAAAAGGAAAGAAAGATAAGTTAGTGAGAGTATATTCTCCAAAGAATGGGGAATTCCCAGATGGTATCCCAAAGAATGAGTTCTTTACAGTTTTTTTTTTAAATAGCTTTTCTATGTCTTATCCAGCTGATAAAATATAGAAGAAACTGCTTTTCTATCTGTTTCCCCTTAACACTAGCGCAGCCCACCTTACATCTTGCTTCTAGCCAGCCCTGGGACATGTGATGTTGTTGCTCAGACTTTTCTGAAGCATGGCCTTCACGATAAACTCTCAAGGTCCCTCTGCCAAGCCCCTCTGCTCCTTTGCACAGCATCACTACTCTGGTCTGTTGTGGCATAAAAGATGGAAAAACCCAAATCGAATACCTACTTAACCCTCAGGTTTGTATCATAAAATTCTAGGAAGTATTCCCCACGTGTGCATCTAGATTAGTCAAATATTAATCCAAACAAGAGTATGAAGGCTTCTCCAACTAAACAACGGTTTACTTTTTAGCAAAGAGGACACAAATTAGAAAGGACAGCTGAAGGCCACTATCCTTTTAATAATCACTTTTCCAGCCTTCTTTTCAAAACTTCTTTTTTTTTTCTTTTCAAAACTTCTTTAAAAAAAAACCTATTATGGGAACACTTATAGGTTCTTTTTTCAGTTTCTTTTTTGAATTTGTTTTTTGGGTTGTTGTTTTGTGTTGTTTTTGTTTTTTTGTTTTTGGTCTGCATAAGTTTTATCCTTTTTTAGCCAGGGTAAATGAAATGTTAGCAATGCTTTTTTGTTTACCACAGAAAGAATAACTGAGCAAATGTTTATTATGAGATGAAAAATTGGCATAGGAAAAAAAAGCAGCTCATTGAAAAAAAATAACAAAAACCGACTTAAGTTTTGAACACACACCTCATTGTTCTTAATAGTGGGCAAGTGATCCATTTTATACTTTTATTCTTTCTTGACGCTGAAATGTCCTAGGTCCAAGTATCTACCCACCCAGATACCTCTGCCACCCCTCCCCTACCTGTGTACCAAACACTTGGGCCTACCTGTCAATATTGCTGTTTCCTGAAGCTTCACCCTTGAAATGCCCTTTGCCCACCCCCACCACTACCTAACACCCTCCTACCTTCACAACTTCCACCCTTCACGAACGCTCCAAGCAGAAACCTGGTCGTTCATGAAATCTGACTCGGATATACCTTTCCTGAAATACCTGAATGCTCCTTTCACCGGTTCCGCTCTACCTCAGAACGAGGAAACCACCACCACCACCACCAACCTTCTTAATCTCTTAGCACCTAGTACCAAGGCATCCCTCAGCCTGGGAAAGTTGCGCCGTGGGCAATCTGAAGAACTTTGGAGGGACCCAACTGCACTTTGCGACGTCACTTGATAAATCGGTACGTGTAATGTAACGACTCTATCACCTTTTCTTTCCTCCGATAAAAAATAATAACTCTCTGCCCCTTTCTTATGCCTTGCAAAGAGTAAACAGTAACGTCTGTAAACAAAGTTTCCACAGAAATGAATACAAAAGACGCCTTGAAACGCTTTATTCTTCCGCTTCCGCGCTGTGCCTTCCCCCCCCCCCTTATTGGTCACCCGAGCGGTGAGAACTTTCCCATCAGTTTTTCTCTTTCCACATAGAAGGCAATGATTGGTGGAGAACCACCGCAAGGAGGTCACCCTCACCGCCATGTATGACTTAAACAAAAGTCAAATGTGTCCGGCGTCCCCCCCGGTTGCCACCCGCCCAAGCCCTCTCGGCTGCCCACGGGAGACGGGAAGGAAAGGCTTGAAGCCCGGAGCTTAGCTGGGAGAGCTCGCTCCCGCGCCCGAGAGGCGGCGATGGTCGCCTGAGGCAGCTCCGCTGCAAGGCAGCGGAAACAGCAGCTAGTCACGGGGCTGTGGGAGGCAGGGCAGGAAGGTGGCGCTGCCGCCGTGCGCCTGCAACCCGAGCGCTCATAATGGCAGCGAGGGCAATGGCTGCCGTAGGGAGCGAGCACGCCCCTCAGCGCGCACACGCCACTGCGCCAAGGCTCCGGTGCCCGTCACCGGCGGCGACGGCACCGCCGTCGCCCGCTCTCCCACCCCCCCTCACGGGCTGTAGCGGAATTTTCTCTCCAGACACCGCCTTCAAGATGGCGGCTCCCCCTCCCGGCAACCCCCTCAGTCGTTCCCTGCAGCAGGCGCCGAGATGCCGCCATTTTGTCCCCCGTCCCTCCCGCCCCCCCTCGCCGATATTTACATAGCGAAAATCGGCCCGGCCGGCCTGCGGCCTTCACCTCACGCCTGCAGCCTTCGCCTCCTCGCCAGGCCTCGCCCCCGCGCGGTGCCCCGGGTCGGCCGCGGC
>NW_012267310.1:4166974-4211216 GCF_000151885.1 Dipodomys ordii | reverse complement strand
CAGGCCGCCGGGCGCGCACTAGGCCCCACGGCCGCGGCGACACCCGGGACTCACCGAACGGGCGTACGAGCGGTCGCCGACGGTGGCGGGTGCTGCAGGCCGGCCTTTCTCTGGAGCACTGGGCCGGGCTCCGGCTGGTGGGGCGGGCGGAGGGAGGGAGGAGGGGCCGAGCTCGGAGCTGACAAAAAGCGGCCCAGCTCCCCGGCACGGGCCCGCCGTCAGCACGTCACGTCACCGCCCGGGAGAGAGACCCAGGAAAATGCGGAAGGGTAGATAGGCCCCCTCCTCCTCCCGGTGGGTCCCCCTGGCGCCCCGGGTCGGCGCCGCTCACGCCCCGCGACCGGGAAGCCCAGTGGCCTCACTGTGGCGGGGTCTCCGGCGGCCTGAGTCGCCGTGACAGCGCCCCCCTTCTTTCCAACTCCTCCGCGCTCCCTCCCGCCACCGCCGCCACCAAACGCGCCGCAGCCGCCGCCTTGGCCGTAAAGCCCGCGCGAGGCCGCGGTCCGCCGACCCTGAGGAGAGGCAGGCGGCCCGGGCCGCCCCCCACCATGTCCTTGGGCCGCGGCCGCCCCCCGGGGGCCTCCCGGGAGACCTACCGCCTCGCCGCGTCGGTCCTGGCCGAGGCGCCAGCTCGAGTTGTTTGCAGGCCCTCAGACCCCCGCCCGCAGTAAATGTGTTTTCTCCATCCCCGTGGCTGGGGAAGAAGATAAATTTAGCAACCCCCGCCGTCCCCTGCCTTCCCTTTAAAAAAAAAATCTTCGAAATATTAAAATGAAAATGGGCTTGCCAGTTTAAATGGGTGTGCAGGCTGCGGGGGGGGGGGAGGGTTGCCTTAGAACAACTACCAAGCCCCTTAATTTTTTAATAAAAAGGCTTTTCAGTCAGCAAGGAAAGTTAATTTCATTAGTGGGGGAGTGCAATGAGGAAAAGATTATGGTTTCGCACATTGCAGTAAGCAGGGATTTTTAATGATATATATTCTGTATACCTGTGCTTTAACAGTTGAGAGCACATGAAATGTAAGTCCTGTGTAATTGTTGGATAAACAGTTTTTCCACATGCTTCCATAAATGTAAAGCAGAATAGGGTAAGGTTTTTGGTTGTTTGTTTTTTTTTTAATAAACTGTTTGAAACAAGCCTTCAAAGAAGTTTGTAAGAGGAGGAAATGTATTTGACTCAACATTTATCACCTTCAAATAGGTATTTTATGCTTTTTTGAGTTCAGATTTTTATGCTGTATTTCTGTACTGAACTTGAGACACTATGTGAAGAAGTCAAATCAAATGGTCTTTACATTAATCCAAAATCTGACCCATTACTTCTTCAAAGCCCTAAACATTTAAGACATTTTTAATAACAATAACAAAAATTATTAAGCAACTACCACATTAGGGAAAATCTTTAAATACAGATACCATACATTTCAGTTGACTGTCATACCCTTTAAAAAAAAAACTCCTAGAATACAAATTGTCCCTTCCCTCAGACATCCTACAATCATGAAATCCTTGTAAAAAGGAAAATCATTAAAGGTAGCGTAAGATGAAATCTGAAAGAATATAGTAGGTGGTGATTTTCCTCTCAGGACTTCAGCTTTGATTTTTTTCCTCCACAGAGGAATTGATAGAAAATTCCTTCAGGCTGTGATAAAGTGCATTTATATACATGTAAATAAAGTTAAGGAATATTATCTCATGTAAATAAAACTTAACAGTATTATTTCAAGTAAAAGAAATAAAACCAGCCTCTTGGCTGATACCTACAGTTCCGGCTACACTGGAGGCTGAGGCAGGAGGATCACTTGAGCTCAGGCATTCAAGACCAACCTGCAACACAATGGGGCGCTGTCGAGAAAGAAAGAAAGAGAGAGGGAGGGAGGGAGGTGGAGAAATCGTATTACACAGTTCCTGCCAGGAACAGGGTCTCTTACTCATCCTTCCAACTGTAAACCCCAAGCATAAGTTTCAAAATCCTAATGCCAGCATTCTTACTAGTTTCCCCTTACCATCAAATACTTAGAAACATGAGTGTTAAATGCTACAAAAAAACAGAAAAGTATCCAAGGAGACTAAAGAAGAAAACTATTTCCTGTGGGGTCAGTGGCTCACGCCTGTAATCCTAGTTACTCAGGAGACTGAGATCTGAGGATCACAGTTCATAGCCAGCCCGGGAAAGGAAAGGCTGAGAGACTCATCTCCAGTTAACCACCAGAAAACCGGAAGTGGCACTGTGGCTCAAGTGGTAAAGCACTCGCCTTGAGCTGAAGAGCTCAGGGACAGCACTCAGGCCGAGAGTTCAAGCCCCACAACTGACCAAAAAAAAACCCCACAACCTTATTTCCTCAACATAAAAGATCACAAGTCATTTATATATTGATACTGTCCAAGAGCTTGTTGTTATTACTTGTCATACATGAAAGACTGTTAACTTTGGCAGGAAATAAAGGAAGACTAGCTCAGTTTTATTAGACTAGATAAACTTTTACTCATCACCAAAAGTGAGTCTATAGAAGATTGTACAAATGACATCATAGATATAGGTACATACATCTAGTTTTCAACAAAGCAAAAGCATATATAAAGCCCTGGGATGATACCGTATAAGAAAAGAAAAAAGAAAGCCAATTAAGGAAGACAGTAAACAGCATTGTTAAATAGTGTTTAAAGAACTATGGCAAAAATATCTTAGTAGGAGTACACTTAATATTATGATAAAGTAAATATGGGAAGAGTCTGAGTAATAGGAGAAATTATTTGCTTACTATAATTAAAACCTACATTGGTTATGAAATACAAGATACCCTAAGGGCACCTAAGATCACTGAAAGCATTTGGTAATCAAGCCTTAGGTGGTTAAGCACTAGACATCCTGTACTTAAGAGCCTACCTTGCCTTGACAAATTTGATCTTTTTTATGTTAAGGACCTAAACAAAGGGAGTAAGAAAAAAAAATGTGCTGCTTCTCGGTGGGCACTTGTATAAGGAGGCAACATATACTAATATACTAACTGTACAAAGGGATGTCGTGATATTTACATGCATACAATTTACTTTGATCAAATTCATCCCCTGTATTATACTTCTTTTTTTTTCTTTTTCTTTTCTTGTTTTTTTTTTTTTTTTTTTGGTTGTGGGTCTTGAACTCTGGGCCTGGGCACTGTCCCTGAGCACTTCAGCTCAAGGCAAGCAATCTACCACCTGAGCCACAGAGCCACTTCCAGTTTTCTGGTGGTTAATTGGAGATGAGAGTCTCATGGACTTTCCTTGCCCAGGCTGGCTTTGAAGCACAATCCTCAGATCTCAGTCTCCTGAGTAGCTAGGATTACAGGCGTGAGTCACCGTATTATGCTTTCTTAACCCCTCTCCAGAATGAAAGCATTCTTGACTTGGACATGCTAGTACAAGCCTCTAACCCCCTGCTGAGGCAGGAGGATTGCCAGTTTTAGGCCAACCTAGACCATAAAGGAAACTTGGGGGTAGCTATAAAGACCCTGAAAAAAAATCTTCCAATGCTGTTTTCTCACACTATGTGTGCGTGTGTGTACCACTACTAGGGCTCTACCATGTGACTCACATTGCCACTTCCAACTTTTTTACTGGTTAATTGGAGATGAGTCTCACAGATTTTTCTGCTCAGACTGGGTTCCAATTGCAATTCTCCGCTCTCAGCCTCCTGAGCTGCTCTGATTATAGTGGTGATTATACGTGGTATGAGCCCCTGCTGCCCGGCTTGTGGTCTCATTTAAATAAACACACAATAAAGGAAATTTTTGCTAGGCAGATTGGGAGCAGAACATTTCAAAAACATATGTTATGAATACAAAATGGCTGGTTTGAAAGCAATCACAGGAATGTTGATGAGGTGCTAAAATTTAGTTGTTCCTTCAGCACTGTTAATATATATCAGATACTTAAAAGCACCTACTCAAGATTTTGAAGGTATTTTAATAAGTTAGCCAAAAACCTCTGATATATGTATAGGTCCCTGAGTCAAAAGCAACACGAGCCTTTTTTCCAGAGAAAGATTACAAAAGAAGCCATTGATTTGCTCTAACACATCAGTCACCTATGGGAATCCAGAGAGAAAACAACAAATGGCTTATAAGAAAACAAAGCATAGGCCTTCTTGAGTAAAGTTGGGGTAATGCATTTTTTATGACTTAACAGTTAAAAAAAAAAAGTTTACCTTCCCTCAGAAAGGCCCTATTTCAATGATCTAATAAGCATACTGTATAAAAATCAACTGTTTAGCTAATACTTGACAACTTGAAGTTATGGCTTCTGTAGGAATTTAGTTGGCCAAATAACTAGTTTTATCCTGAGTCTTGAAGCTATACAACTTCCCCGAAGGTAAAGAATTTTTAAATAAAAAAAGGCAATTATGTGATTTTTTTTCAAGCAATATTTTGTCATAGGAGTCATTAGTTGAACAAGACATTGCTCAATTCCTGAAAACAACTAATGGCCCAGTTCTGCCTCGTGGATTATAAATCACAAGACACAGCAAACAAACTAGCTCCACTAAAAAGGTAAAAATCAATAGGCCAGGAAATAACAGCAGTAACAGGGGACACCTGTAGTGCCCAGATTACAGCCTCTATAATTTTCTACTGAAGAAACCAGGACTCCTCAAATGACTGCTTTCTAGCCTGGAAAAAGAAAGTAGAAGATAGGCCAGGAATATCTCACTAGGAAACAAGAAAGGAGTGCGTCAAAGCTAAGAAGAGGTTATGCTCACCAGTCTCAGGAGTCAGTTGAAAGGTTCTTGCTGGCCAAATTTCAGAAAGGTTGAATATCAAAAAAAAAGGAAAAGATGAAGAACTGCTATGGATTGAAACACAATAGATACATGGTCATGAATTTATGAGACTTTACAAATGATCAGTTAGCTAGTGGTGATGACTGCACAGCCTCCTAAAAGTACAAGAAACTAAAAATTGTATGCATATTTTAAAAAGATTATTTTCCCCAACCACCCTGCCAACCCCACCGCTAGGGACCAAACCCAGGACCATACATATTCTAGGCAAGCCCTCTACTCCTGAGCTGCATCCCCAGCCCTTGCTTTCTTATGACATGACCTTACTACATAACCCGGGCAGGCCACAAAATTCCAGATCTTCCTAGATCTGCCTCCTGAGCTCTGGTATGACAGGCATGCACCACCATGCCTGGAACCTTAAAACAGTGATTTTGATGGCATGAAAATTATATCTCAACTTTTTCAAATGATCACCTTTGGAGAATGTTAGGAAACCCATTCATTATTTTGAAAACTAGTAAAGATAAAGATGAAGCAATAATTCACACTAGCCCAATCATTCATAAGGGGAACTGGGCTATGTGTGCGTGCACACGTGCGCCAGTCCTGGGGCTTCAAGTCAGAGCCTGTGAACACTGTACCTGAGCTTTTTTTTTTTTTTTTTTTTGGTCATAAGCCCTGAACTTTGGGCCTGGGCGCTGTCCCTCAGCTCTTCAGCTCAAGGCTAGCGCTCTACCACTTGAGCCACAGCGCCACTTCTGGCTTTTTCTGCTTGTGTAGTGCTGAGGAATCAAACCCAGGGCCTTATGCATGCAAGGCAAGCACTCTACCACTGAGCCACCTTCCCAGCCCCTGCCTGAGCTTTTTTCGCTTAAGGCTAGTGCTTTTTGATGATTAATTGAAGGGTTTCACAGACTTTCTTGCCTAGGCTGGCTTTGAATCATGATCCTTAGACATCAGCCTTTTGAGGAGCTGGGATTACAGGTGTGAGCCACCAGTGCTTGGCATGCTCTTACTTTAAAATTTTTGGCAGTCTGATAAGGTACCCTGCCTCTTGTGTATACATTTTTCTAACTTGTGGAGGGTAAGGAAAATAACAAAATGCTGAAATAAGGACACAGGTTGAGCCATTGTAACAATGAGAGGTACAAGATACTATGTTGAAATGAACTTTTCAACTTGGAGGGGAGGGGAGTTGGGGAGGTGGCCAGGGAAGGGATGGTAGGGGAAACAAAGGAGGAGGTAACAATGCTTGAAAGGAAATGGACTCATTACCTTGCTCAAGTAACTGTAACCCCCTCTGTACAGTATTTCTACAATAAAAAACATATAAAAATAAAAGAAATGAGGGGCTGGGGAGGTGGCTCAGTGGTAGAGCGCTTGCCTTGCATGCATGAGGGCCTGGGTTCGATTCCTCAGCACCACGTAAGCAGAAAAAGCTAGAAGTGGTGCTTTGGCTCAAGTGGTAGGGCACTAGCCTTGAGCTGAAGAGCTGAGGGACACTGCTCAGGCCCAGAGTTCAGGCCCCATGACCGACAAAAAAAATAATAAATAAATAAAATAAATGGCAAAATCATTGCTTTGAATTTACCCTTCCTTGGTAACAAGTTCAGGATATCCTTGAATCTTCATTAGCTACAGGTTTCTTCATCTTGAAATCGCTTTAGAATAACCTTTGGTATTCTATGAACTATTTTCTTATTCACTTGGACTGCTACATCTTCACTTGCCACACACATTACAAAAAGCTCCTTGTCTGCTGTTTGTTTGTTTGTTTTCCATTATCTAAGGTAGTTTCTCAAGTTGCATGTCAAGTGGTAAGTTATTAATATAAGCATAAATTGTAAGTAAAAAAAACTGCTGTTTAAGTCTCACTCCCAGAAATTCTGGGATTTTTGCTGGAGGGAAGTGTTTTGTGATCCAATCTCATTTTGTAGCCCAGGCTGATCTCAAATTTGTGATTTCTTCTGCTGTGCCACTGTGCTTGACTCTAATTGTGTGTGTGTGTGTGTGTGTATGCACGCGCGCACGCACGTGCACACACAGGTTTCACAATAGCACTTGTTTGTAATCCCACCTATTTCAGATCTATTTCAGTGACCGAGGCAGAAGTATCTCGAAGCCATCCCAGATAACATACTAAACCCAATTCCCACCAAAAAAAAAAAGTCTACAACATCCTCGTTAAACTTATTTCAATGCATCTTAAAAACTCAGGCTGGGAATGTGGCTTAGTGGTAGAGTGCTTGCCTTGCATGCATAAGGCCCTGGTTCAATTCCTCAATGCTACATAAACAGAAAAAGCGGGAAGGAGCACTGTACCTCAAGTAGTAGAATGCTACCCTTGAGCAAAAGAAGCTCAGGGACAGTTCCTAGGCCCTGAGTTCAAGCCCAAGGACTGGCAAAAAAAAAAAGTTCATTATGCTGGATGCCAATGGCTCCCACCTGTAATCCTAGCTACTCAAGATGTTGAGATCTGAAGATCATAGTTCAAAGCCAGCCTGGACAGGAAAGTCGGTGACACTCTTAACTCCCATTAGCCACCAAAAGGCTGGAAATGGAGCTGTGGCAAGTGGTAGAGTACTAACCTTGAGCAATAAAGCTCAGGTACAGTGCCCAGGCCCTGAGTCTCCAGACTGGCCCACAATGCAAAAAAATAAAGAAAGAACGGGAGGAAAGAAAAAAAAGAAAAGAAAAAGGAAAATATCCAGGATTACAGTTGTAAGCTCCCATACTTGGCTTCAGTTTTGTTTTGTTGGGGGTGTTTTGTTTTTTGTTTTTTCAGTCACAGGGCTTGATACCTGGGCCTGGGCGCTGTCCCTTAGCTCTTTAGCTCAAGGCGAGCGCTCTACCACTTGAGCCACAGCACCACTTCCGGTTTTCTGGTGGTTTATTGGAGATAAGAGTCTCATGAAGTTTCCTGCCTGGGCTGGCTTTGAACCGTGATCCTCAGATCTCAGCCTCCTGAGTAGCTAGAATTATTTTTTCTAATAAAACTTTTTTTTTGCACTAGTACTAGGCTTGAACTCCCCATTTTCTTATTTTATAAAGCATTTCAGTCTGGCAACCATGGCTCATGCCTGTAATCCTAGCTACTCAGGAGCCTAAGATCTGAGGATCAAGGTTCAAGAGAGCTGGAGAAGCAAAGATACCGTTCAAGTGGCAGAGCACTAGCCTTGAAAGCTAAGAGTAGCTTTTCTCTGGCCCTGGGTTCTAGCCTCATCCCCAGAAAAAAAGGCACAAACCTCTCACCAGATACACTGAAGGGCAGTTATATTCCCATCTTCTCGGAAGGCTGAGGCAGGAAAGCCCCCCAAGCCTAGAAATGCAGAAGTCAGTCTGGGCAAAGCAAAGACATTACCTCAAAACAAGTCAATGAATATATACATTTAATTTTTTTTCCAATCATGCGGCAAGACCTGGGCACTGTCCTTGAGCTTTTTTTTTTTTTGCTCAGGGTTCATGCTATACCATTTTGAGCCACAACTCAACTTTCAGTTTTTAGGTGGTTAATTGGAGATAAGTGTTAGGTCCATAAGAATCTCTGCAGCAAGGGCTGGCTTTAAACTATGATTCTCAGCCTCCTGAA
This sequence comes from Dipodomys ordii, assembly GCF_000151885.1. Taxonomy (NCBI): domain Eukaryota; kingdom Metazoa; phylum Chordata; class Mammalia; order Rodentia; family Heteromyidae; genus Dipodomys; species Dipodomys ordii. Next base: position 4,202,866 of record NW_012267310.1, on the reverse strand, counting down.
TAGCTAGGATTACAGGCATGAGCCATCGGCGCCCAGCTTAAATAAAATATATTTTTTAAATTTACAATGCCTCTGTGCCTCTGATCATATAAAATAAGATTCATCGAAATGAATTCCGGGAAATGAGAAAAAAAAATTAAAGAAGCCACGCACGGAGTGGCTCGCATCTGTAATCCTACATAGTCGGAGGCTGAAGTCAAAAGCAACCAAGTTCCAGGGCAGCTCCAGAATAAGAAAAATCGTCCATGAAATTATCTGAATGGAAAAAAAAAATTGGCATGGTGCCGTAGGTCTACCATCCCAATCATGGCGGCAAGTATAAAATAGGAGGATCACCATCCACACACGGGCTCGGAGAAAAAGTAAACTACTACGTTCAAAAACATAAGCCCATCAGAGTTCCAAGAAGGGCAATGACTGCTGGTCTCCGGAGTCCGGAAGGTCTCCGGCGCTCCGGGGGCTGAGAGAAGATGAGAGAGATGAAGGGCGCGCCACGGGTCCCCTCAGGATGAAAGTGGCTTCTAAGGTGGGAAGCCTGAATCACCAGCCTGCCCGGGGCCGGGGGTCGGAGGTAGGGGTGAGGAGAGCAGACTGGAAAGGTAGCTAAACTCACGTTTATCTCAGAAGGTCTCTTTCGCTGCTATCTTCACGATCACCAGCTCCTGAGACACGTCTGGACCGTCCAGAGTCCGGAGACGCTCTGGCTGTGGAACTCGTGCACAGAGGGTGGAACAACCCACGGAGACCGGATGTACATCACACCTAGGCCCCTCCCACTACAGACCAACGGTTTTTTTTTAAATATTACTATTATCACCGCGGCCAATTACTTCATAGGCTCATACATGGTTTGCTAGTAGGTTCCCTTGACTCAGTGTATAGATTTTTCGGGAACGACCTTTTCTTTATGGCTGCCCCACTATTTTTAATAGTACTCTACATCAATGAACTCATAGATCAACCTTACAAATTATCTAACAGTACAGTGAGTACTTTTTATCAATAGTAGGACTTTCTACAAAAGTAGGGTTTGCTGACAACATTCATTTATTAGGCTGCTGAATGCCTCAACTACTTCATTCTCATTTATTTTTCATTTTAGTTTAGTTTAATTCATATTTCAAATAACAGAGTAGGAGAATAAAGAATATAGACAAGAGAATAAAGACAAATAAATCCAAGCCAGCCTCTCACAGAAAAAGCGTATGTAAAATAGAGAGAAAAGAAAGAAAACAATGTTTTGATTTGTTCTCAATATATACTTTGAATATTTTTTTCCAGCCTGGGGCATGAACTCAGGGCCTGGAGGCTGTCCTTGTGCTTCTTTTGCTCAAGGCTAGCACTCTATCACATGAGCCACAGCACCGCTTCCAGCATTTTCTGTTTATGTGGTACTGAGGAATTGAACCGAGGGCATCATGCATGCTAGAACAGCATTCTACCACTAACCCACATTGCCGGTCCACTTTGAATTTTTTAAGGCAATCTTTCTTCTATAACCATAATATTGACTGGGTCTGAGCATATTCAAGCTGATAGAAACCTAGTAACTCCCTTGTTCTTTCTCCTCCCCACTTCATCAAAGGGGCTTGAATTCAGGATGTAGAATTTGGTTGACTTGTTTTGCAGGGCTGGTATTCTCTTAACCTCTAGGTGTGTTTCTTGTTTTGGGGTTTGCGTGCTTGTTTTTGTGCTGGTCCCAGGGCTTGAACTCAGAGTGCTTGCTCAATTGTTTTTCTCATACCTGGTGCTCTCCCTCTTGAGTCATGCCTGTAGGTGGGTTTTATGCTGGCTAACTGAAGATAGTGTCTCATGGATTTTTCTGTCAGCTGGCTTCAAACCTCAGATCTCACTTTTCATGAGTATTTAGGATTACAGGAGTGAACCCATGGCACAGGCCTGTTTTTTTTTTGCATTTGTAAGCATTATTAATGCATCCTTACTGAAAATGTGCAATATGGCATTTCCTTCATATGCTGTATGCCTTTGTTTGCTACAAGTTAAATTTTTGTACTTCATTAAAACCAGGGCTTTAACTTTTTCTAAAAGAAGGATTTACAACTAGCTCTTCAACTCACAGTTATAAAATACAGTGTTTCTCTTTTTGACATTCATAACACTTTGGGTCCATGCTTAGTTGCTTTTGTGGTGAATACAAGACTCTCCTGCTTGAAATATGGAGCAGGAGGGTGTTGCATATTAATGAAACTGTTTTTCCTCTATATAGAGAAATGGTGACCCAAATGTCCCTGAGTAAGTACAGCTAGTGTCCCCTGTTCCTTCATTCTTCCTTCACACAAGCAGAAATGAAGGCACTAGATTATACAGTACAGAGTGGTTACCTCAGAAATGGGCTGAGTTCTCCAATATGCCAAGTATGGAATGGAGGAGACATATATGTTCCACGCTGGTGTGTTTGAAATTCATATCTTATTGTTAGTTCCACAGTAGAGTGTGTGTGTGTGTGTGTGTGTGTGTGTGTGTGTGTACACTAATACTTGGGCTTGAACTCAGGGCCTTGAGTTCTTACTTGACTTTTTCTCTTTGAGTTATACCTCCACTTCTGGATTAATTGGGAATAAGAATCTCATGGACTTTCCTGCCAGGGCTGGCTTTGGAACTCAATCCTCAGATCTCAGCCTCCTGAATAGGGAAGATTGCAGGCATGAGCCACCTCAGAGCTTGGCTTGTAATACACTGTTGTATTCAGCTGCTAACGTTTATAATGATTCTTACATCTATGTTTATAAATGATAGCAGTTTAGAATTTTCTTTCTATGTAACTTATTTTCCCAGTTGGTTGTTTTTTGCAGCTATTGGTTTTGTTGTCATTGTTATTTGACTGTTCTGGGGCTTGAACTCAGGGCCTGGGCATTGTCCCTGAACTTTTTTGGCCAAGGCTAACACTTTACCACTTGAGCCAAAGCTCCACTTCCAGCTCTTTTGGTGATTGATCAGAGATCAGAGTCTCACAGACTTTCCTTCCCTAAGCTGGCTTCAAGCTGAGTTCCTCCAGAGGAACTAGGATTACAGGAGTGAGCCACCAGTGCCAAACAACTTTGATTGCTTGAATCCAGAGAGGGTGCTTGCTATCAGGAACTGCTTAAACCGTCTGCAGTGAAACACTAGCCTTATAAAACTTTCCTGCGCTGAGGGTTTGAGTTTATAAATCTCAGTATCACACACACACACACACACACACACACACACACACACACACACACACACATTATTGTGTACTGAGATCTCTTTAAAGATATTTAAAGTAAAATAAAAAAATAAAAAGAAGGCTGGGAATGTGGCGTAGTGGTAGAGTGCTTGCCTATCATGCATGAAGCCCTGGGTTCAATTCCTCAGTACCACATACACAGAAAAAGCTGGAAGTGGTGCTGTGGTGCTAGCCTTGAGCAAAAGAAGCTCAGAGACAGTGCCCAAGCCCTAAGTTCAAGCCCTAGGGCTGGTGAAAAAATAAAAATATAAAAACAATAAAAAGATATTAAAAACAAATTAGAAAACTTTTTTTTTTGTCAGTCGTGGGGTTTGAACTCTGGGCTTGGGTGCTGTCCCTGCGCTCTTCAGCTCAAGGCTAGCACTCTACCACTTGGCCATAATGCCACTTCTGGTTTTCTGGTGGTTAATTGGAGGTAGACTCTCAAGGACTTTCCTGCCCATGGTGGCTTTGAACCATGATCCTCAGATCTCAGTCACCTGAGTAGCTAGTATTACAGACGTGAGCCACAAGCACCTGGATTCGAAAACATTTTTTTTAATTTGTGCTAGTACAAAGGCTTGAAATCAATATTAAAATTTTAAATGACATAAAAATACAAACCCAAAGCCAGACATCAGTGGTACACACCTGTAAGCCTAGGTACTCAAGAGGCTGAGATCTGGGAATTGCAATTTGAGGCCAACCCAAGCAGGAAAAGTCTGGGAGACTTATCTCCAATTAAGCACCATAAAGCCAGAAGTAGAGTTGTGGCTCAACTGGTAAAATGCTAGCCTTGAACAAAAATAACACAGGGACAGTGCCTAGACCTGAGTTCAAGCCCCAAGACCAGCACACACACAAAAATACAAAGCCATTTTTTTTTTTACTATTTAAGGCAGCAGATAAATTTACTTAGTCACCAGCCGGGCACTAGTGGCTCATCTTTATAATCCCAGCTACTCAAGAGGCTGGATCTGAGGATCAAGGCTCAAAGCCAGACCAAACACACAAATCTGAGAGACTCATAACTCCAAATGAGCAGCAAAAAGTGAGAACTAGAACATGGTTCTAGTGGTAGAGCACCAGCTATGAGCAAAAAGACAAGCCAGAGTAAGACACCCAGAATTGAATACTCCCAGTACTGGCACAGACACACAAAAAATTACTAAAGTGTTGTGAAACTTTCAACATATACTCTCAATTACTGTACTTTTTTTGGTCAGAGATGGGTAACAGAGTTCTTTCACTGACATCAATACACAACCTAAATTTATAGTAGCAAATGCTCTGCATTTTATATATATATATATATATATATATATATATATATATATATATTTATATATAAAACTTAAAATACAACGTATTACTAACTTACATAAGGGCCTTTCAATTAGCAACTTTTACCAAAACAGCTGTTGAAAAGCATAGCACTTTCTGTATAAAGATTCCTTTATTTTATGACATAGTGACTTTTCCTCAGAAAATATTAAACAAATATGCTAAAAGAAGTGATAATTTAACAGCATGCTTTAGGGCAAAAACTGTAGTCACTAATTATGGGATGGAAGAATTCCTAGTCAGAAAATATCATATGGAACAAATTTGGAGCAGACCCTGTTCTTGAATGAACCACAAATCTTTTCTGCTTATTTATTTCTTTTAGCATACAGACATCAAGCAAAAGAAATAAACAGCCCAAATTGAGAACAAAACAGGAAGAAGCATCTGGCAGAAGTGGGGAGACGTTTTGTAATTCTCTCAAAGGTGAGGCCAGCCAAGGACACAGCAGGAGTCTGACAGAGTAAAATTAAAATTTCAGTTGAGTCTGACTTGTGCACCCCAGGACTCTATACTTAGTAGGAGAGCCCCACAGTGAGGTAATGTTATAGGAAGGGGAGAGTTCCCATGAAAATCAAGCAAGTATAAGGGTCAGAGGTTTCCATGTTCTGGTCTAATGAAGACTAAAGAATGACTCAGTGGGGGCTGGGAATGTGGCCTAGTGGTAGAGTGCTTGCCCAGCATGCATGAAGCCCTGGGTTCGATTCCTCAGTACCACATAAACAAAAAAAGCAGGAAGTAGCACTGTGACTCAAGTGATAGAGTGCTAACCTAGTGTGAAAGAAACTCAGGGACAGTACCCAGGGCCTGAGTTGAAGCCCCAGGACTGGCAAAGAAAAAAACCAACAAAAAGAATCACTTGGTGGGTAGAAAAATACTGGATTCTGAGTAAAAGGGTGAAACTGAGCCTGTGCTCTGAGCATGGCTTCTTACATTTGGATGTGTGGCTGAAGTCCTGGAGGGAGAGGGGAGTACTGTAAAATGCCAATCCCAATCCAGCGTCCAGGATGGAGTCTGCGCTGCCAGCAAGCACGATGCTCTTAATGCCCTTGGTACCCTGGTTTGAGATCCCAGCCGCAGGGGGTTCTGAGATCCCTCAGAGCTCCACTCCACACAGAGTGACACACACTAGTGTGTGACACATTGCATGTGCCAGACGATGGGGGTCTGGAAATGGCCGGAACCCATCAATCAGTTAGTCTGGAGAGAGGGGCCGGGCTTCTGGCCACCAGTGGCTTAGATTCCTCCCTTGAGCCTCATCAAGCTCAGGAAGGTTGGGCGCAGCGCAAGGCTTAGTTAACTGCTCTTGTGTGGATAGGAGAATTCGGCCAGGGCCAAGTCCTGAGGCCCTCCAACATTCTGGGGTGGGAGAGAATGCGCAGAGACGTGAGAGATGGGGACCAGAGAAGAACGCACCAGTACAGAACAGGACTTGCTGTTCTAGCCAAGCGAGGCAACAGTGACAGATATTCTAGGGGGGAAAAATGACTTTTCTAAGCTTGAGAAAGATTCGTATCTTCAGAAGGGAAGAACTTGTCATATTCCAGGGAGAACAAATTGCCCACATATAAACACATTTGGCAACAATTCTTTTTGTGTGTGTACCAGTCCTAGAGCTTGAACTCAGGGCCTGAACACTGTCCCTGAGCTTCTTTTGCTCAAGGCTAGCACTCTACCAATTGAGCCACAGTGCTACGACCAGTTTTTTCTGTTTATGGGGTGCTGAGGAATCGAACCCAGGGCTACATGCATGCTAGGCAAGCGCTCTACCACTAAGCCACATTCCCAGTCCCTGCAAAGGTAATTTCTATTGTTTGCTTTTTGCCCTCTCTCTATATAAGTCACATTGGGTTTCTTGTATATCCTATTTTGTGGAAAACTGGACATCTTAGAGGCTATTTTGTAGCGAATGTGGATTCGGATTCTCCTCTACTTGCAGGGTGTGTTGTTATTTGTTGAAGGATTCAACTGGGCAATTTACCAAACTCAGAGTTTCCCACACAATGTGGAGTCTGGCATACCTTCCTCAGAAGCTACATTCATAATGCAGACACACAGTCTCTATAAGCACCAGGACTATAGTTCGGCTCCTTGACTGTTTCCCTGTTAAGCTACTGGCTTGTTTACCTGCCACGGCATCACACTCAGCTGTTAGGCACTGCTAATTTCTAGCTGATTACTCTGTTTTCACATGGCCAGGGTATCAATTGCTTCACAGCTTAATCCCGTGAAAACCCGATCCCTTTTTCAGGGGCAAGAAGTTGCCATTTTTTTGAGGCTTGTTCCCACCCGAGGAGAATCTTTAGTTGTGGCTCCCTGCTTGTTTGTGTTAAAGTTGGAGCTGTTCTACCATATCACTTGGTAGTACAAGTTGTCAGGAACTCCTAGTCTACTTTTAACCCCTCACTAATCAAGAATTTCCATTATTTTATTTTATTTTACTTTTTGTCAAAAACTGGGGATGAAACTCGGAGCGTGGGCGTTGTCCCTGAGCATCTGTGCTGGAGACTTGCACTTTAGCTCCATTTCTGGCTTGCTGCTGCTTCGCTGGAGATAAGTCTCCTGGAGTTTCCTGTCCCTTGACTGGCTTGCATCTGTGATCCACAGATCTCAGCCTCCTAAGTAGCTGGGATTCCAGGATGAGCCCAATGGCGCCAGTCTGACTTCCATTATTTTTGACAACGCTTCTTTAGGCATGAGCTTTGCCCAGCTCTATCACAAATACAGTCGGCCCTCTTAGAGCTTTCTCTTCTTTGGCCTGTCTCTCCCTCAGCAGATGCTTTGCACCATGGCCTGAGCTGTGTAGAGGGCAGAGGATGGTGGCCCGTTTGTAAGCTTGCTTAACATGAGGGGCCTTGGCTGGGAATATTAGCCCTGATCTTCTTATCTTGCTCCTCTGGGAATGGAATCTCTGCCTTGTGAGCCAGCTGAAGTAGGCGTGGCCAGGACTTAGTTCTCCAGCCTGCTCTCCCAGCAGTGGGTCTTCTGCCCTTAGGTGGAGGCCAGAAGGGAAAAGGAGATCCAATCTTCCTTAGCTCTATCCTGGGATTTACCCCATGTTCTTGATTTGTCTTCCCAGAATTAGCTTCCATCCCACCATGCTGGAGGTGAAGCAATGGGAGATCATTTGGGGCTCAGATGTCATAGACTCCCATATTGGTTTTGTTTAATCAAGGTTTACAATTAGATTTTCATAAATAAATGTTTCAATGCATTATTTGTCCTTAGGAACATTCCAGCAACAAAATATAGTTGGGTTTTGTAAAGAGTTTTGCTATATAGTCCAGGCTGGTCTCAAGTTCACTATCCTTCTGCTTCAGTTTTCCAAGTAACAGAGATTATAGCCATACATTACTACTCCTGGAATGTACAAGATACTTTTTTTTGGGGGGGTTGCTTGAACTCAGGGTCTGGGTGCGTTGCTGAGCTTTTGTGCTCAAGGCTCATGTTCTACCACTTGAGCTATAGCTCCACTTCTGGCCTTTTGGTGGCCAAGTGGAGGTATGAGTCTCATAGATTTTTTTCCTGCCTGAGCTAACTTTGAATCAAACCATGATCCTCATATCTCAGCCTCCTGGATAGCTAACATTACAGAGGCCCCAGTTTATAAGATACATTAATGGCATTTTTTTAAATCAGTCGTGGGACCTGAACTCTGGGCCTGGGGACTATCCTTCAGCTCTTCAGCTCAAGGCTAGCGCTCTACCACTTGAGCCACAGAGCCACTTCCGGCTTTTTCTGTTTATGTGGTGCTGAGGAATCATACCCAGGGCCTCATGCATTCGAGGCAAGCACTCTACCACTGAGCCACCTTCCCAGTCCCTAATTGCAAATTTTTAAAAGGGTATTTGTTAGGTTCCTGTCCACAGAACCCAGGAGCCATTAAAAAAGTTCTCACTAGTCACAACTGAGATCATTTTAGTATTAATGAGAATAATTGCAGTAGATTGAAATGGATCAAATAAGTTTGAGTGCATGCATATTGCTTTATTCTTTTTTTTTTGTCGGTTGTGGTGGCTGAACTCTGGGCCTGGGCGCTGTCCCTCAGCTCTTCAGCTCAAGGCTAGCACTATACCACTTGAACCACAGCGCCACTTTTGGCATTTTTTCTGCTTACGTAGTACTGAGGAATCGAACCCAGGGCCTCATGCATACGAGGCAAGCACTCTACCACTGAGCCAACCTCCCAGCCCACTTTTTTGTTTTTCTTAACCTTTTAAACATTAAATGTCTATAGTCCTAGCTACTTGAGAGGCTGAACTTGGGAGGATCAAGATTTCAGGCCAAACCACGTATAAAAAGCCCTTGGGATCTTGTGCTTATGGAAGGAAGTTAGACACAGTAGTATGCTTCTGTCATGCCAGCGCCTAGGGGAAGCGTAAAGAAGGCAGATCACAGCTCAGGTACATGCCCAGGTGGAAAGCAAAACCCTATCCTAGCAAAACCAAAACCCAAAAGCAACAGGGCTGAAAGCATGTCTCTAAGTCAAACCCGAGACTGCCAAAAAAAATTTTTTTTAAGATATCATATCTTAAAAATAAGCCAGAGGGCTGGAGGTATGACTCATCCGTAGAGTATCTGCCTAGAAATAAGTGGCCTTGAGTTCAAAATCCAGTGCTTTAAAAAAGAAAAAAACAACTCCCCCCCCCAAAAAAAAAACCCCAAGCCAATATTAATCTATGCTAATTAAAAAGCTTGGTAGTGCATGCCTATAAACCCAGATAGGCAGAAGGCAAAGGTGAGAGAATTTTGACCAGAGGCCAGTTAGGTAAAAGCTGGAGAGACAGAGAGACAGAGAGGGAGAGGGAGAGAGAGACAGAGACAGAAACAGAGACAGAGAGGCAGAAAGAGAGAAAGACAGAGAGAGACAGAGAGAGTGGACTTACCTGGCGAAAAAAACTAACTACAAACAAAAAGTGGTAGAGAGCTTGCCTAGCAAGTGTGAGGCCCAGAGTTCAGTCCAACAACACAAGAGAGATACAGAGAGTCCCAAATTGAGGCACTGAGTTCAAACCTCAGTATTGCAAAAAAAAAAAAAAGCTTTTTAGAGTCCACAGGAGTGAGATCATGCAGTATTTGTCTTTCTGTGCCTGCCTTATTTAACTTAGCATAAGGTCTTCCAAGTGTAATTCAGTTCTATTTTATACTCTGTATTCCATCCTGAGAACATTGACAACCAGGGTAATTTGTTTTTCAATTTCATACATTAACATTCACTTATTTATGTATTTATTTGATGCCTATCCTGGGGCTTGAACTCAGGGCCTGGGCACTGTCTCTGAGCTTTTTTGCTCAAAGTTAGCTCTCTGCCACTTGAGCAACAGCCCACTTTCAGCTCCTTTGGGTTGTAAATTGGAGATAAAAAATCTCACAGAGCTGGGTGCTGGTGGCTCATACCTGTGATCCTCACTACTCAGGAGGCTGAGATCTGAGGATCACAGTTCAAATCCACCCCAGGCAAGAAAGTCTGTGGGACTCTTATCTCCAATTAACCACCAGAAAATGGAAGTTGCGATGTGGCTCCAAATGGTAGAGCACTAGCCTTGAGCAGAGCTCAGGGAGAATGCCCAGGCCTTGAGTCCAAGCCCTACAGTGGACAAACAAAAGAAAAAGAAAAACGAATCTCACAGGCTTTCCTGCTGCTGCTGCTGGCTTCAAACCATGATCCTCAGATCTCAGCCTCCCGAGAAGCTAGGATTCCAGGCCTCCAGCACCTGACTAATCAAACACTCTTTCTGGTATACCACTCTATGTTTTGTTGGTGGTGGTGGTCGTGGGGCTTGAACTCTGGGCCTGGGTGCTGTCCCTCAGCTCTTCAGCTCAAGCGCTCTACCACTTGAGCCACAGCACCTCTTCTGGTTTTCTGGTGGTTTATTGGAGATAAAAGTCTCAGGGACTTTCTTGCCCCAGCTGGCTTTGATCCGTGATCCTCAGATCTCAGCCTCTTGAGTAGCTAGGATTACAGGCCACCAGCACCTGACTCATCACTCTTTTTTATTTTTTTGTAGGTCATGGGGCTTGAACTCTGGGCCTGGGTGCTGTCCCTCAGCTCTTCAGCTCAAGGCGAGCGCTCTACCACTTGAGCTACAGCGCCACTTCCGGTTTTCTGGTGGTTTTATTGGAGATAGGAGTCTCACGGTCTTACGTGCCCAGGCTGGCTTTGAACCGCGATCCTCAGATCTCAGCCTCCTGAGTAGCTAGGATTACAGGCGTGAGCCACCAGCAACCCGGCTCATCACTCTTTCTAGTATACCGCTCCATGGGTTTTGAGCAGAGTAACATACCCACAACCACCTTTGCATATCACATTATGTCTTCAACCCTTCTTTTTACCCCAACCTCTGGTAACATCCACCTCTTTTTAGTCCTGTTCTAAGCTCAATCATAGCCTACAAAGTTATCTATGTCTTATTTGTAGAGGCTGGTGAACTATACCTTATAGGGTAAAGGGATTACGGATGTAATTATACTAAGGATATTGAGATGAAATTATCCTAGATTATCCATATAATAAGGATCCTGGTATAAGGGGGGGCACAGAAATGGAGGGACAAAGGGTGAACAAATGGTACTCCCTGGACACTATGTTGAAAATGAACTATACAACTTGTGGGTGGGAATGGAAGGGAAAAACTGGAAGAGAGCAAGGAAAGGGATGATTTTGTCCAAAAAGAAATGTACTCTTTCCATTGTACGTAGTGCTGAAGATTGTTTATCCATTCATCTGTTAAAGGACTGCTTAGTTGTTTCTTGTTTTTGATGAACATGGTTGCTATAAACATTTAAATTCAGGTTTTGGTGTACACACAAATTTTCAGTTCATAGGGCTGGGAAGGTGGCTCAGTGGTAAAGTGCTTGCCTTGCATGCTTGAGGCCCTGGGTTCGATTCCTCAGCACTTCCGGCAAAAAAAAAGCCGGGAAGTGGTGCTGTGGCTCAAGTGGTAGAGCGCTAGCCTTGAGCTGAAGAGCTGAGGGGCAGCGCCCAGGCTCAGAGCTCAGGTCCACGACTGGACCCAAAAAACAAACAAACAAACAAAAAAAACCCCAAAACAAATTTTCAGTTCACTTAATCATTAAAGAAAACTCATTGGGCTGGTAATGTGGCGTAGTGGTAGAGTGCTTGCCTAGCATGCATGAAACCCTGGGTTCTATTCCTCAGTACTAACATAAACAGAAAAAGCTGGAAGTAGTGCTATGGTTCAAGTGGTTGAGTACTAGCCTTGAGCAAAACAGAAGCTCAGAGACAGTGCCCAAACCATGAGTTCAAGCCCCAGGACTGGCAAAAATTAAAAAGATAAACTGATAAGTATGCATAGCTTTTAGAACATGGAAACAAAAAATTAAATATCATTATTAGGGAAATAGATTAATATACACAAAAATAATTATAAGGCGCTCTGTGTGTGTGTGTGTGTGTGTGTGTGTGTGTGTGTGTGTGTTCTGGTACTGGGGCTTTAATACAGGACTTGTCCTTTAGTTTAGTTTTTGTTTTTTTGTTTTGTTTTTTGTTTTTGTCAGTCGTGGGGTTTAAACTCTGGGCCTGAGCACTGACTCTGAGCTCTTCAGCTCAAGGCTAGCACTTACCACTTGAGCCACAGTGCCACTTCGTTTTCTGCTAGTTTATTAGAGATGAGAGTCTCATGGACTTTCTGGCCCAGGCTGGCTTTGAACCATGATCCTCAAATCTCAGCCTCCTGAATAGCTAGGATTACAGGCAAGAGCCATTAGTGCCTGGCTCCTTTAGCTTTTTTGCAAGGCTGGCGCTCTACCACTTGAAGCACAGCTTCACTTCTGGCTTTTAGTGGTTAATTGGAGATAAGCATCTTGTGGACTTTTCTGCCTGGAGCTGCCTTTGAACTGAATTCCTCAGATCTCAGCTTCCTGAGTAGCTATAGTTACAGGAATGAGCCACTGGCACCTAACTTTGTTGCTGGGGTGTCTTACCCCATGTGAAGAAGGCTTGTGGTTTTTTAGCCCAAATGTTAGAATTCCATGATTTAGAAATGAGAAGGATTAAAACAGATCTGAAGCTGGGTGCCTGTGGCTCATGCCTGTAAGCCTAGCTACTCAGGAGCCTGAGATCTGAGGATCGCTGTTCGAAGCCTGTCGGGGTCAAAAAGTCTTCGAGACTCATTTTCAATTAACTACTCAGAAAAAGCTGGAAGTGGCGCTGTGGCTGAAGTTGGAGAGCACTAGCCTTGAGCATAAAGAGGCTCAGGGACAGTGACGAGGCCCAAAGTTCAAGCCCAGGCCTGGCGAAACAAACAAGAACAAAAAACTCCAGATCTGTGAAGCTTAGTGCTTATTATGGAAAGGAATGTGTCAAGATGCTTTACATTCACATACTGACATGTTGAATTGAAATCCCTTTGTACAACTACTTAAAGATAATTGCTTTAGGGGCTGGGAATGTGACTTAGTGGTGGAAGGCTTGCCTAGCATGCATGAAGCCCTGGGTTTAATTCCTCAGTACCAAATACACAGAAAAAGCTGGAAGTGGCGCTGTGGCTCAAATGGTAGAGTGCTAGCCTTGAGCAAAAGAAGCTCATAGACAGTGCCCAGGCCCTGAGTTCAAACCAAAGACTGGCAAAAGAAAAAAAAAACATTAAAAGAAGAAAGGAAAACGGGGAGCCAGTGGCTCATGCCTATAATCTTAGCTACTCAAGAAGCTGAGATCTGAGGATCACAGTTCAAAACCAACCCAAGCAGGAAAACCTTGAGATTCTTATTCCCAATTAACTACCCAGAAAAAGCCAAAGTGAACTGTGGCTCAAGTGGTAAAGAAGCTTGGGATAGCACCCAGGCCTGGAGTTCAAGCTCCAGGACCAGAAAAAAAAAAAGAAAAGGGATACAATAGTATTATATACAGTCGAAAAATTACACTTGTAATGTTATTCATTTATAGTATGAATAGAAAAATGACAAGACTATTGAAAAATTTTCCAGTCCTGGGGCTTGAACTCAGGGCCTGAGCACTGTCCCTGAGCTTTTTTTTTTTTTTTTGGTCCGGTCATGGGGCCTGAACTCTGGGCCTGGGCGCTGTCCGTCAGCTCTTCAGCTCAAGGCTAGCACGCTACCACTTGAGCCAAAGCGCCACTTCCGGCTTTTTTCTTTTTGCTGAGGAATTGAACCCAGGGCCTCAGGCATGCAAGGCAAGCGCTCTACCACTGAGCCACCTTCCCAGCCCCCTAAGCTTTTTCTCTGTATAGGTGGTACTGAGGAATCGAACCCAGGGCTTCATGCATGCTTGAGCACACTACCACTAAGCCACCTTCCCAGCCCAAGAATACTGAATTTTGTGGTTTATTTTATTGGAACTCCATGCACCATTAGCACTGTGGGCTATGAAATTTTGTTAGATAAATCTACAAAGCCATTAAAAGTTACTTATTTTGGAGCCCGGCCTGGTGGCATCCACCTTTCATCCCAGCGCTTGGGGGAAGCTGAGGTAGGTCGTTGGGAGTTTCAGGCCAGCCTGAGCTACCTAGTGAGATACTGTCTCAAAACAAACAAACAAGAAAAACTTACCTGTTTTTTCCCCAAAAGATGTAAAATCATGCTTCTTCCGGTGAGTTTTTACCTAAACAAAATAAAAGTAAGTCACTCGAACATACAAATGACCAAAGAACTCCTTAAGAGACCAAATGTGTGGAGGAATAATTCAGATCTCTGTCTCTGTCTATCTCTCTGTCTCTGTCTCTCTGTCTCTGTCTGTCTGTCTCTCTCTGTGCCAATGCCAATGCAAGGGCTTGAACTCAGGCTCTGAGCTCTGTCCCTTAGCTTTTCACTCAAGACTGGCATTCTACCACTTGAGTCACAGCTCCACTTCCTGCTTCTTCTGGCTAATTGGAGATAAGAGCCTCACAGACTTTCCTGCCTTGACTGACTTTGGACTGTCATCCTCATATCTCAGCCCCCTGAGTAGCTAGGATTACAAGCATGAGCCATAGGCTTGCCCAGCCGGAGGTATATCTTTCAATGCAAAATCAGTAACAGGTGTCTTAATATCTAAAAAAAAAAAAAAAAAAGCTTGTCAACCGGATTGGAAAGTGAATAATAATTATGTGTTGAGCTCCATACTTAGGAGATAGCCTTTCTGAAATCTATGTCTCTGTTTCATGGGTGCTCACAAACAAAGCAAGCCTCATGATCAACAAGCCTCCAAGGCCTGCAGGGCCATGCTCAAGGGCCCAGGTGTACATGCTGTGGAGCCATGCACGACTGTACCCCAGGCAAGGAAGAGTGGCCTCAAGAAATTCAAATCATCTTTTTTAGCAAGCCTCCTCTTTGTCCCCAAAGGAGATAATCACCTCATCTCTCACGGAAGCCCCTTGCAATGTAGCCCTGAGAACTAGCTCAGGTAAACAGCAGTCAGAGCCTTGCATTCTTAGCATACCCCAATAGAACAAGCAGGGGACAAACACTTCTGGCCTTGGGACATTGTATCTCTCAACCATATTATTATGCCTTCAGAGAAAATCAGACATGTCTCCTTCCACATAAAGTAGACTTGAAACATTGCCTAAAGTTTTGCCCCTAGGAATATCTCTGTCTTCATCATTGCCTTTCAGAGGTTTAGAATGCTTTTTCAGATGGTATCAGGGAAACAGTGCGCAAAACAGGCCCTGACCCTTTTCTCTATTAAACAGTCAGTCATAAGAGAATTCTTCAGAAGGCCTTACACCTGGGTTAAAGGAGAAGGAAACCAATAGGGAACAACAGCAATGGAGACAGAAGCATCTCTTCATACATTTTCTCTTATACCCTCTGACCACATCGGATCCAAATCTACTCATGGCATGGTTGACATCCAACCGAACTCCTCATGATCTTAGCACATGGCCTAACTCCCCCTTCTTCTGTTGTCCTGATCTCCTGCCCATGCTTTGCACTGAGGAAACCATCCCAGAAGTGGAAGAGTAAGAAAATGTGTTGATACAGTTCCTTCCTGGGCACAGCGCAGGGAAAGAAGGGTAGCGTGAGTGTGGAGAGGACCAATGAAAGATATCCCATACAACCCATAAATGGCATTGATGTCATTGGTGTGGTTTTCTAGACCATTAAGCCATTCTTGGAAAAGTTCCAAACAAAACATACACTCCTTTAAATTTACATAGTAGCTCCATTCCTGGAAAATTCCATGTATATTAAAACCATACAAAAATACTTTTGAGTTAAGCTTGCTTCAGCAGCAATATACTAAAATTGGAATTATACAAAGAAGATAAGTGTGCCTTCTTCCCAAGAAGGACATTCAAATTTGCAAAAGCGTTTCACAGTTTTGAAAATAAGTTTTGAGCCAGGTGTTAGTGGCTCACGCCTATAATCCTAACTACTCAGGAGGCTGAGATCTGAGGATCACTGTTTGAAGCCAGCCCAAGTCTGAGACTCTTATCCCCAATTAATTACTCCCCCCCCCACAAAAAAAGCCTAAAGTGCAGCTGTGGCTCTAGTGGTAGAAGGCTTGTCTTGAGTAAAAAAAGCTCAGGGACAGCACCCAGGCCCTGAGTTCAAGCCCCAGAACCAGCACACACACAAAAAAAGTTTTATAAAAAGGAAAACAAAAAAAAAGACTTTGAGTTTACATGTAAAACAAAGTTTAAGCTCAGATAATTACTAATTGATTCTTCATACACACGAATGTCTGGAAGATATTTGAAAAATTATTTAAGATGTGGTAAAAGTCTTCCTTACAGGAATGTCATTTGTTACTGGGTGCTGGTAGCTCACACTTCTGATCCTAGCTACTCAGGAGGCTGAAATCTGAGGCTCAGAGTTTGAAGCCAGCCCAGGAGACTTTTCTGCCCATCTTGAGGACTGATCTCAGGGCCTGGGCTCTGTCCCTGAGCTTCTCTGTGCTCAAGGCTAGCACTCTACCACTTGAGCCACAGCACCACTTCTGGCTTTTGCTGTTTATGTGGTACTGAGGAATCGAACTCAGGGCTTCATGCATGCTAGGTAAGCACTCTACCACTAAGCCACATCTGCAGCCCCCAGCCCAGGAGATTCAACTCCAATTAACCAACAATAAGAAAGCTAGAACTGGCTCAAGGGGTAGGGGGAGAAAGGGAAGACTGGGAGGCTCTGAGTTCAAGCCCCAGTACTACCTTCCTCCACCCCCACAAAGAATGTCTCATGTATTGAAGGACACACAACATTCTTGGTTCCTGTCTACTAAATGCCATGAGATCCACTAGAATGACTAAAATATCCATGTTTGCAAGGCATACCCCTGGGGAGGTCCTGCCCCAGTGACACTCATTCACCTGATGTAAAGCATTCAAACTGTCAGAATTTGAGTATGCTACTTCATCTACTTAGTGTCTGGGACCATACCAAAAGAAAGAATCAACTTCTCCATTTCGCTGACCTTATCCAACTAAGCCTACAGACATCTCTGGCTAAAACTTTGCTACCATTTCTGGCACTGTGTAATTGTGAACTGAAAATTTTCTGATTTCCTGTAAAGCAAAAGTAAGAAAATGGATGTGATACTTCACAATGAACTAGACAAAAGTTAATCAAACACCCACATTTCATGACACTGGAAATTAAATTAAGCTATAATGGTTTTCTATCATTAACTTTTACATTTTAGGTAATTCATGTGCATTAGATAAAAATGAGGAAATGTAAATGCAAAACTAAGGAGCACATTTTGTGGAGCCGAGGGACATGGCTCAAGTAATAGAATGCCTATCTAGCAAGTATAAGGCCTGAGTTCAAATCCCAGTACTGCCAACAACAACATTTGTGGTAGAGAGAATAATGTTTGCCCCTAATGATGACCACAGTTTAATTTTTGGAACTTTTTGGGTAACAAAAGGGACATCATGGTATATGCCTATAATACCAGCAATCATAAGTCTGAGGCAGAAGAATCACAAGTTTTAGGTCAATCTGGGTAGCTTGGGTACCTAGTAAGACTCCTATCTCAAGAAGAAAACAACAAAAAAAGGTATTGAGTGGGGATTCTGAGATCAGATTATCCTGGCTTATCCCTATTCCCTGAATAAATCACAAGAATCCTTACAAGAAGGAAACAAGCAGAAGAGTCAGAAGGCAGAGATGATGTGATAGAAACAGCAAAGAGAGTGATGCAGCCATCAGCCAAAGCTGCTGGCCACCTCTGCAAGCTCCAAGAGTCAAGGAATGGACTTTCCTCTGGAGCCTCCTGATAGCCCCTTGATTTTAGCCCCAAAAGACTCATTTCAGACTTCTGACTTCCAGAACTCTAAGACAATCAGTTTATATGATTCATTACAGCAGTTAACAGGGAACTAATACACATTCCCACAATCTACAGTTTTATCATTATTAGCATCTAAGTACCTGTACTTCCAAATCTCCTCCTACACTATTGTGTGTACGTGTAATTTTTCAAAAACAGATAACAATGTATGTACTATCATTTTTTGTCAGTTGTGGGGCTTGAACTCTGGACCTGGGTGCTGTCCCTCAGTTCTTCAGCTCAAGGCGAGCACTCTAACGCTTGAGCCACAGCACCACTTCTGGTTTTCTGGTGGTTAATTGGAGATGAGTCTCACAGCTGCGCGCCGGTGGCTCACGCCTGTCATCCTAGCTACTCAGGAGGCTGAGATCTGAGGATCGCAGTTCAGGGAGGAAAGTCCATGAGACTGTACAAAGTTCATTATGGCATTTCCATAAATGCATATGATATGCTTTGATCATTTTCACCTCTTCTATTACCTTCTCTTATATCCCCATGCCATCCCTCCTTTCCTCTTCCACATTCCTAAAAATCCCCCTTTCACATGAGAGAAGATACTTGTAATCACAGTAATCAGGGGGCTGTATAGACCGCAGGACTAAAGAATGTGAAAAAAAAACCCTGAAAATAACCAATCTGTTTCCTTTGAGTTGTACCTTCTTCATCCTCTTAAAAGGAGAATGTTATTTTCATTCTCATTGGTCTCTTAGAGGTTTGCTCATTTCAGTAAACTATCTCTTCAAAAGCACTTCATCCAGCTGTGCTCCAGTGCCTAATACTAGCTACTGAGGAGGCTGAGATCTGAGGATTATGTTTCAAAGCCAGCCCAAGCAAGGAAGTCCACGAGACTTTTATCTCCAACTGAACACCAAAAAGCTGGAAGTAGAACTTTGGCTCAAGTGGTAGAGGACTAGTCTTGAGCACAAAAGCTCAGGGACAGTGCCTAGGACCAGCACAAAAAAGCACTTCATCCATGGGTAGTTTCTACTCAGGCTCCAAGGACCAAATAAAAGTGTTTTGTTAAAAAAAAAGATATCAATAGGCTATAACCACAAAAATGAGAATTATGTGGACTGTGGTTAGAACCTATATTTTAAATTTTCTGAATCCCTGTTATTTTGTGTATGAAAAAAAAAGATTAGTCTGGTCTTTGAAATCACGAGAAACTGGAGAGCTACAATCTAGGTTTCATAATGCAGTGAGACTCTGGACAAAAATCAACCTCAGTCAAACAGAAATAATAGGAAGATATTCTTTATTTTTTCAAGTCCTGTGGTTTGAACTCAGGGCCTGGGCACTGTCCCTGAGCTTCTTTTGCTCAGGGCTAGCACTCTACCACTTGAGCCACAATGCCACTTCCAGCTTTTTTGTGTGTATGTGGTACTGAGGAATCAAAACCAGGATTTCATGCATGCTAGGCAAGCACTCTACCACTAAGCCACATTTCCAGCCCCTAGGAGGATTCTCTTAAGGGAGTAACACAAAGGCACAATGCCTATATACCTGTGATAATATAAAGTAATATTTATGCAAATGAACTCCAAGAAATAGAAATTAGGTTTTTTTTTACTTTGTTGTTTTTCTTTTCTTGTTGTCTTGTTTGTCCGTTAATCTGTCTTCAGGAGGTAACGGGCGCCACAGAAATGGAGGGACAAGAGTAAACAAATGCAGCAGTAGCACTCAGTAGATGTTACTATGTTGAAAATGAACTATACAACTCACGGGTGGGAAAGGGAGAGAAAAATTGAGAGAGAGCAAGGGAAGGGGTGACATTCTTCAAAAGGAAATGTATGGGGCTGAGAATGTGGCTTTGTGGTAGAGTGCTTGCCTACCATGCATGAAGCCCTGGGTTCAAGTCCTCAGTACCATATAAACAGAAAAAGCTGAAAGTGGCACTGTGGCTCACTTGGTAGAGTGCTAGTCTTGAGCAAAAGAAGTTCAGGGACAGTGCCCAGACTCTGAGTTCAAGCCCCAGGTCTGGCAAAAAATAAAAGAAATGTACTCATTACCTGACTTATGAAATGGTAACCCTTCTGTGCATGGCCTTTACAAAAACAATAAAGAAATTCAAGTTAAAAAAGAAAAAGAGAGTAATTGAGCTCTGAGGTGAAATCTCTGTACTTGGGAGACAGTGGTAGGAAGATCAAGAGTTCCAGGCTAGTTTGGGCTACATAGCCAGAGCCTGACTCAAAAATAAATAAATAAATAAATTTGAAAAGACATAGTTCATTGTCTGGAAAAGAAAGACAGAGATAGAAAGAAAGAGAGCAGAAAGACAGAATTCTCTCAAAAGTTTTACGGGTTCACCAAGCATGATGTTTTCAGGGAGTGTTTCAAAAGTTTTCGGGTACTATTTGTGACCTAGTGGAGTGAAACTGGAAAACATTAACGATAAGGAGAATTTTCAAAAGCAAAAGAGAATAAAAGTCCCTGTGGCTCATGCCTGTAATCCTAGCTATTAAGGAGGCTAAGATCTGAGTATTTCACTTGAAAGGCAGAGCAGATAGGGAATTCCGTGGGATTATCTTCAATTAACTGCCAAAACCTAGAAGTGGAGCTGTGGCTCAAGTGATAGAGTGCCAGCTTTTTTTTGGGGGGGGGGTCCGGTCCTGGGGCCTGAACTCTGGGCCTGGGCGCTGTCCCTCAGCTCTTCAGCTCAAGGCTAGTGCTCTACTACTTGAGCCACAGTGCCACTTCTGGCTTTTTTCATTTTGCTTATGTGGTGCTGAGGAATCGAACCCAGGGCCTCATGCATGCAAGGCAAGCGCTCTACCACTGAGCCACCTTCCCAGCCCCTAGAGTGCCAGCTTTGAGTGAAAAAAGCTAAGGGACAGAGCTCAGGTCATGAGTTCAACTGTTAATACCCACAAAACCAAACCAAAAATCCACAGTAGACGAAAAGCATTACCACTACGAAATGCAAACTAAATTTCTACCAGCTAATTGCTGATAGAAATTCAAGCTGATTGCTTGAAGGCAGTAAAGTAGTATTTAACATAATTTTATTGCTATTACTAAGAATTTTTTGCAGAGGGATTACCATGTCAAAAGTCAGGTAATGAGTACATTTCTTTTTGTGGGGGACAATGTCACCCCCTTCCTTCACTTATCCCCAGGCTCTCCTTAGCAGTGGAGTATTTTTTTTCTATTTATTGTCGTTTTCGAGGTGCTATGCAGTGGAGTTACAGTTGTGTACATTGGGTAGTAAGTACATTTCCTTTCCCACAATGTCATCTGCTCCCTCATTCTCTCCCATTGCCTCCCTCCCATCTCAACCCACAAGTAGCCTAGTTTGCTTTCACCAATGTCTAGTGTGCTCCTTGCTGCACTTTTTTACCCTTTTCCCTCGGATTCTGTGCCCTCCGCTCACCCCTCCACAGATGTGCGTGTGAGTACTCTGCATATAAGGTAAAGAATACAGTCATCAGAAAAAAAATTAAGAAAAAATCCCTTTGCTTCCATATCTTTGGAGTTTGTTTCAGTATGTATATTTTATATACATATGAAGAGGCACTTGGGTAGTAAGCCTTCGTGATTCTCTCCTAAGACTATTGTCTTTTAGTCTCATTGTACATGAATATCTAGAATCCTCTGTAATTTGTCATATTACATTACATTTTAGGTCTAACTTCGCATAGCATGGACAGCACGTGCTGGTTGTCTTGCTGATCTTGGCTTAGCTCACTTAATATGATTTGTTCTACTTCCATTCATTTCCTCTGGCACTGGCATATTTTTCAGGGGAAAAGAAGAAAGTATTATCAATCCAGGATTTTACTCCTAGAAAAATAGAGACATTTATAGGCCAACAAAAAGTAGAGTTTATCACTCACAGTCCCACCAAAAGAAATATTAGAGTCATACTGATTTCTGGCACCAGCCATCATGGAGTAAGTCCACTTTAGTCTATCTTTCTCCTACTTGTAACAACTAAAGTCTCTAGAGGAGGATGAAGAAAAAGCAATAGATGAGGTTAATCTGACTAAATTATAATATGTGCACGTGTGAAGTAGCAGGGTAAAACCCCTTTGTGTAATAAATATACAGTAAAAAATGAAAGAAAAGAATGACAAAAAAACTAAACATGTTCTGTTTTGGGCAGCATGGTGGGGAGAAGGAAGCAAATTACCAGCAAGAGGATCGAAGGCAACGGAGAGAGTGAGATGAATATGATCAAAATACTTTATGAGCATGAATGAACGTAGAACAATGAAACTTATTAAAATTGTTTTAAGCCAGGCATCAGTGGCTCATGCCTGGAATCCTAGCTAGTCAGGAGGCTGATATTTGAGGATCAGGGTTCAAAACCAGCCTGGGAAGAAAAGATTCTGTGAGACTTTTCTCTCCAATTAACTACTCATAAAACTGGAAGTGGCGTTGTGACTCAAAGTGCGAAAGCGCTAGCCTTGAGCAAATTAGCTCAGAGACAGCGCCTAGGCTCCCAGTTCAAGCCTCACCACCAACCAACAAAAAAGACAAAAGAAAGAAAGAAAGAAAGAAAGAAAGAAAGAAAGAAAGAAAGAAAGAAAGAAAGAAAGAAAGAAAGAAGAAATTGTTTTAAGGAGAAGGAAGGAATGAGGGAGAGCAATCGAGAGATGTATTTGGTTGAGGTGCATTATATATACTTGTGGAAATGTCACAATGAAACCTACTTTATACAACTGATATATGCTAAGAAAAATAAAGAACATCTTTGGCAAGACAACTTCCCAGGACTCTGAGAAGCAAGCAAACAGCACATGCATTGGGAAAGGAAGTGAAAACTTGAAGAAGTGAGTCATGCAGGGGTGGATTCCCTGCTTTTCCCTCGCTAGAAATCTCCAGCAAAGCTGCTGTAGGCAGTACAGGGAGAACAGAGAGGAATCCCATCTTTCTGGGCCTCTGAAATCCGAGTGAGGAGAGAATGACAAAAGACAGACCTAGACACAAATCCTGGGCTCATCCCTAAGCTGAAAATGCCTGGGTCAAACTCAGAGCAACACAGCAAAGAGTTCTGAGGACTAAATCATGAGATAACACAGCACTTAAACTGACCCCTGAGACTAACAAAGCACTGTAAAGCCTTTGAAAAATGAAGTGACATGGGAACAGCTTTACACAGAAGGTAGGGTAGAACATACAGTGACAGCCAAACCAGACTGCCTGCCTGCTAAAGAAAATCCCATTCTCCAGAATTTCAGTAGGACCAGCCTCTTACAACACAATAGTCAAAATGTCCAGTGGAGGACTGGGAATGTGGCTTAATGGTAAAATGCTTGCTTAGTGTGCACAATGCCCCGAGTTCAAGTTCTTGTTACAACATAAACAATAAACAAATAAATAACAATAATCTGAAGACAACTTAAAAAAACAAAAGTAGGGTTCTTACTCTAAAAAGTGTCTAGTACAGTCAGGTTCTGGTGGTTCATGCCTATAATGCTACACAAAGAGGCTGAGATTTGAAGACTTTGGTTTGAAGCCAGCCTGGGTAGAAAAGTCTGTGAGTCTCTTCTCTCCAATTAACCAGCAAACCTCTGGAGGTGAAGCTATGGATTAAGTGGTAGAGCACCAGCTTTGGATGAGAAAGCCAAGAGAGAGCTTAAAACACTAACTTCAAGCCCCAATACTAGAACACACACACACACACACACACACACACACACACACACACACACACACTGGTTAGGATACAAGTCAAAATTGCTTGGCATGCAAAACAACAACAACAATCAAAACAAGAAAATGTTACTAAGAGAATCCATAAAGAACTATTACCAACTCAATAATAAAAAGAAAATGTTATGTAAAAAAACAATAGGGGGACTGGGAAATATGGCTTAGTGGTAGAGTGCTTGCCTAGCATGCATGAAGCCCTAGGTTCAATTCCTCTACTGAGAAATAAACTCATAAACAAAAAAAGCTGGAAGTGGTACTGTGGCTCAAGTGGTAGAGCGCTAGCTTTGAGCACAGAGAGGCTCAGGGATAGCACCCCTGAGTTCAAGCCCCAGGACAGGCAAAGAAAAAAATAGCAACAATAGGGCTAGAGGTTTGAGTCCAGGCATAGGAAATCCACCTATCAAGTACAAGGCTCTAAATTCAAACTTCAGGATTTCCAAATAAAAAAACAAAAAAGGCTGGGCACTGGTGGGTCTCACCTGTAATCCTAGCTATTTAGGAGGCTGAAATGTGAGATCATAGTTCAAAGCTAGCCTGGGCAGAAAAGTCAGTGAGACTCTTATCTCCAAGAAAACTGGGAGTGGGAAGGGAAAAAACAAATCGTTTAAATAGGGATACAGGTGGACCCATTGCAACAATGAGATGTACAAGACGTTACGTCAAAAACAAACTTTACAACTTTGGTGGGGAGGGAGGAGAATTGCGGGGGGGGGCGGGGGGGAGGCTGGGAAGGGATGGGAAGGGGAAAACAAAGGATGAGGCCACAATGCTTGATAAGAAATGTACTCATTATCTTGCCCGTGTAATTGTAACCCCTCTGTACAGTATTTTCACAATAAAAAGAAAAGGAAAACTGGGAGTGGAGCTGTGGCTCAAGTGGTAGAGAGCTTGCCTTGAGCTGAAGAGCTCAGGGACAGCACCCAGGCCCAGAGTTCAAGCCCCACTACCAAAAAATAAATAAATAAACAAAAAAGAACAAAGGATCTAAATACACTGCAGCTATATTTCACTTTTTTTTTTTTGAGTCCAGTCGTGGGGCCTGAACTCTGGGCCTGGCTCAAGGCTAGCGCTCTACCCCTTGAGCCACAGTGCCACTTCTGGCTTTTTTCTTTTTGCTTATGTGGTGCTGAGGAATCGAACCCAGGGCCTCATGCATGCAAGGCAAGCGCTCTACCACTGAGCCACCTTCCTAGCCCCTGCAGCTATATTTCTCTAATAAATATACAAACAGCCATTGACACATGAAACATGCTCAACATTAGTATTTGCCATTAAGGGATTGCAAATATAAATGACAATAACATGACATTTAACACAGAGTAGGCTGTTAACTCAAAAATCAGGAAGGAAGGAAGGAAGGAAGGAAAGAAGGAAGGAAGGAAGGAAAAAGGAGCGAGATGGAACAAGAGAGAGAGAAAGAGGAGCTCTCATTTATTGTGGGTGAAAATTCGAAATGATCTAGCTACTTTGGAAGACAGTTTGGCAATTCCTGACAAAATTAAACAGACTCTTACCATACGATCCAGCAATCACACTCCCTATTTACTCAAAAGAATCGAAAACTTATGTCCACATATAAACTTCCACATGAGTGTTTATAGCAGTGTTCCTCATAATTGGCAAAATGTGGAACCAACCAACATGTCCTAAGATTGGTGAATGGATAAATAAACAGTAATACATTTGTACACTGGATTGTTAGTGATAAAAAGAAAGAAGCTAGGGAGCCAGAAAAAAAAAATCTAAAAAGACATGAAGTAACTTTAAATGTATATTGCAAACTAAAAGCCACCAACCTGAAAAAGCTACATACTGCTAGATTCCAACTATATGACATTCTGGAAAAGATAAAATGATCAAGACAGTAAAAACCCAAACACAATGGTTGTCAGGGACTTGAAGAGGATGGATGAGTAGCTAGAATGCAGTAGGTTTGTATATGCCAGTACTGGAGCTTGAACCTCGGGCCTGGGTACTGTCCCTAAGCTTTTTACTCAAGGCTGACAGTCTACTGCTTTGGGCCACAGCTCCACTTTCAGGTTTTGGTGGCTAATTGGAGATAAGTGTCTCATAGACTTTCCTGCCTGGTTTGGCTTTGAACCATGATCCGCAGATGTCAGCCTCCTGACTAGCTAGGATTACAAATGTGAGACACTGGTGCCAAGCTACACCAGGGATTTTTAGGATAGTGAATCTATTCTGCATGATAGTATGCTGGTGGATACATGTCCTTATATTCTTGTCAAAAGCCCTGGAATAGCCAGGTACCAGTGTACCTGTAAGCCAAGCTACTCAGGAGGCTAAGATCTGAGAATCATGATTCAAAGCCAGCCCAGGAAGGAAAGCCTATGAGAAACTTTTCTCCAATTAACCCCAAAAAGCTAGAAGTCGAACTGTGGCTCAAGAGTGCTACTCTTGAGCAAAAAACCTCAAGCTCTAGGACTGGTATACACACACACACACACACACACACACACACACACACACACACACACACACACCACATGTGCACACGCGCACACATGCTATGGAATATACATCAGAAAGACTGAATGCTAATGTAAGTGATGGACTTCAAAGAGAAAATCTTGCTGAATAGTAAAGAACAGAAAGTGAAAAGAAGCCAGAATGACTTGTGTTAGAGGAACTGGGGAAAAATGGAGGCCCTCACACACGGGTGGTGGGAATGCTAACCAGAGCAGCTGCTCTGGAACAGTCTGGCAGTCCTTCAAGTGGCTAAATATAGAATAACCGCACAACCCAGCAATTCTACTCTTAGCAATATACTGGAGAGAAATGAAAATGTGTATTGACACCAAAACACTTGTTCACAAATGTTCAGAGGAGCAGATTCATAATAGTGAAGAAGATGGAAACCACCCAGCATGAAAGGATGAATGAATGAACAAAATGTGATAGAGCCATACAAGGGAATACTATTTGGCTGTAAGAAAGAATACACTCTAAAACACGGATGAATCTTGAAATCATTATGCTTGAGTGGTAAAAGAAGCCAATCAAGAAGAATCACATAGCAAATATATATATATATATATGTCTATGTCTATGTATACATACATACATATATACTTTTAAATAGATAAAAGTCTAGAATATGGATATGGAAATACATAGAGACAGAAAGTAGACTAGTTAGTGACTAGTTGTCCTAAAATTTTACTGTGCTGACGGTTGCACGACTGGATGAATATAATAAAAACTGAATTGAATTGTATACTGTTTTGATTTGTGAGACAGGGTCTCACTATGTAGGCCAGGCTGAACTGGAACTTTCTGTCCTCCTGTCTCAGCATCCTGAGTACTGGGATTACAAGCATGAGCCCCAGGGGCCTGGCTACATTTTATTCTGCTGTGGGTACTTAGTGCTTGAACTTGGCCTGGGTGCTATCCTTGAGCTTTTCCACTCAAGGCTGGTGCTCTACCACTTGGGCCACAGCTTCACTTTCAGGTTTTTGCTAGTTAATTGGAAATAAGAATCACTCAACTTTTCCACTTGGGCTGGCTTGGAATTCTGATCCTTTAGGTCTCAACTTCCTAAGTAGCTAGGATCAAAGGCGTGAACCACTAGCACCTGGTCCTAGTTATTTTTGGTCAGTCACGGGGCTTGAACCCAGGGCTTGAGTGCTTCCCCTGAACTTTTCTGTCCAAGACTAGCAATTTATCACTTTGAGCCTCAGTTCCACTTCTGGTTTTCTGGTGGTTAAGTGGAGATAATGGACTTTCCTGCCTGGGTTGGCTTTGAACCACAATCCTCAGATCTCAGCCTCCTGAGTAGCTAGGATTACAGGCTTGAGCCACCAGTGTCTGGCTATGGCTACATTTTTAATGTAGTATGTTAACCATTTTTACTTACTAATAAACATGTAAAATTTCTAAATAAAATAAAAACAAATTTGTGTTTTAAAAAGTCACAAATTAGACTCTTTTTACAAATGTATTATGGAAGATTCAGCATTAAAAATCTACTAATATTTATAGATTGATGGAAAAACATAAATATCTAATGAAATACATAAGAGACTACAAACATTTACTCACTATTTAAAACAAAAGAAACTGTAATGGAATTCTAAACACTGAGCTGGAATTCTGGTGGCTCACACCTATAAGCCCAGATACTCAGAAGGCTGAGAACTGAGGGTTGAGGTTCAAAGTCAGCTCAGACAGAAAAATCTGTGAGAATCCACCTTCAATTAGTTAGCAAAATGCTGGACTGGAGATGTGGCTTAAGTGGTAGAATGCCAGCCACAAGCAAGAACAAGACCCTTAGTTCTAGCTCTAATAGCAGTAGCATCAGAGAGAGAAAGAGAGAGAGGAGAGAGAGAGAGAAACAGACACACAGCTACACAGAGATAAACACTAGAAGAAAATAAAAGGAACAAAAGAATCAGGAATATACAGGGGGTGTTACCACATACACCTCCAAAACCTTACTTTTGTGGTGCTGAGGATCAAACCTAGGGCCTCACAAATACTGGGCAACCCTCACAGAGCTACACCTCCAGCAGAAAATGATTTTTATCTGTGGGCCAGGACCTCAGGCTCTCCCTCCCTCCTTCCCTTCCTCTCTCCCTCCCTCTCTCTTTTTCTCTCCTTCCCCCTTCTCTCTTTCTCTTTCTCTTTCTTTCTTTTGCCAGGCCTGGGGTTTGAACTCAGGGCCTGGGTACTGCCCTTGAGGTTTTTTGCTCAAGGCTAGAACTGGACCATTTGAGCCACAGCTCCACTTCCAGCTTTTTGGTGGTTAAGTGGAAGATAATATCATGAATACCAGGCACTGGTAGCTCACATCTGTAATCCTAGCTACTCAGGAGGCTAAGATTTGAGTATTGCAATTCAAAGACAGCCCATGCAGGAAAGCTCTGAGACTCTTATCTCCAGTTAATCACTGAAAAAGTCAGAAGTGGTGGTGTAGCTCAAGTGGTAGAGCGCTAGCCTTGAGCAAAAAGGCCTAGAATTCAAGTCCCAGGACTAGCAGGAAAAAAATAATTTCACAAACTTTCCTTCCTGAGCTGGATTTGAATCATGATCCTCAGATCTCAGCCTCTTGAGTAGCTAGGATTACAGATGTGAGCCCCTGGCACCCAGC
This sequence comes from Dipodomys ordii, assembly GCF_000151885.1. Taxonomy (NCBI): domain Eukaryota; kingdom Metazoa; phylum Chordata; class Mammalia; order Rodentia; family Heteromyidae; genus Dipodomys; species Dipodomys ordii. Next base: position 4,174,321 of record NW_012267310.1, on the reverse strand, counting down.
TTCAGAAATGGAATTCATTACCTTGAAATTCCCTTATAAAATGATGCCTCTACTTTGGAAAATAGTTTGGCACTTTCCCAAAAAGTTAAAACATATAATTACTCTGACCTGACCATTCTACTTCTAGGTATAGACCTAAAAGAATTGAAAGCAGGTGTTCAAACAAAAATGTGTACATAAATGTTCATTGCACCACTATTCACAATAGCCAAAATGTGGCAACAACCCAACTGTCCATCAACAAATGAATAGATAAACAAAATATGGCGTATTATTCAGTTACAAAAAGGAATGAAGAACTGACACATGATGCGACATGAGTGAACTTTGAAAACATTTTGCTAAGTGAAAGAAAGCAGACACATAAGACCACATAGTATATGACTCCATTTATAGGAATTATCCAGGGTTGGCAAATCCATATAAACAGAAAGTATGTTAGTTGTTGCCAGAGACTGGGAGGAATGGGAATAAGGATTAACTGCTTAATGGATATAGGGTTTCATTTTGAAGTGTTGAAAATGTTCTGGAATCAGATAGCAGTAATGCTTGCACAACATCAGAAAAGGACTCAGGGTCAAATGTACACTTTTAAATGGCTAAAATGGGAAATCTATGCTATGTGTATTTTACAACAATTTTAATCATATTCAACAATCAACTGAGGTTAGTTCCACAGATGTAAATATGGTTGAATAGTTAAAATTGTTGTCATCTACCATATTAATAATCTAAAGAAGGAAAATCATAAAATCATGTCAGTCGATGTAGAAAAAACACTTTAAACATTCAATTCTCCTTTCTTTCTTTCTTTCTTCCTTTCTTTTCTTTCTTTCTTTCTTTTTCTTTTTTTGGTCATTTATGGTGCCTAGTGTCCTGGAGCTTTTTTGCTCAAGACTAGTGCTCTACTACTCTGAGCCACAGCTCCATTTCTAGTGTTTAGGTGATTAATTGGAGACAAGAGTCTCACAGAGGCTCCTGCTCAGCTTCAACCCTCATTTCTGATAAAAATTCTCAGAGACACAAGGCACCAGTGGCTCATGCCTGTAATCTTAACTATTCAGGAAGCTGAGATCTGAGGGTATCAGTTCAAAGCAAGCCCAGGGAGAAAACTCTCAAGAGACATTTTCTTAAATTGGGGATTAACAAAACTGGGTTTTCTTTTCTTTCTTTTTTTTTTTCTGGGAGACTTTTATCTCCAGTTAGGCACCAAAAAGTGGGAAGTGGCAGACCACTAGCTGGCCTTGAGCAAAAAAGCTCATGGAGGGCTGGGAATGTGGCTTGATGGTAGAGTGTTTGCCTAGCATGCATGAAGCCCTGGGTTCAATTCCTCAGTACCACATAAGCAGAAAAGGCTGGAAGTGGTGCTGTGGCTCAAGTGGTAGAGTGCTAGCCTTGAGGAAAAGAAGCTCAGGGATCGTGCCCAGGCCCTGAGCTCAAGCCCCAATATTGGCACACAAAAAATGGAAACAAACGCTGGGAATGTGGCTTAGTGGTAGAGTGTTTGCCTAGCACGCATGAAGCCTTGGGTTCAATTCCTCAGTACCACATAAGCAGAAAAAGCTGGAAGTGGAGCTGTGGTTCAAATGGTGGAGTGCTAGCCATGAGCAAAAGAAGCTCAGGGACAGTGCCCAGGCCCTGAGCTCAAGCCCTCGATTGGCAACAACAGAAAACAAAACCAAAAAACAAAAAAAACCCAACACCTTACAACTAACATTACACTTATTTGTGAAAGACCAAAGGCTTTGTCCCTTTGAACAGGAACAAAGCAAGGATGTCCTCTTTTATCTCCTTATTTAACAGAATACTGGATGTTCTAGCCTGTGCAGCAAAGCAAAAAGAAAAAGAAGAACTTAAAAAAAAAAGAACTTAATTGACTGGAAAGAAGTAATACTCTATTTGCTGGCGGTTTCTATGTAGGAAATCTGTTAACTGGCCCCCTTTCCTGCAGCAGCCACGGCTCTATGCTAGCCCATGGCCTTTGGGGGCCTCAATCAGGGCCATAAAGTGACCAAGGACATGAGTTAAGCCAAATGCTGCAGGCATCTCAGCAAGCACACACAAGGTTGCTGAGGGACGGCCCCATGGCCCCATGAAGCAAGCAGCTCACCACAGACATGCTAAAGGTGTCCAAGGACAAGTTCATCAAGCAAAGGGTGGGAGTGCACGTCCACCAAAGAGGAAGCCAGAGGAGTTGAGCAGTATGTTGGCTGCCACGAGGAAGAGGCTGCCGGCCAAGAACTGAGCACGTCCTTCAGTGAAAAATAAACCTCTACATTCAAAAAGACAGGGAGGGAGGGAGGGAGGGGGAAAGGAGAGGGAGGGAGGAAAAGAAGGGAGAGACAGTTAGGGGGAGAGATGGAAGAAACGGGAGACAGGGAGGAAGAAAAAAGAAGAGAAAAAAAGATAAAAGAAGAGAACAGAATAAAGAGATTTGTAACCGAATTTTGACAACCAGTGAGTTCAATAAGGCCATAGGATACAAAGTAAACATCCAATAGCAATCATACAGCCGGCAAAGTGGTTTATGCCTATAACCCCGGCCCTTGGAGACTTAAGAGTTTTGTGATTTTGTGTGTGTGTGTGTGTGTGTGTGTGTGTGTGTGTGTGTGTGCCAGTCCTGAGGCTTGAACTCAAGTCCTGGGGACTGTCCCTGAATGTTTGTGCTCAATGTTAGCACTCTAGCCACTTCTGGTGTGTGTGTGTGTGTGTGTGTGTGTGTGCTTAATTGAAGATAAGAGTCTCAAAGCCTGCTAAGGCTGGCTTTGAATTGCAATCCTCAGGTCTCAGCCTCCTGAGTAGCAAGGATTACAGGCATGAGCCACCAGCACCCAACCTGTGATTTTTTTTGTCAGTCCTGGGCTTGAACTTAGGGCTTGGGTACTGTTTCTGAGCTTTTGCTTAAGGCTAGCACTCTACCACTTGAACTACAGCTGAAGTTCCAGCTTTTATAATAGTTTATTGGAGAAAAGAGTCTCACGGTCTTACATGCTCTGGCTGGCTTCAAACTGTGATCCTCAGTCTGAGACTCTTGTATAGGATTAAATGTGTGACCCTCCAAGTAGGAAAGTTTTGCGAATTTGAGAATAGACTGAGCTACAAGGTGAGACCATGATTTAAAAATACAAATATGGACAATGAACACATGAATGTTCAAATTCAAATACAGAGTCACATTTTCACAGAAAAAAATACTTAGATATCAATCTGGCAAAAAAAACCCATTTATATGAGCTAGATGTTGAAAACAGTGATTAAAAATAAAAAATATCCATAAACTAATAATATTTTGTATGTTCTTAGATAATGGGCAGAAAATCTGGAAACAGTTTCTAGACTTTGGCCCACCAGTTTGTCTGGTTTGGCTCGCCTGCTGAGGGCTGATTCACTCAAAACCTCCCACTGCTCTATGCCTTCGGGCAATTCTACAGAGCAGACTACCAGGCACTTAGTTGGAGAGTGGGACAAGGGACAAGCTTCTGTGATTGTGCACAGCATTGGAGGTGGGATGGGGATTAACTACTATTTGATTTTTTTGTCAGTCATGGGGCTTGAACTCTGGGCCTGGATGCTGTCCCTGAGTTCTTCAACTCAAGGCTAGCACTCTACCACTTGAGCCACAGTGCCACTTCCGGTTTTCTGATGGTTAGTTGGAGATAAGAGTCTCATGGACTTTGCTGCCCAGGCTGGCTTTGAACCATGATTCTCACATCTCAGCCTCCTAAGTAACTAGGAGTACAGGTGTGAGCCACTGGCACCGGGCTGGCATCTATTTTTTTACCATGATCTTTTCATTTCCTTTCTTCCTTCCTTCTTTTAATTTCTTTTTTTTTTTGGTCAGTCTTGGGGCTTGAACTCAGGGCTTGGGCGCTGTCACTGAACTCATTTGTTCAAGGATAGCGCTCTACCACTTTGAGCCACAGTGCAACTTCCGGTTTTTTGGTGGTCAATTGGAGTTAAGAGTCTCATGGACTTTCCTGCCTGGGCTCGTTTTGAACTGTGACCCTCAGATCTCAGCCTTCTGAGTAGCTAGGATGACAGGCATGAGACGCCAGTGCCCAGCTTAATTTCTTAATTAAGAAGTCTATTAATTTCTTTCTGACATTCTTCATTTCTTTCCTTTTTTTTTGGTGCCAGTCTGGGGCCTGAACTTAAGGCCTGGGCACTGTCCTTGAGTTTTTTGGTTATTTTTAAAGGTCTAAATAAATGGAGGGACGTTCTATGTTTATATATTGAATGAACCAACATAGATGTCATTTCTCTCCAAACTAACATTTAAGTTTAATATGATTCCTACTAAAATCCTGGATGGGATTTTTTTTATCAATACAAGCTTGTTCTAAAATCTTTGAGCTAAGTGCTGGTAGCTCACACCTGTAATCCTAGCTACTCAGGAGGTTTGATATGTGAGGGCTGTGGTTTGAAGCCAGCTCACAAAGAAAAGTCAGAGTTTTTTTTTTTTCCTGGTCCATCATGAGACTTGAACTCTGGGCCTGGGTGCTGTCCCTGAGCTCTTCAGCTCAATCTGAGTGCTCTACCACATGAGCCACAGTGCCACTTCCAGTTTTTTGGTGGTTAATTGGAGATAAGCGTTTCATGGACTTTCCTGCCCAGGCTGGCTTTGAACTGTGATCCTCAGATCTCAGCCTCCTGAGTAGCTAGGATTACAGGCATGAGCCACCAGTGCCCGGCTGTGAGACTCTTATCTCCAGTTAACCACCAAAAAGGAAAAATAAAGCTGAAAGTAAAGCTGTGGTTCAATTGGTAGAGCACTACCCTTAAGCAAGGACCCAGGCCTTGAATTCAAGCCCTAGGACTGGCACAAAAAAGCAAAGCAAAACAAAACAAAACCCAACAAACATGTAACTATCACACAACCCCTAGGCATTTATTCTGAAGAAAGAAAAACTTAAATTCATACCAAGACCTGTGGGCTAGGGACATATCTAAGTGACAGAATGTGTTCTTTGTATGCATGAGGCCCTGAGTTCAATCCCATGAGCCCCTCCTCTCCCCAAACAACAACAACAAACCAAACACAAAAGACCTGTTCATGAAGGTTTATAGCAGCTTTAGTTGTAACAGCAATAACTGGAAAACAACTCGATATTCCCCAATGGGTGAAAATTAAACAGGTACCTACACATACATACCATGAAATACATCCTATAATAAAAAGGAGTGAACTATTGAACATGCATCAATTCAGACTATCTTCAAATTATACTAAGTGAAAAAAGCCAATCTCCAGAAGCATACACTGCCATTTCTACAACATTCTTGAAATAATAAAATTACTGAAATGGAGATGACATTAGTGGTTACCAAGGGTTCAGGATGGAGACAAGGAGAGTTGGGGTAAGAAAAGCAGATGTAGCTGCCAGCAGGTAAATGAAGAAGGTAAATGCTGGAAAAGTCCAGTATTTTTACAGTATCCTGATTATCAGGATACTGTAAAAACTATCCTGCTAGTATAGTTTTATAAGATGTTACCATCAGGGGGCACTGTGAATTCACAATTATGTCATAGCACAAAGTTTAAGCTGGACAAGGTGGTTCACATCTGTAATCCTATCCATGAGGAAGGTGGGAAGGATTGTAGTTTGAGGCAGCCTGGGAAAAAAAGTTAGTGAAACCTTATCTCAAAGAACAAGCCAGCGCTGGGAATGTGGCTTAGTGAGTGGTAAAGTGCGCTCCTAGCATGCATGAAGCCCTGAGTTCGATTCCTTAATACCACATACACAGAAAAAGTGAGAAGTGGCACTGTGGCTCAAGTGGTAGAGTGAGTGGTAGCCTTGAGCAAAAACGAAGCTGAAGTACAGAGCCCAGGCTCTGAATTCAACCCCAGGAATGGCAAACAAACAAACAAACAAACAAAACCCAAGCCAGACATGAATGCTCATGCCTATAATCCCAGCTATGTAGGAGGCAGGGGATGGAAGACTGCCAACTTGGCTGGTGTGGGCTCAAGCGAGAGATTGTGTCTGAAAAGCAATTAAAGCAAAAAGGATGGAGGTATGGCTCCAGTGGTACAGTGTTTGCTTAGCAGGCACTAGGTTCTGAGTTTGAATTCCGATATAAAAGCAAGAAGGGAGGCTGGAATGTGCTTAGTGGTGCTTGCCTAGCATGCATGAAGCCCTGGGTTCAATTCCTCAGTACCACATAAACAGCAAAAGCCAGAGGTGGTGCTGTGGTTCAAGTGGTAGAGTGCTAGCTTTGGGCAAAAGAAGCTCAGGGTGGGGGGGGAGGGGAGATGAGAAGGGATGGGAAGGGGAAAGAAAGGAGGAGGCAACGATGCTTGATAAGAAATGTACTCATTACCTTGCTCATGTAATTGTAACCCCTCTGTACGGTATTTTCACAATAAAAAAAATCAGGGGCTGGGAAGGTGGCTCAGTGGTAGAGTGCTTTCCTTGCAGGCCTGAGGCCCTGGGTTTGATTCCTCAGCACCACATAAGCAAAAAAGCCAGAAGTGGTGCTGTGTCTCAAGTGGTGGAGCGCTAGCCTTGAGCTGAAGAGCCGAGGGACAGCGCCCAAGACCAGAGTTCAGGCTCCATGAGCGGAAAACAAAACAAAACAAAAATTGGTTTGTTTCATTTTGGAGTTGAAAAAGTTCATATATTCTCCACGAGTCTTGTATTAGGTGGCATTTATCCTGGGAACCAAGGCTGATTTAACACTCAACAATTGCTGACAGCTACGATGTAGCTCATTGGTAGAAGCTTACTCAGCATGCAAAAGGCCCAGAGTTCAATACTGGGTAGTGAAAGGTAAAACCTTTATTTATATAAATATTGTTAGTTTTTTATGCGGTTGTAGTTTGTCTCAATAATCTATCTCTAAATCAATTACGCTTATATTGTGGGGTGTATGTTTTGTGTTGTGGCAATACTGGAATCTGAACTTGGGGCCTTAGGTTTGTTGGTTCTTACTTTAGTCATTACCTCTCTCCCCTCAGCCCCTCACCATTTTGGGCTTTGGAGACAGGATATCACTATGTATGCTGGCCTCAAACTACTGATCATTCTGCCTCTATCTCTTGAATGCTGAGATTACAGGTGTGAGCTACCATGCCCAGTTTCACTTTTACAAATTGTTAACAATTTCTACACCCAGTGGCTGTGGGATACTTGTGTTTCAAAGATTATTATTATTGGGGCTGGGAAGGTGGCTCAGTGGTAGAGTGCTTGCCTTGCATGCATGAGGCCCTGGGTTCGATTCCTCAGCACCACATAAACAGAAAAAGCTGGAAGTGGCGCTATGGCTCAAGGGGTAGAGTCCTAGCCTTGAGCTGAAGAGCTGAGGGACAGCGCCCAGGCCCAGAGTTTAGGCCCCATGACCAGCAAA